>NC_069501.1:935721932-936047765 GCF_027579735.1 Bombina bombina | reverse complement strand
GATTCGTAAATTCGAAAGTTCAGTATGTGTTAGGTGGGATGTGCTGTGTATTAGACTAGTATTATGTACTGTAATATTAGGTGTAACCCATAGCAGAGTGATATAACCTAATATACAGTACAATACTAGTGTAATTGTGATTAGTCCATGGCCATTCGAATGTTACGAATAAATCTGAACTAATTTGGATTTATTCGTTAGATTCGGTGCTACGGTAATTTGGAAATTCGAATCGATCCGAATCTCCGAAATTGACAAATTTGTCCGAATTTAAATTCGGAACGAAACACACATGTCTACTAGCTGGATTCTTCACTTGGTATACATGCAAAGCCTGCAAACATAACTATAAAATAAAAAATCTTAAGATAAATAATGCAGTTGATGAATTCACCATAAAGGAAATGATTAGATGTACACAAAAAAATGTGATCTATGTATTAAAATGTACTTGTAATCTGTTTTATATTGGAGTGACCAAGAGATGCCTCAGAGATAGAATAAGAGAACACTTGTGGAGTATAGAAAATGAAAAGGAAGATACACATTTATATAAACACTTTAAGGAAGTACACCATGGTAACACTAAAGGATTACATTATTGGGGTATTCACAAAGTTAAAAGTCACTGGAGAGGGGGGAATATAGAAAAAAACCCTGCTCATAAAAGAAGCAAAACTTATTTATAAATTTGATACCTTATTTCCAAGAGGTCTTAATTCAGAATTAGACCTCTCACCTTTTTTGTTTGAATGACACCTTTGTTGTATTTAATTTTTTTAACACAATATAGAAATAGCACATTCTGGTTTAGGTTTATATACAGCAACCACTATTTCACTATATAACACTTTATTAATTTTCTTATTCTATTTATATAATGTTCAATAAATTAAACTTACTAATAGGGAAGTATCTTCCATATTTTTTGAAATCATCAACATATTCAATGAAAATAATTGTATATTTAAGGATATATTTATGACAAAAAAATAGAAACTGGAATGTAAAATGTGATAATATTCTAAAGCATGTGTTATAATATGCTGAATGTATACCACCTAAAAATGTAAATTTTTAAAGAAGGTACCCCTATAAAGTTTCATCTGAACTCATGCATACCATCTCAAATAGAATAAGTCAATACCACCTTAAGGAAAGTGAATTTGATAAGTGTCAATCATGTTTCCACCAATCGCAGATAAGGACCACAGTTATAAGGGAGCTCACTACATGCCACAAACATCTTGATAAAGCTCTGAGAAGGGTGAAACGCGTCGTATGTGTGGCACTGATATCGATGTTATGCAACAAACACAATTATTGTCTTTTCATGGTCTATGGACTTTTTTCATATAACCCAGGTTATTACTAATCCTCCAACTACTCCAACGAATTTGAGCTGGAATCTGGATGGTGAAAACACACATAATACAACTCTTCCTGCGTGCAAAGCACTAAGTGCAGGTTTCTAGTTTCATATTGCCAATTTCTTGTACTGGCAAAAAGCAATTAGCTGTCTCCAGAACAAGTATCTGTTTACTCTGCTAAGACGGAGAACAATCCGTGACGTCAGACGCTAACAGTCACGTGGACCAACTCGCTTGGAAAGTGACTCCGAGAAAGAGCAGCAGCACCTCGTCATACGAAAGGGTAATATACCTGCTACACAAAAAGGGTAATACACTTGCTTACCAGTCTGGAATCTCTACAGTGATACAGGTAATATCCATCTATTGCATATTTGCATAAACTGTGGTCTTTGAAAAAAACTAAAACATTTTGGCATTAAAGGAAAGCTCAAGCTAACGTGTTTACTTTCAACTTGTAATACGAGCGGAAAGCATGACGAGTGTAAACACTTGTGATAAACCCCTTACTGCTCGAGTGCAAACATTTGCGCTCCACTCGTAATCTGGCTCTTTGTGTATAAAAGCTGTTAATGTAATGATCAAACAGGATATAATCTGTTTAATATATGTATATGGCTATAATAATGGACTAGCAAAACATCTATTTGTATCTTATTTAAATAGGACTACAAATGATAAAAGCTGAAAATATTATAAAATAAGGTATACAGGATTATTCCAAAAGATAATGCCATGTGAAGTGTTATTGTAATCTATTTGGATTGCTTTTTCTTGAAGGTAACATAGCTTATTGTTTGTCTTTGGGTGTCAGTTTGATGAATGGGATTTATACCTAATGTCTGCTCTCAATTTATAATTCTTGTATTTTTAAAAGTAATCATTATTACTTAGTATAAGGTGATCCATGGGTAATGTTTGATACATCACATTCATTAATATACTTTCAAATTATCTTCTATTTCTCAAACCACATGCTATGCAGTTATCTTTCTGCACTAAAATTCAATTAAGTCAGGAAACTGATCATACCATATAAAAACTTTATTATTGAAAAAATAATTATAAATTTTTTTATTTTTTTTTCATTTTGAATTTAATGATGATGCTAATGATGTTGGTAATGTACAACTGAAATACAAGCATCAATATTTTAGAATATGATTGCAATGAAATGCTAGAATTTTAAAAAAATATATATTAAACATATGCAGAGTTTACACATGGAGGTCAAACCATAGCACAGGGTACACTACCTTTTGTTTGACCTTGTATTATAAGTGGTGGGTAAATATTTTTACCAACGCATCTTAAGACAGCTGAAACGGGGTGCTATATTATTGCTCATATTGTACTCATATTACAAATTATAAGTTAAGTGTTGCTCTTGAGTGCAATCTAAAATACCACTGTGAAATGTACCGCTTTTTAAGACCTGATGTAAACCTTTGCTAACGCAAGGACCCCAAGTTGGAGATTGAAAGCTAGCAAACAGTCTATACAATGCAAAAGAGCTATGACAGGCAGGCAGGTGATACACAAGATCAGAATTAGCCAAACTCATGGTCAGGTTCAAACCCAGGGTCAGCAACAGTAAAGCAGAATATTGCATTACCAAGGGTTAAAGGAGATCAAGGTTAAAGTCCAATCTGGGTAATCAACAATATCCTAAAGCAAACAGAGGTTCCATAGGGAAATCCAACGGCAGGTGAAGACAAGCGAAAGGTAAGCAACAAGCCAGGCAAATATTTTATTTTACTATTGCTTGTGTAATGTAATTTAATAATTATCTTATTATGTGTTCTAAAATGTATTATGAAAGGGACATAAAATTGTTTGAGATTTCCTGGTTAATTATTTAGTTATGCTTTTTAATATATAATATGAATCATTGTCTTATTTCCTTTTTAAACTTGTATCTCTTATATCTTTACATATATGTTTACATATTGCCAAAAGGCTATAAATATTTCAAATTTCAATGTATTAATCTAACGTTCCAAAAGGCATACCGGGTCACATTCATGGTGAGTGCATTGAGAAAAATTACAATTACACCAACCAATGTAAAATGTAGCAAACCTTTAATATGGTAAATATGTAGTAAATTATGTTCCATTGCATGTATTCTCCGAATATTTTTAAAATTATGTTACAGAGATTGGCCCAACAAAAAGCAAAGAAGCAAATAAAAATAATAATGGATGTCCTGCTAGGTTCACACACAAGACTTGGCATGTTACTAGAGAGGTTTTTTGAGTTCCAGGACTTATAAAATCAGTAGCTGCAGTAAATGAATAGGCCGTTAGCTACTTCTGGAAAGTCGACTGAGGATAGGAATCAAGTTCAGGCTGGGGTAATGGGAAGATCTAAGTCAAACCCTAAAAGTTTCTTTAAGTACATAAAAAGCAAAGAAAATCTAAGAAGGACAATATAGGTATATTAAAATGAAGGGTAGCGGGGGACGGAGCTGACCATCGAAGTGAATGGCTGCACTTTAAGTGAGCTCCTGCTGGATACCCTAACAAAGGAGGAATTGTGCCTCAAAATGCACCCAAATTGATCCTAAACAGGCACAAACATCCACTACAGAGGACCCATGTAACTTTACACACCATTCCGGTTCGGCCGGACCGGCTAAAAAATCTAGTCCCCGGCTTCTGTTGCGGCCTACATCGCATCTCTGCAAAAATGGCTCAATCTACCCTTCTACCTCCGAATTTCATTCTAGGAGCTACACCAGCAAAGGAAGCCCGACCCTGCACTTTATTTTCAGCAGTTTGTAACAAGAAATGTAAATAGAAACTTGGGCCTACCATGTGGGCGAGATTGAAGCATGAAGCAATGAAGTAAGTGAAATCACACACCATACCACCTCTCAATCACCCATCATAAAAATAATATGATTACATAAACAACCTACAAGCAAACCTTATGCTGGCATTATACAGTAGTAGAGCACAGTTTCATAACAGATGCATAGCTGTATTTTTAAATACACTCAGAGCTCTTTTTAAAGGACTTTCATAGCTGTCATACCACAGAATCCCTCATTTACTGCTGTTTCTGAGCTGCTCCTGACAAAAGCCTTTAACCTGGATGAAACATTACCTCTCTTAAATCCTTTTTACACCACCATTGAGAGCTGCTGCCAGAGAGAAAATTAAAAAGAGAGAGCAATAAAGATAATGTCTCCTAAGAAACTGAACAAATCAGGGAAAACCCTTAAAAGTCTTCACAGCACAACTACATCAATGAACAATTTTTTCAAACCTTTGGAATCTTCAGTTCCCTGCATTGACACTCCAGGCCTTGCACCCTCCCTGTCTCAGCCTTCTTTGTGCCAGAAACTGAAATGGCGGAACCCATTCAATACCAAAGTCTTTTCTGGAATCAATCCCCTCTAAACAGGACTTTACAAACCTGATCACACAAGTTAAATCTTGTATTAAAGAAGAAATATCGGAGCTCCGGAAGGAGATGCACAAAATTGGGGATAGAGTTAAATCTTTAGAGGAGGATACTGAAATACACTAATCTGAAATATCAAATTTACAGCAAAGTATCCAAGCCCAGAATAACGTTATTTTACAACTTCAAGACAAACTTGAAGATATCGAGAACAGGAGCAGGAGACAAAATTTGAGGATCAGAGGAATTCCGGAATCTATCGCACCCAATGTACTAGATGCCTATCTACAAGGCCTCTTCCAGCACCTTAAGGGCCCCACCCTAACAACTCCCATAGCCATGGACAGATTTCATAGAACCTCAAGGCCCAGGCCTAAAGATGGCTTACCTCCGAGAAATGTGATTATACGCTTTTGTGAATATCAACAAAAAGAAGGCATTATGAAACTGGCCAGAAACGCTGCCTCACTATCCTACCAAGGATCTACCTTATCCATCTTTGCAGACCTCTCCCAAAGAACGCTACAAAGAGGAAGGGAATTTGCCCCTCTGACGACCCTACTGAGGAAAAACAACACTCCCTACAGATTGGGTTTCCTGTGCCACATTCAACTTACTTGGGAAGGCCAGAAGAAAACTGCATGGACCCTGGTGACATAGAGGACTTTTGCAGAGAACTCAATCTCCCCAACCCAGGTCATGCCCAAACCTCCACACCATTTAGACCCAGAAAGGACCTCCCTCCTATACAAGAGCCTAGAACCCAAAGGGCCGCATGGCAGTCATCGATCACCAAAAAACAAAAGAAATCCTCAGACCTCCTGAAGGAAAATGGGTGAGATCTTTCTGATGCACTGGTATAGAAATTCTAATTTACAGCGCAATACTTATTGCCTTAAAGTTCAGTTCACACTGTATTTATATAATGTTATAATGTTCTCTACAAAGAGTTTAGGATTTTAAATCACCTCCAATTTAGGGATCTTTAATGCTTCCCCTTAAATTGTACTATACTTATCCAGTTTTTCCCTCCCCCTCCATTTTGTACTATGTATTCTTGTCTTTTTATATTCTTGCATTTTTCTTTGCATAGCTATGTATGTCTATAATAAGACTTAAGAAAGAATCACTGCAAACCACGGAAATCTTGCATCAAAGTTGAAGGGTTTATTTCATCCACTTAGACATGAGCAGACAAACACCTAACATGTTTCGCATGGACACTCCCACGCTTTATCAGAGTACATACATATATTTGTACACCTACTTATTCTTTAACCCAGACAATGGCCAACAAATGTCACTCATGTGTAAGGTGAAATGCCATATGTTTTTTTCTTAAGCCCCCTTTTGTATGGGCTACTTGTTCTGCTGTAAGTTTAAAATATGTTTTGTTAAAATTGTTTTATATGTTTAACAATCTTTTGAGATTTTTGAGTGAAACACCAACTCTCACATACGCACTTACTCCTACATAACCCATGGCCTCACAATTAATTGATCAAAAATTTACTATAATCTCCATCAACACCAAAGGGCTTAATTATCCACATAAGAGATCCAAAGCCTTCCACGACTTAATTCACAAGAATGGCAGCGTGCTGTTCCTCCAAGAGACCCACTTCAGAAGAGGGAAAGAATCTAAATACTTTTCATCTAACTACCCCACACATTTTCATAGTAGCAACCCCCCCAAAAAAACAACTGAGTTAGCATTTTATTTCACAAATCCATTCCATCGAGGGAGGCAAAAGATAATACAGTAAAAGTTACCCACCTATTATACCATACACATCAACACCACACACCGGCTTTCTTTATTTCTACAGATGCAGAGAAGGCGTTTGACTGCCTAGACTGGACATTTCTACAACACACCTTACATAAATTTGGTATCCCTAAAGATTTTATCTCAAAAGTTCTAGCCCTATATACTTCCCCATCAGCAAAGGTCAAAGTTAATTGCCTTTTGTCTAATAGCTTCAAGATCAGAAATGGAACAAAACAGGGATGCCCACTCTCCCCCCTCCTATTTGTCCTTTCGATGGAAATCTTAGCTACAAAATTACAAAATTCACCCGATATCGCAGGTATTAAAATGAAAAACTCAGAATTCAAATTGGCACTGTTCGCTGATGACCTCCTAATGACCCTCACAAAACCACTCAGCTCACTCTCGAAGGCGCACTCTGTGCTCAAAGATTATGGTAAAGTATCCAATTTCTCAATTAATTTTGGGAAGTCGGAAATCCTTCCAGTACATATACCGCAATCTGACCTTGCCAAAATAATGACAATAGCCCCATTCACTGTCAATCCCTGTTCACTAAAATATCTAGGAACACAGCTCTCACCAGATCTCAAAGATCTAATCAAATTGAATTATGATTCACTTTTCTTATCCATCTTGGCCAACATAACACAGTGGCTCCCTAAGCACACCACTTGGTTGAGAAGGATCGGGGCGATGAAAATGACAATGCTACCGAAAATCCTTTATATCTTGCAGTCCCGATACCCCTACCGAACACTGTCCTACCGAAATTACAGTCCATAATACTGTAAACTCATATATATGGAAATGAAAACCCCCGAGAATCCCAAAATCAACACTCTACAGGACTCCTGATCAGGGAGGTCTGGGAGGACCCAATCTTCAAGATTACATTACAGCAGTTTATCTCTCAAGAATAGTAGACTGGTGCTCTTATTAGGAACAACACCATAAACAATGGGTTCAACTAGAGCATAATTTATGTAATTTTCCCCAATTCGGCTCCTAATGCTGGCTAGAAGGACCTCACGATACCCTCATACACAACAATAACCCCATCATTATAGAAACCCTCAAAGTTTGGAAAGAATTATTTTAAAAAAAAAACTGACAACCTCCCCTCTTTCACTAAGTCTTGGGATAAAGAACTACCTTTCTTAATACCGATCAAAGATTGGAATAGGATTTTTGTAAATGTACACAAATCAGCTCATTCATCCAAACTGTTAGAAACTAATATTAAATTAATGACCAGATGGTATCTAACACCACAAATATTGAAATACATATTCCCAAACTAATCCAACCATTGCTGGAGATCATGTACACAAGAGGGAACATTATACCATGTTTGGTGGTCTTGCCCTAAATTACAGCACTTTTGGGAGGCAGTATCACAGTATATACAACAAACTTTAGGAACCCCCATGCCTCTGGATCCATTAATATTTCTATTCCACCTCTATCCAAAGCTCCAGTCTAAAGCCCATAAAAAACTATTCCAGCTTATGATCAATAGTGCAAACCAATTGATTCCTCACCTGTGGAAGAAGGATACTATCCCCACCATCCAAATATGGAAACAAGAAATACACAAAAACCTTAAATTAGAGAGGTATCACTATCTATTATCCAACACTTTAGATGTTTACTACGAAATAGTGTTTTTGTGGGAATCTCGAACCCTACCATAAAGTCATAGTTCTAACTGAACAATCAAGGCCATGCCTTTAAGCTTAACCTAAGCATATAAATATCTTTTGGGGGCCTGGGTGTTAACTCAGTTAAATTATTTAATACAGAGAAAGCCTTACACACTTCTTAATAGGCTTGGTGTATTTACTCTCATTAACCTTGTTATTTTGTTGTTTGTTTGTTTATTTATGTTATATTATTATTCATTGTTATTTAATACAAATCTATGATACTACTGTAGAAACTTTTTCCGGACCTGCTCATTATGGGTAGTCAGGATTGAATACTTTAAAAATCATTGCCATAAATCTATAAGGACAATATAAGAATATGGACATTCTGTATTTTATGGCAAATGTTATGGAGCCTCAAATGTCTACCCTGTAAAAGCTTTTTGTTATTGACATGTATATTTAAAAAAAAAATATATAAAAAAAAAAATGAAGGGTAGCATTAATAGTGATTATATTATTCAGTTTTCACAAGAGAAGAACCAATGGATTATACTTTGGAACAAACTAGAACATGCCAGCCCATGTCATTAACTGGGTTGTCTAGAGGATATCAGGAAAAAACTGGATGATAATAAGGTAAATAAAACTCCAGGCCCAGATGAAATACACCCACTGGTTTTAAAGGAATTTAGCATTGTTATAGACTAATCTCTACCCTTAATTTTTCAAGACTCATTATACTCAGGCATAGTAATCCAGGATTGACATAAAGATTATGTGGTGCCACTCTTCAAAAATGGAATCAGGGCTGATCCAGGAAGCTATAGACCAGTTAGTCTGACATCAATTGTGGGGAAGATGCTTGAAGGGATTATAAGGGATTATATTAATGAGTATATTAGTGTAAACAAGATTATGAATTCAAATCGGCATGTTTTTTTGAGAAATAGATAATATCAGTTGATGTGATATACTTAGACTTTGCAAAGGAGTTTGATACAATGCCACATGAGAGATAAATGTACACAATGAATTGTGACTGTAAATAGCTGAAAATGTTAGCTCATGGATAAAAAACTGGATACAAAATAGGGAGCAATCAGTAGTAGTAAATGGATCATACTCAGATTGGACAAAGGTAATCAGTGGAGTCCCCCAGGGATCAGTACTGGGCCATGTTCTTTGTAATATCTTTATTAATGAGTTTGAGCAGGATAAACTTTTGTTTACATGGGGATCTGCAAAAACGGGCAGGTAAATGGAAAATTAGATATAATATGGGAAAATGCAAGGATCTACATTTTGGAAGTAAAAATAAGCAGGCAACGTATTATTTAAATGGGACAAGACTTAGCCAAACAGAGTGGGAAAGGGATTTGGGAGTAGTAATAGATAACAAGCTAAAGATGGGTGCACAATGCAGGGAAGTGGCTTCTAAGGCTAATAAGATACTAGCATGTATTAAAAGAGGCATTGATTCAAGCTAGGAAAGCATAACTCTGTCACTATATAAATCCCTGGTAAGACCTCCCCTTGAATATCGAGTGCAGTTCTGGGGACCGATCTCAAAATAAGACATTGCATACCTAGAAAAAGTTCAAAGAAGGGCCACAAAGCTAATAAGGGAAATGGAGATTTTAAGCTATGAGGAGAGGTTAGCCAAACTTGGTCTGTTTTCTCTAGAAAAAAGGCGCTTGAGAGGTGACATGATTACTTTATATAAATATATTCAAGGCCCATATACAGAGATGACAGAAGCTTTTATTCCAAGAAAATTGTTTGTGACAAATTAAGGCTGGAGGAAAGGAGATTTAATCTCCTGCAATTAAAATGTTTTATCACTGTAAGAGCAATAAACTTGTGGAACTCATTAACAAAGGAGGTAGTGAATGCCATTACCTTAGATACATTTAAAAATGGTTTGGATACTTTTTTGGCTAGAAACATATCTCATGGATATGATTGCTTGTGTTAAAGGGGTCACCTTTTTGATGGGATTAATTTAAGATCAACTGGAGCTTTTCTGTAATTATATTAGATTTGTATAGGTTGAACTCTATGGACTTCAGGTTTTTTTCAACCTCATCTACTATGTTACTATGTTATCAGATACACCCCTCGTGTTATATTGATTTAAATTAAATCATTATGTGAGATACGTATACAGATGTGCATATATAAAATCCACTGTTATCATAAACCTCATTGTACCTCAACATATTTCTCCTAGTGTGTATGGACTAATAGGCACCTCAATAAATGGCTCCCAGGATATTTAGACTAATATGGACCTTAACATGTAGCTTCCCTAGTGTATGAACTAATGTACCCAAGCACTGATATTCTGCTTCAGTACCCATGTCCTGCGGAGGGTGTCTGCCAAGCATCCTATTCTGCTTCAGACAACGGCCCTTGAAGTGGGCATTCCAGTCCTCAACCCTTGAGTGGGCACCCCAGTTCCAGTCCTTGGCCCTCGAGAGGGCACTCTTGTCTTTGACCCTCAAGTGGACACTCCAGTCTTGGCCTTAGAGTGGGTACACTTGTCTTTAGCCCTCAAATGGGCACTCCAGTCTTAGCCTTAGAGTGGGCACTCCTGTCTTTGGTCCTAAAGTGGTTACTCCAGTCTTGGCCTTAGAATGGGCACTCCTGTCTTTGACCATAAAGTGGGTTATACAGTCTCAGCCTTAGAGTGGGCATTCCTGTCTTCAGCCCTCAAATGTCCACTAAATTATTCTGCATTAGAGAAGGCACTCCTGTCTTTGCCATTAGAGTGGGCACTCCTGTCTTTGGTCCTCGTGTGGGAAATAGAGTTCCTGGCACTAGTGTTGGCAATACTACAGCCTATCCTGTTTCAAGAACCCTACCCTTTTTTCTGTACAATAAACCTACCATGTCTGTTTTTTTACCTTAATGCTTAAAAGGGGTAATTCCTCAAAAAAGGCAAATCCACTAGCTTATTTTAGTGATCAAAATGGGACAAAGTCTGACACCTTACTCATGAGATTCAAACCTGTGAACCAACTCTACCGAGCGTGACAATGATTATTTTTAGGTATATATTTAGATAAATATAGGAATATCTATTTATAAATACTTAGAACATAAGTATATAAATATATGTGAAGAATATTGGAATATATAACACTTTATAAAATATGATAAAACTGTTGTGTGCAAGCGATAAGGGGTTTATCGCAGCTCTTTGCACACATCAGAAGTAGCATGCGTATTACAAAATGAAAAGTAAACGCAATCACATGAATTTAGAGCTCTGGTTAACTGTTATGTGAGTCAAAAAAATTACACAAAACACAGGAAAATTACACTTAAAAGTAAAGTTACACTTATACTAACAATGTAAGATCAGCAAGAGAAGGTAGGAGCAACAGAAAGAGACCAGCTCTAATATTGTCCAAGGAGGCGCTAATGTGAATAGGGTTAAGAGAAAATATAGGTGTAACTTATTATAATATTGCTGCTGCTATAATAAAAACCCATAGGAAACTATGTCCCTCATATGCATAGATTGAAACAGGAAAACAGAGCAAGAAATACAAGTTCAAGAGAGGTTATTGCAGCGCTGAAAAAAATAATAAATAGCAATAGAACAAGTATAGCAAATATTCTCATAAACAGCATTAGATTTAACCCAATTGTTTTATATAAATACACATGTTGTTAATAGTGCACAACATCCAATAAGAAGAGGCAACATGCATACTTACAGGACTTATAAACTAAGTAATGGCAGCTTAGGGAGAGGGAGAACCATCCAACAAATAATCTGCTTCAGTTGTAGTAGAAATTTCCCAGCATGTGGTAGAACAGAACTCTCTGGAGTGTATCTGCCCTGGGCCATTAATGCATGGTCTGATTGGTCCGTATCTGAGGTCACTGGATGCACAACCAATCAGATAAGATCATGCATTAACGGCCGAGAGCAGATATGCTCCAGAGAGTTCTGTTCTAATCAGAACCTCGGGCGCCACAGCCGCCTCTGGGAACCTAATCATGGGTCCCACCCTCCACAACATGCTTTTAAAGGTTCTCGGACAGAATGCGTGTGCTTAATTTTCTTTTGTTGTAAAAAAAACATGGTAGAAAACATGAAAAATCCACATATGAAAAATAAAAATGTTAAATTTAAAAACAAAAAATGTTTCTTGAATAAAAATGTTTCATGTTGTTGTTGTAAAAATGTTTAATTTCCTGTTGTTAGAAAACATGGTACAAAACATATGAAAAATCCACATATGAAATATAAAAATGTTTAATTTCCTGTTGTTGTAACAAAAACATTGTACAAAATATAATTGTTTGTGTGATCCAAAATAAAAATATTTAATTTACTATTGGTGTGGTATTGCTAGTATTACCCAGGTAAAGCCAAATGTATGTTTTTTTTAGCTTTATCCAAAAATGTTTGGGTAATCCTAGGATTACCCGGGTAAAGCCCAACGTATGATCTGTGTATACATGTATATATATATATATATATATATATATATATGTAACAGGGTTTGGCCTAGGCCCACAATTACCCCTGTGGGTCTTTACCCCAGCTACCTCCATGTGCTCTGCAGGCTGATCCTGAGTCTCCGCTACCTGGGAGTTGGGGTACATAACTGTGGCAGTGCCTCCACCTGACTGGGCATCCAGGGCAAGAATGGGTTTCCCAGACAGGAACATAATAAATAACTACAACACACACAGTAATAACAGTAAAACAGTATGAACATGTATTAAAGGATTATGGCAAATAAAAAATAAGGCAAGAAATACAGTGCCTAACTAACACACCAACTCTCTCTAACCAGGCCTAGCACCCTCCCAAACCACCTGCTAACCCACCCTAAGGCTTCACCCTAATGGCTGATGGGTACCAGTTGGTGTACAGAAATGTTGGGGCCCTTTAAGGTAATCCACATGCATTTAAACAGTTACAGCTAATAGGAAACTGCAATCCACAGGAAGAGCTGTTTATAAATTTATGTGATGGACAGAATGCCCTGTCAGTATGACAAGGGGAGAGGATACTTCTTACCACTAAACAGGATTCATCTGCACAGGCTGAAAGAAAACTCCAAGGTCTGCCAGTCATTTACTTTGTCTGCATTCTTCTTCACAGCTCTCTCACAGGGTCAGACTGCAGCTGGCAGCATACACTAAATCAGCAGAGGAATGCTGTTACTTTACAAGATGAAGTCTGCAGCTCTCTCACAGCCAGGCCTCACACACACCTTCACTACTCTGACATGTCTGCTTCCACCTGTGTCTCACACTCTTCTTTCAGTTTCACTTGATCACATGACCAATCAGTCTAATAGTTACCTAGGCAACTTCTCCTGCAGACTGTATACAGGTGCAAAAGTTCAACAGGAAAATGTTCAACAGGAAGGGCTACATTCTCCCCCTCGTAAAATCCTTGCCTTCCACTGGCAAGGTTCCACCAAGAGGTAAATTGAAAAAACAAAACATATAAATAATAATAAATGCACTAACAGTCCTATAAACAAATGTTAACTATCTTACAGTTTACTGTAGAACAGAGGGGTTCCAAAATTAATAATGTCCGCAACGCATACAGAAAATCCACCATTTTAGACTGTACCTGGGGCATATGTACATAACTGGGTTCTCCAACTTGATCATAAGTAAGAACCCCGGGAGGCTGTCGTATTCTAGTACCCAGTCTCTGTTCTCTCTGAGGAAGTCCAGAATGTGCCTGGGAATCTTCAGCTCTGGCCACTTGGGTGGGGAGGTCACCAGATGCTTGAGACCCTGGCTTTCCCATGATACAAGAGTCTCTTTTTGGGGTCCCAGGCACAAAGTTGGGGCTGTTGGGATTCAATGTAGAGGAGGCTAAGGGAGGAGAGGAAGGAAAGTGCTGTGTTTCCTCAGCAGGAGGAGACCACCATTGATCATCAGCACTAAGAGCTTCTGGGGTCTCTACTGCCTCATTTTCAGGACTCTCCGTTGTGCTTTTCTCCCATTCACTACTACTCCCTTCCTCTTCATCGATATAGGCTATTGGTATTAGATGGTTCCTATGCCAAGCTTTGATCCGGCCTTCTGGGCCTTTTATATTATACACTGGCAGCCCCTTTAGCTTAGACACAACTTCAAATAGGGTATCCTTCCATCTATCTGCTAATTTGTGTTTCCCAGGTACCCCTAGATTCCGGAGGAGAACCTTATCTCCCGCTTGGACTTCCCGATGCTTCACTTTGGTATCGTATCTTCTTTTGTTGCGTTCCTCCATTTTTGCCACAGCTTGAGTGGCCAACTCATAGGCACTGTGAAGGTTTTGTCTGAGGGTCCTTACATACTGGAAGTGAGAGTCTGACTTTGTCCCATCTGGGGAAACCCCCAACCGGACATCTATCGGTAGTCAGGCTTCCCTTCCAAACATTAGGAAATAGGGTGAGAATCCTGTAGACTCATGCCTTGTGCAATTATATGCGTGGACCATGGCTTCTACATGCTTACTCCAGGACCGCTTCTCCACTTGTTTCAGAGTCCCGAGCATGTCTAGGAGTGTAGGGTAGGGTGTTGTTCTGGACTTGTGAACCTGCAACATATCCAACAGTTCTTTTATCAGCTTACTCTCAAAGTCTCTACCTTGATCAGAATGTATTTGATTGGGCAGACCATAGTGTACAAAATATTTCTGCCAGAGGACCTTGCCTACGGTCACAGCCTTCTGGTCTTTAGTGGGAAAAGCCTGAGCATATCTGGTGAAATGGTCTGTTACTACCAGAACATTCCCAATTCCGGTAGTATCATTCTCAATACATAGATAGTCCATGCACACAAGATCCAGGGGTCCTTTACTTCTCAGGTGGCCCATAGGGGCAGCTCTCACAGGCAGAGTCTTTCTCTGAATACATCTTCTGCAGGTCTTCACATAATGTTCAACATGTTCTCTTATGCAAGGCCAATAGAACCGGTCTTGTACCAGGCCATGGGTCTTGTCTACCCCAAGATGCCCATGTTGATCATGGAGGGCTCTCAGGACCATTCCCCGATATCTATGAGGTAACACTAGCTGCTTTCGACCAGGGTGGTCATGGTATTTTATAATTCTATAAAGGATTCCATCTTCTTGATGTAGTTTACTCCATTCTCTCTGGTACAAATCTCTTTGTCCAATGGGAAGGGAGCTCAGTAATTTAGGGTTCTTGGCTCTCATTGCTTTGAGTACTGTCCCTATATACCAGTCCTGTGACTGGGCTTACTTCTTGTCTTCATTGGTTATGTGACACCACTGTTGGAGCATTAATGGAGCACAGAATACCTCTGGTACTGCTTCTCGGGAGTGACATATGGAGTCTATTCCTCTGAGTTCAGAGAACTCATCCTGCCTCTCAGCCACTACATATGTTTGGCACAGGGCTCCTACCCCAGGCATGGGGATTTCTTCCCATTCCTCCTTTTCTTCATGAGGAGGAAATCCAGGTCTGCGGGACAGAGCATCCGCACTGACATTCAGAGGGCCTGGCTTGTATTTAAGGCTGAAACTATAGTTTGAAAATGCTGCCAGCCACCTATGCCCTGTGCCATCCAGCTTTGCTGTTGTTTGAATAAAAGTAAGTGGATTGTTATCCGTCCTTACCTCGAATGTTGCTCCATATAAATAGTCATGTAACTTGTCCACAATTGCTCACTTGAGTGCCAAGAATTCTAACTTATGGACTGGATAGTTTTTCTCTGCACCAGTTAGACTTCTACTTATGTAGGCCACTGGTCTTAACCCTTCCAGGTAGCTCTGTTGCAATACGGCCCCTAGGCCTTCCATACTGGTATCAACATGGAGAACATATGGTTTCTCGGGATCTGCATATGCCAATACAGGAGCTTCTGTGAGTCTTTTCTTCAAGCTTAAGAAGGCTTCTTCGCATCCTGAGGCCCATTTCTTTCCGAAGGAGTCTTTAGGACTTGGCGCCTTAACACCCTCTATAGCAGAGGTAGTCTTTAACAGGTTGTGTAGCTCTCGAGCAATCTTTGAATAGTCTTTCACAAACCTCTGGTAGTAACCGCAGAATCCAAGAAATGAACGCAGCTCACTGATGCTATATGGCCTGGGCCAGTTCTCCACCGCTTCAATTTTGGTCAGATCAGTTGTCACACCTTGTGCAGAAACAATGTGACCTACATATGTAACAGAGTTCTGGGCAAACCGACATTTGTCTATTGATAATTTCAGACCCACTGCTTGGAGTCGATCCAACACCTTCAGCAATCGCTGTTCGTGCTCTTCTGGTGTCCTTCCGAACACTATGAGGTTATCAAGATAGATTAGGCACTCTTTGGGATTCTCCATCAGCCTTTGAAAGGTGGCAGGAGCTCCAGTGACCCCTTGGATCATCATGTAAACTCATAGAATCACAAGGGACAGATGAAAGCTGTCTTTTCCTGATCCTCCTTCTTCATGGGTACCTGATAATACCCAGACCTCAAGTCCAGGATGCTAAACCACTGGCTTCCAGAAAGGACATCTAGCAGATCTTCTATCTGTGGCAGAGTATATTGATCTGGCACAGTCCTTTTGTTTAAAGTCCGATAGTCTATGCAGAGCCAGACTGTACCATTCTTTTTCCTAACTACCACTATGGGTGAGGCATATGGACTTCTGGACTCTTTAATAATGCCAGATTCTTCCATCTGTTTGAGTATATCCCGGACATCTTCCACATCTCAAGGGGGTATTCTCCTTGATCTTTCTCTGAAAGGAGCTGGGTCAGAAAGTCTGATAGCATGTGTGGCACTCTTTGTACATCCCTCATCCATTTCTTTCCTGGAGAAGACTTTCTCTCGAGTAGCTAATTCAGATCGGAGGCTATCTCTCCACTTTTGTGGTAGAGGAGAATCTTCCAGAGACTTGGTCCAACAAGTGAATCACACCAATCTTCTGGTGACGATCAATTCTGATCTCTGTGGGTGTTAAGTTTCTTATCATTATGGGAAAATCTTTACACCAGTAATTCCGCCAGTCTTTCACCTCAGGTATGAGAGTCCACCCTTTTTTTGCATCCTCCTCAGGCAAGGACTCAATGAGGTATTGCCTGGTTCCTCCTGATATTTCATGGTGCATAGATGCTATTACTCGTAGAGTCTCACGGCTAGATTTAGAGTTCTGAGGCCAAAGGGGTGCGTTAGCTATGCGTGCTTTTTTTCCCCCACACCTTTTAAATACCGCTGGTATTTAGAGTTCACAGAAGGGCTGCGTTAGGCTCCAAAAAGGGAGCGTAGAGCATAATTTAACGCCACTGTAACTTTCGATACCAGCGGTGCTTACGGACGCGGCCAGCTTAAAAAACGTGCTTGTGCACGATTCCCCCATAGAAAACAATGAGGCAGTTTTAGCTGAAAAAAAACCTAACACCTGCAAAAAAGCAGCGTTCAGCTCCTAACGCAGCCCCATTGTTTTCTATGGGGAAACACTTCCTACGTCTGCACCTAACACTCTTACATGTACCCCGAGTCTAAACACCCCTAACCTTACACTTATTAACCCCTAATCTGCGGCCCCCGCTATCGCTGACCCCTGCATATTATTATTAACCCCTAATCTGCCGCTCCGTACACCGCCTCAACATACATTATAGTTATGTACCCCTAATCTGCTGCCCCTAACACCGCCGACCCCTATATTATATTTATTAACCCCTAATTTGCCCCCCACAACGTCGCCGCCAGCTACCTACAATAATGAACTCCTAATCTGCCGATCGGAGCTCACTGCTACTATAATAAATGTATTAACCCCTAAAGCTAAGTCTAACCCTAACACTAACACCCCCTAACTTAAATATAATTTAAATCTAACAAAATAAATTAACTCTTATTAAATAAATTATTCCTATGTAAAGCTAAATACTTACATGTAAAATAAATCCTAATATAGCTACAATATAAATTAAAATTATATTGTAGCTATTTTAGGATTAATATTTATTTTACAGGCAACTTTGTAATTATTTTAACCAGGTACAATAGCTAAAATAGTTAAAATAATTACAAAATTACCTGTAAAATAAATCCTAACCTAAGTTACAATTAAACCTAACACTACACTATCAATAAACTAATTAAATAAAATACCTACAATTATCTACAATTAAACCTAACACTACACTATCAATAAATTAATTAAATGTAATACCTACAAATAAATACAATTAAATAAACTAACTAAAGTACAAAAATAAAAAAGAACTAAGTTACAAAAAATAAAAAAAATATTTACAAACATTAGAAAAATATTACAACAATTTTAAACTAATTACACCTACTCTAAGCCCCCTAATAAAATAACAAAGACCCCAAAATAAAAAAATGCCTTAGCCTATTCTAAATTTAAAAAGTTCAAAGCTCTTTTACCTTACCAGCCCTGAAAAGGGCCCTTTGTGGGGCATGCCCCAAAGAATTCAGCTCTTTTGCCTGTAAAAAAAACACATACAATACCCCCCCAACATTACAACCCACCATCCACATACCCCTAATCTAACCCAAACCCCCCTTAAATAAACCTAACACTAAGCCCCTGAAGATCTTCCTACCTTATCTTCACCTCGCCGGGTATCACACCGATCCGTCCTGGCCCGATGTCTTGATCCAAGCCCAAGCGGGGGGCTGAAGATGTCCATGATCCGGTTGAAGTCTTCATCCAAGCGGGAGCTGAAGAGGTCCATGATCCGGCTGAAGTCTTCTATCAACGGCATCTTCAATCTTCTTTCTTCTGGAGCCATCATCTTCCAGCCGACACGGATCCAACCTCTTATACCGACGCCTACTCGCCGAATGACGGTTCCTTTAAATGACGTCATCCAAGATGGCGTCCGTTGAATTCCGATTGGCTGATAGGATTCTATGGAATCAGCCAATCAGAATCAAGTTCCATCCGATTGGCTGATCCGATCAGCCAATCAGATTGAGCTTGCATTCTATTGGCTGTTCCTATCAGCCAATAGAATGCGAGCTCAATCTGATTGGCTGATTGGATCAGCCAATCGGATTGAACTTGATTCTGATTGGCTGATTCCATCAGCCAATCAGAATTTTCCTACCTTAATTCCGATTGTCTGATAGAATCCTATCAACCAATCGGAATTCGAGGGACGCCATCTTTGATGACGTCCCTTAAAGGAAACTTCATTCTTCAGTTGGACGTCGGAAGAAGAAGATTGATCCGCGCTGGAGGTCTTCAAGATGGAGCCGTTCCTCATCGGATGAAGATAGAAGATGCCGCTTGGATCAAGATGGTTGCCGGTCCGGATCTCATCTTCTTCCCGGATAGGATGAAGACTTTGGAGCCTCTTCTGGACCTCTTCAGCCACTGCTTGATAGAAGATTTCAGCCGTATTATGGATCGCCAGCCCCCGCTTGGGCTTGGATGAAGTTTTCGGAGCCTGGAGCGATCGGTGAACCTGGCATGGTGAAGATAAGGTAGGAAGATCTTCATGGGCTTAGTGTTAGGTTTATTTAAGGGGGTTAGATTAGGGGTATGTGAGTGGTAGGTTGTAATGTTGGGGGGGGTATTGTATGTTCTTTTTTTACAGGCAAAAGAGCTGAATTATTTGGGGCATGCCCCGCAAATGGCCCTTTTCAGGGCTGGTAAGGTAAAAGAGCTTTGAACTTTTTTAATTTAGAATAGGGTAGGGCATTTTTTTATTTTGGGGTCCTTGTTATTTTATTAGGGGGCTTAGAGTAGGTGTAATTAGTTTAAAATTGCTAATATTTTTCTAATGTTTGGAAATATTTTTTTATTTTTTGTAACTTAGTTCTTTTTTATTTTTTGTACTTTAGTTAGTTTATTTAATTGTAGTTAATTGTAGGTATTGTATTTAATTAATGTATTGATAGTGTAGTGTTAGGTTTAATTGTAGATAATTGTAGGTAGTTTATTTAATTAATTTATTGATAGTGTAGTGTTAGGTTTAATTGTAACTTAGGTTAGGATTTATTTTACAGGTAATTTTGTAATTATTTTAACTATTTTAGCTATTGTACCTGGTTAAAATAATTACAAAGTTGCCTGTAAAATAAATATTAATCCTAAAATAGCTACAATATAATTATAATTTATTATTATTATAATTTATATTGTAGCTATATTAGGGTTTATTTTACAGGTAAGTATTTAGCTTTAAATAGGAATAATTTATTTAATAAGAGTTAATTTATTTTGTTAGATAAAAAAAAACTTAGGGGGTGTTAGGGTTAGGGTTAGAATTAGCTTTAGGGGTTAAAAAATGTATTATAGTAGCGGTGAGCTCCGGTTGGCAGATTAGGGGTTAATGCTTGAAGTTAGGTGTCGGCGATGTTAGGGAGGGTAGATTAGGGGTTAATACTATTTATTATAGGGTTATTGAGGCGGGAATGAGGCGGATTAGGGGTTAATAACTTTATTATAGTAGCGGTGCGGTCTGCTCGGCAGATTAGGGGTTTATAAGTGTAGGTAGGTGGCGGCGACGTTGGGGGGGGCAGATTAGGGGTTAAAAAATATAATATAGGTGTCGGCGGTATTAGGGGCAGCAGATTAGGGGTACATAGGGATAACTTAGCTGGCGGCGGTGTACGGAGCGGCAGATTAGGGGTTAAATATTTTTAATAGAGTTGCAGAGATGTGGGGGGACCTCGGTTTAGGGGTACATAGGTAGTTTATGGGTGTTAGTGTACTTTAGAGTAGTTAAGAGCTTTATAAACCGGCGTTAGCCCAGAAAGCTCTTAACTACTGTTTTTTTTCTGCGGCTGGAGTTTTGTCGTTAGATTTGTAACGCTCACTTCAGCCATGACTCTAAATACCAGCGTTAGAAAGATCCCATTGAAAAGATAGGATACGCAAATGGCGTAGGGGGATCTGCGGTATGGAAAAGTCGCTGCTGCAAAGTGAGCGTTAGACCCTTTCCTGACTGACTCCAAATACCAGAGGGCAGTAAAAACCAGCGTTAGGACCCTCTAACACTGGTTTTGATGGCTACCGCCCAACTCTAAATCTAGCCGTCAGTCTCTCCAGGCCTTACAAATAAAGGTTCTTTCCCTGAGTAGTGGCATGATCCTGGTCTAGCCTGTAGGGCTTGTCGATGGCACTCTTTCCCTAGAACAGGGCTGACTTCCATCAGTCTGGTTAGAGATACATCTCCCACTTCAGTTAGGTAGGCCCTGAACATGTCCTGCACCATTCTTGTGTTGGTACCCAAAATTATTGGGGCGCACATTGTTTTCTTTATGGAGCATACAAGAGCTTCCAATTCCATAGAGCAGATCATTCCTGTGTTTAACTGTGGGATGGTTATTGTCACTCTTATACATCCCTCTACAGGCTGGGCCTGAGATCCCACTCCCCACAACTGCAACTCTCCTGCAAGCTCCAGGGGAATATGTTTTAGATGATGGTCATAGAAGTCTCTATTAATGATGGTGACCTGGGATCCAGTATCTAACAAGGCCGAGGCATTAATATCTTCTATTTGTAACTGTATCAGAGATTGGTGCCCAATCTTGGCCCCACAGGTAACATGGGTGTGGTTTTTTTTTTCTCTTTTCCTGAAAGGACTGGTAACTTGAGCCTCCTCCAGCTCAATAGCTAGCACTTCCACTGATGAATTAGTGGCACACTTCCGCTTGAAATGCCCTGATTGTCCACACTTAAAACAGTTCCCTCGGAGGGACTGTTCCTCTGGGAATAACCTTCCTGTGGTCTCCCTGCGGTGCTGCCTCCTGCTAGGAGAATAATCTGTTCTTCTTGGCGATGACTTAGACAATAATTCTAATTCAGTTACCTTTTTTTTAAGGACGAACAATTCCATATCCTCTTTCTCTGCGGCTTTAGAAGAATTTCCTTTTTGTGGAGGAGACAGGGACATTTGGTTCTCCAGTATTTTTGCTTTTCAGATCAGTGTGGAATAGGACAAGACTTGATCATCCAACTTAACTCTTAACATGATCATGACTGGATCATTGCTAAGGCCTCCCTTCTGAATTTGTTTGGATAGTCGAGCATCCAACTCAGATGCAGTGACTGCTCCATTATGAAACAGTTTTCCCAGTGACAATTGTAATCGATTGATATAGTCTGAAGCTTTCTCATGTTCCTTCTGTTTAGTGGCTAGGAACTTGATTAATAGATCATCAGAGTCCTCTGATTTTCCATATGCATCCTGCAAAACTTTCAGGTAATCTTGTGCGGTAGCTTGCTCATTCACTCCCCTAAACAGCCTTATCATATTCTTAGCTGGGAACCGAAGACTCTCCATTATCCGTTGTTTTTTATGTTATCCGTAGAAGACCATTCTTCCAATAATTGTACAGCATTATCCTTCCAGGCCTTAAAGGGTTCCTCCCCGGCAGGAACAGGCTGATTCCCAGAAAACACTTTCAGCTTACGGTAACTGTGGGTATGGGTAGCTGTTACTATGGCTTCTGAGAGTTTTCGCAGTATTTCAGATATGTCACTCTCTCCTGAACTTGTGGCTCTCAATAGTGAATCGCCTGGTTTTGGGGATGTTGGAGATGAGGGAACCACTAGATCTGGGGTCTTAGGGGCAGTTGCCCCTTGCACACTGGAAAAGTAGACATTTCATTTGGGGATGGCCCCAGTCTCTACAGGGGTAACCGGTAATCTCCTGGCAGGTTTTTCTGACAAAGGGGACAGAATCTGAGAATAACTTGATACATTAAAGTCTCTTTGGCCTATACTGGAGGGTTGCTGCAGTGTAACCCTTTCCTCCTTATCAGGGAGAACGTACACCTAGCGACATCCTTCAGGAGCTGCTTCAAGAAGGTATAGACATGTAGGCCTATGACGGCCTCTCAAATCTGCAAGGGAATATACTAACATGTATGTTTGACCGTATGAATCATGCAGAATATCTCTGGTGGTAGCCATCTCTATTCCCAATACAATCTCTATGCACTTGGTGACATGTTTTATCTCACTATAGGGGGGTACCTGGCATATCATCACTGCATGATGCAATGGTACCTTCTGTTGCTGGGCCCAATCTGTTACAAATGGGAGTGTGGGCCGGAGAATTAACGTATCCTTACTGGGTGTACCCCAATTTATCTCAGCAGTACCACCAAATGTAACGGGGTTTGGCCTAGGCCCACAATTACCACTGTGGGTCTTTACCCCAGCTACCTCCATGTGCTCTGCAGGCTGATCCTGAGTCTCCGCTACCTGGGAGTTGGGGTACATGACTGTGGCAGTGCCTCCACCTGACTGGGCATCTAGGGCAAGAATGGGTTCCCCAGACAGGAACATAATAAATAACTACAACACACACAGTAATAACAGTAAAACAGTATGAACATGTATTAAAGAATTATGGCAAATAAAAAATAAGGCAAGAAATACAGTGGCTATATAACACACCAACTCTCTCTAACCAGGCCCAGCACCCTCCCAAACCACCTGTGAACCCACCCTAAGGCTTCACCCTAATGGCTGATGGGTACCAGTTGGTGCCCTTTAAGGTAATCCACATGCATTTAAACAGTTACAGCTCATAGGAAACTGCAATCCACAGGAAGAGCTGTTTATAAGTTTATGTGATGGACAGAATGCCCTGTCAGTATGACAAGGGGAGAGGATACTTCTTATCACTAAACAGGATTCATCTGCACAGGCTGAAAGAAAACTCCAAGGTCTGTCAGTCATTTACTTTGTCTGCATTCTTCTTCACAGCTCTCTCACAGGGTCAAATTGCAGCTGGCAGCATACACTAAATCAGCAGAGGAATGCTATTACTTTACAAGATGAATTATGCAGCTCTCTCACAGCCAGGCCTCACACACACCTTCACTGCTCTGACATGTCTACTTCCTCCTGTGTCTCACACTCTTCTTTCAGTTTCACTTGATAACATGACCAACCAGTCTAATAGTTACCTAGGCAACTTCTCCTTGAGACTGCATACAGGTGCAAAAGTTCAACAGGAAAATGTTCAACAGGAAGGGCTATATATATATATATATATATATATATATATATATATATATATATATATATATATATATATATATATATATATATATATATATATATATATATACAGTGGGGGGGAAAGTATTTAGTCAGCCACCAATTGTGCAAGTTCTCCCACTTAAGAAGATGAGAGAGGCCTGCAATTTTCATCATAGGTATACCTCAAATATGAGAGACAAAATGTGGAAACAAATCCAGACAATCACATTGTCTGATTTGGAAATAATTTATTTGCAAATTATGGTGGAAAATAAGTATTTGGTCAATCTCAAAAGTTCATCTCAATACTTTGTTATATATCCTTTGTTGGCAATGACAGAGGTCAAATGTTTTCTGTAAGTCTTCACAAGGTTGTCACACACTGTTGCTGGTATGTTGGCCCATTCCTGCATGCAGATCTCCTCTAGAGCAGTGATGTTTTGGGGCTGTCGCTGGGCAACACAGACTTTCAACTCCCTCCAAAGGTTTTCGATGGGGTTGAGATCTGGAGACTGGCTAGGCAACTCCAGGACCTTGAAATACTTCTTAAGAAGCCACTCCTTCATGGTGGTGTGTTTGGGATCATTGTCATACTGAAAGACCCAGCCACGTTTCATCTTCAATGCCCTTGCTGATTGAAGGAGGTTTGCACTCAAAATCTCACGATACATGGCCCCATTCATTCTTTCATGTACACGGATCAGTCGTCCTGTTCCCTTTGCAGAGAAATAGCCCCAAAGCATGATGTTGCCACCCCCATACTTCACAGTAGGTATGGTGTTCTCTCTCTTCCAAACAGGACAAGTTGTGTTTCTACCAAACAGTTCTACTTTGGTTTCATCTGACCATATGACATTCTCCCAATCCACTTCTGGATCATCCAAATGCTCTCTAGCATACTTCAGATGAGCCCGGACATGTACTGGCTTAAGCAGGGGGACACGTCTGGCACTGCAGGATCTGAGACCCTGGTGGTGTAGTGTGTTACTGATGGTAGCCTTTGTTACGTTTGTCCCAGCTCTCTGCAAGTCATTCACTAGGTCCCCCCATGTGGTTCTGGGATGTTTCCTCACTGTTCTTATGATCATTTTGACCCCACAAGGTGAGATATTGCATGGAGCCCCAGATCAAGGGAGATTATCAGTGGTCTTGTATGTCTTCCATTTTCTAATTATTGCTCCCACAGTTGATTTCTTCACACCAAGCTACTTGCCTATTGCAGATTCAGTCTTCCCAGCCTGGTGCAGGTCTTCAATTTTGTTTCTGGTGTCCTTCAACAGCTCTTTGGTCTTCACCATAGTGGAGTTTGGAGTGTGACTGTTTGAGGTTGTGGACAGGTGTCTTTTATACTGATAACAAGTTCAAACAGGTGCCATTAATACAGGTAATGAGTGGAGGACAGAGGAGCCTCTTAAAGAAGAAGATACAGGTCTGTGAGAGCCAGAAATCTTACTTGTTTGTAGGGGACCAAATACTTATTTTCCACCATAATTAGCAAATAAATTCTTTCCAAATCAGACAATGTGATTGTCTGGATTTGTTTCCACATTTTGTCTATCATAGTTGAGGTATACCTATGATGAAAATTACAAGCCTCTCTCATCTTCTTAAGTGGGAGAACATATATATATATTTCTATATACCAGTATATATATATATATATATATATATATATATATATATATATATATATATATATATATATATATATATATCCCTTTCCATTCAAGCACCTTGTCATATAACATATACCTTTCAACGCTTATAAAAAAAAATTATTAACATTTACATGAATATTTTTATTATATGGTATATATTTGAGTATGACACTTTATTTTCACGTATTTATGCTGTGTTTGGTGCATGTTTATTTTTAGCCCTAACCCTTTACGCAAGGTATTCAGTCTTACTAACCCAATGAGCACAAATTTAGGCTGCACTTTCAACTTATAATACACAAGCAAGTTAGAGCAGTTGTGATATTGCAATATTGCACCCGTGTTTACAGCTCACCATTTGTAATCTAGCACATAAAGATTTTCTTTAACACACAATTCCTTCTTGATAAAATTACTTAGAGCATCCAAACATCCATTGAAGGACATGCTGGTTGCCATTAGCAGTGTTCAACTGTTCACATGGGTTTCAATTTGATCAAAGCAACGTTTGCAATACTTAGGTAGTGACTGTGCTTCAAAATGAGGTTCTTATTACAGCTCCAGCGTGATTGAAAAAATAATAATAGTGAAACTGCAGGAACTAATGTGAAATTATTTTGCAACATTTGGAAGTAGTAATTATCATTAAATTTGAAATAAAAAGCTTTTTTTCATTGAATTCCCACTTTTATGTAATGGTTTAGTTTATTTCAATAAAACTACTTAGTAACTTCATATGTTTTATGAGGTGCACAACTTTGAAACAGCCTTGAAAATTATCAAAAGAAGGGCAGTCTTGACCTCTATTTGGTACATTGCTTTTATTCCATAGGGAATTAGTTAAAGAGCATATTTTAGATAGTGATTTATTACCCCTTACCTTTCTGAGCTATTCTTAAACATTCATCATTATTTAAAGACTGACTCTGATGTTTCTGCTTGGATATTACATTGTTAGTGTTTGAGTTTTACGAAATTTTAATATAATAATAATCATTTTGATATTTGTGTATGCTCTGTATTTGTTACATGTATTTGGATATATTTAATCACTCAAACTATAATTGTTTTTACACTGTTTTAAGACTTGTGAAATCTTTGAACTTTATTTTTTTTTATTTAAGCACATATATACAGGTAGAAATCCCCAAATCCAGAATTCCAAAATCCATAATGATTCAGAAATTCAGACATTTTTTTTTTATATTTTTTTTAAAAAAAAATAAAAAATATTAACAATTACCATTTTGCCTGCCAGTAAGTCACAATCTTCTCTTCCTGCATCTTTTGTTTCATTTTGTGTTATAAAATGCAAATATTAGTCTAAATTTGTTTAAATTAACAACTATTTCCTCTCTGATTATAGTACCATAACATATTAAATAATCCTACATACAGTAATACATTAACCAAAATAATTCCTTGTTAGCAACATCAACTAGGTTCTAGGGAAGACAACAGCTGGATAGACAAAGGAAGTTGTTGAACCGAGAGAATGAAGAGCATGCTGGCAGTTATGGAAGGTCATAGAAGACCTGGAGATTTATTTTGTTTTATTAATTGCCATCTCTCCCTTCTCTATTAACTGTCTGTCTACACTCCCTTCTCTCTTCAGTCTCTTTTTTTTTTAACTCTCCCTTCTCTCCCAGCTCATATAGTCTCTTTATCCTCTTTCTTTCTTTTCTCTCATATCTCTTCATTCTCTTTTTTTCTCCATTCTCTCTTAACTTTATCTCCTTCTTCATCTTCACTTTTCCTCTCCAATCTCTCTCTCTTTGCCCCCATTTACCCTCTCAGAAATCACAGTCTAAGCACTAATGGGGTCCCTACAGCCCTAGAGGAATAACATATCCTTGCCCTTTGATGGATATATAATATCCCTTTAGATAATATTTTTTAGCACATAGCCCAAAATGTGTGTTTGAAGGTGCTGCAATAGAAGTGTACATTTTACAAATGCAATGTGACGACTTTGCTACTTAGAAGATGCCAACAGACTTCAGACAGGAAGTAAATGTTGATTTAACATTGACTCACTAACTTTTACTCACCACTGTTAAATTTCCACTTGCCAATGACTAGTGGGCGAGTAGACATTTTGAGCCCTGGTGGTACTATCTTTCTGATGGTATATAGAAGTATTAAAATGATTTTAAAAAAAACTTTATTTTGCATGTACAAGCTGCATTATGACATGTAAATATTGCTTAAATGACATAAGATATTGTAGATTACACAATGCCATCCCTTTTCATCCTGCCCCAAATTATTCCAAAATCCAAACCTTCTCCGGTCCTAAGCAGTTTGCATACAGGGTTTTGTACATGTATTAACTTTTCATCCATTCTCAAAATATGCTTTATCTCAATGCCCAAAAGATAAATCATATACAGCATAATCTACAGTGGTTGTTGCAGTTAGAATTGTATGCTACCTGATTTTTTTTTGCTAATAATATAGAGAATAGTTAAAAGGGAGTTATATAGGGCACAATTTAACAAAGGCGGAATGGACAAGGTTAGCTTCTGTTAATCACAAGCAGCAGTACAATGCCTTCATTTAATATTGCACAATTGACAGCTTGTGCAATGCTACCCACTGCTCACACAAGGCCAATTGCGCAAGATCAGGGGCTTACAGTCACCCTGGTTGGACTTGTCCCGAGTGATTTTAATCCACCAGCTAAAATCTGGAGTACAGGTTAGGAAACAGCACTCTGATGAAAGCTGCTTCTTAACTATTGGCAGCGTTCGAACCGGCAACGGATGAATAAACCAGCACTCTCTGTTCCTGAAATAGAAAACTGAAAGTATAGATAATAAGAATACTTTTGCATTTCTCCACATGTCTGAAGACGGGGTTGGTTGCATCATGGCGAGTGCTCTCTACGGACTTTGCTTATTTTATATATATATATATATATATATATATATATATATATATATATATTTATATATATATATATATATATAAATATATATATACTCCTGGAAAAACGGATGCACTCTCAGGTCTTTTTAGTGAAGAAAAAAATCTTTAATGTAACGTTTTCAGGGACTTCTTCCCCGTCATCAGCATAAATTATATGTCAAACAAACAAGCATTTAAACCAAAATATGTGATTAATCAATTTACAATACCGGTGTTGAAATCAGTGAGCTAGGCGCCTAAACAGTGCTATTAGAACGCATCTCCTGCGTTCCACTGTGTGCATACCGGAAGTACGTGCACTTCCTGTCTTTCCAGCAATGAATTCAAAGCTTAAAATAATAATAAATACACAAATGTGTTTCAATGCAAGATCGGTGTGCATCACTTATCCCAAAAATAACTGGGATCAACTCCATATGTGAACTTCATATGTGCGGTTCAATGCTGGTACAGCATGCTAACTGACCACCATAGACAGCAGCAAGTACAGAGACAGTAACAAGTGCCAACACCACAACTATTGTGGACATTGCATTTAGTCCACCATACTATGTTGTACACCTGTAGTCTACACGACAGATATAAGTAATATTGCTTTAGGTTTTGAACTGTTTCATTTTTTGTGTGTATTTTTTTCTTTTTTATATATTCTTTATTTATGTGGTTCTGATGCCTAAGTAGCTTGTAGAAATTTATGCAAGCAGTATATGTATACACATGGTAGCCACTACATCTAGACCATCTACTACATGTCTAACTAGGGAATACCATCTTACTGGCAAAGCGGTCCGTATATTGTACACGATTATGTAGACCGCAGATCAGAGCGCCAAGTAGATCCGGCAGCCACTGGCTACCATAGCAACCTAGCAATACAAATCAGATGCCCGGCGCGATAACTAAGTACAGAATCTCCAGGGGCATTGGTGATATATTTAAGGCAAGTCTAAAAGCCAGCAAATAGAAAGTTATAAACATCGGAGGCAAAAAGACAAACAGAATGACATATTTAATTTATTTGATTTTGTTGCACAATAACAGAGAAACATAACATTCACGTAGTTACTGTGATCACAATTGAGCACAATAATATCACAACCAGGAATGGTACATTTAAGTTATTTTTGGGATAAGTGATGCACACCGATCTTGCATTGAAACACATTTGTGTATTTATTATTATTTTAAGCTTTGAATTCATTGCCGGAAAGACAGGAAGTGCAGGTACTTCCGGTATGCACACAGTGGAACGCAGGAGATGCGTTCCAATAGCACTGTTTAGGCGCCTAGCTCACTGATTTCAACACAGGTATTGTAAATTGATTAATCACATGTTTTGGTTTAAATGCTTGTTTGTTTGACACATAATTTATGCTGATGACGGGGAAGAAGTCCCTGAAAACGTTACATTAAAGATTTTTTTCTTCACTAAAAAGACCTGAGAGTGCGTGGCATAAAGCTTATGTGGGTGATCCATATAAAAAATTTTTTTGGTGTTTTTCAAACAAGCCTAGAATGTCTGTACCAAGGTTAGAAAAATAGGAAAACTAGAAGGCCAATAGAAAATAAGCACTTTGAAAATGTGTCTATGTATAGGATAAAACTTTCCATACTATATAATCCATTAGGTAGATTGGACTTATTTTATTCACAAAGAATTTCTTCACTAAACACTGGTTAATCAGAACCAGGCTGAACAATGAGCACATTCACCCCAAACAGAAGCTTAGTATAAGAACTTAAGAAAATGAGAAGCTTTTTAATGTTTAAAGAGCAAACTCACTAAAGGAAAAAAAACATTCTCTAAGTGGTAAATGGAACTCAAGTACCTCTCTGAAAAGATAACCTAATTGCACATGTGCACTTACCATCTGCATTCTAAAAAAATAATGTAGGGATTATACAGTTGACATGTCTCCAACTTAAATATCATTGCTTCAGAGGTTAGACTTGTTATATTTCACCATGTCACCTGATGCCTTATGGCATTGTTGCAATATGCATGATAACATTACACACAGTAAAGAAGGACAGAGGTGCTATTTAATTCCAAGTGGTGTAGTAAGTGGAGGCCCTTATCTAAGCATTAAAACTACAGTGGGATAAAACCCATCATTTGAAAGAGGGGATACTCTCACATTCCTCTTAGATGTAGGAGATTGCCATGGAAATGGTGATTAGCTGCAACAGAATTTAAACTGTTGGTTTGGTTTAGAGAAAAGTTTCTATCTCCCAATTTATGAACAGGACAAGTAACACCTTATATAAAAGGGAGAAAGCTGCTTTTACCACTAGGGACTGCTATTTATCTAAAACACATAATTTGAACTGAGAACAACTACCCAGTAAACCTAATACACCACTACAAATTATACCACATAAAATTGGCCCTCTAAAATTTAAATCCAGGTGTACTTGACCCCCTTCCTCATTGTAAGCCCTCTATATTGCTACATATTTAATACCTAGAGCATCTATAACCCTGAAATAAAAAATCTTTTAAAGAAAATGTAATTAAAACCACTGACCAAGGGGGGCGGAGCCAGCCACAGACGAGGATGGCCGCAAAAACTAGAGCTCTATGACCAGAAGCGCAGAAAGACGATAAAAAAGCTGGTTATGATACCTTAAAGCATACATCTATCCCTAAATATACCTATTGTCCACGTCTGGAGAGAGTAAAGTGAAGCAAAGGATGGAAATTTACCTTGAAACGCACACAAAAGCTCCGGGCCTCAACAACATGCAGCCAAGTGTCGCATGGTGTAGTTACATAGCAAGCACGCAAAGCAGTGAGCGCAAGTACATTAAAGCATTAGTCACCTATCGTGCAAGTGCACACTATCTGCTGTAATCTCTTGCAAGTGAGCCATGGAAGACTCACTGCTTCTGCTCCTAAAATGCCTGAGCGACAAAATGGATGATCATTTCACCCAGCTCTCACAGCATATCTTGGATGCCTGTCATGCTAAAGATGTTGACTTATTTCCCCCTACGCTGTCTACTGAGTCTGCAATACTTTACAATACTGAAGAGTCATTTGTACCCTTAGTCTGGATTCTGAGTCAGGAGGATTCCTTCCAAGTTGGTTGTGTGAGTTCTGCTTCTGTGGTGGCCAGCGTGCAAGAGATCGCGACTCAGTGTATCGTGTCCTGGTGGAGTTGTGTGAGCGAGACCCGATTGCCTGTAGCAGATGGAGAGGTACATTATGTGAGTGTCAGGCATGGAACTGAGCTCAATTTCACCCAAATGCCGACATCACGCCTTGAGATACAGGAAAGCTGTGGATACTCCTTTGTGCCTTCTTATTTCAGCTGTAGCATAACCAAGGACATGCTGCAAATAGACTATATATATATATATATATAGCCAAGAACAGAAAGCACTCCAGAAGTCTTGTTAATTTTATCACCTTTAATAGTGAACGTTTTCGGGCTACAAACAGCCCGTCCTCAAACTTACAAGGTTAGCAAACACTTACCTGGGTGGTAAGTGTTTGCTAACCTTGTAAGTTTGAGGACGGGCTGTTTGTAGCCCGAAAACGTTCACTATTAAAGGTGATAAAATTAACAAGACTTCTGGAGTGCTTTCTGTTCTTGGCTGTACTTTGCTTTTGCTAGCACCCAAAGCTGTTGTGGTTGGAGGATCTGGAGTGCACTTTGCCTGTATATATATATATATATATATATATATAAAAGTCGAAAGAGAAATTTCTCAATAGTGAATAGGCGCACTGCTATACAATTATGAATATTATAATAATAATATGCTGTATGGTGTATACATAAAAAAAGTTCAAAACCAATGAGGTGGTACAGGTTAGTTCTTTCCCAGCAAAATTCTGGTGTAGGGTAAGTGATAGCGCTTACCAGAGCCAACCTCAATCCTATGAGGTAAGTGATCAGCAATGGGGTATAGATGGTCCCTTGGAAACTGTATGCTCCCTTGACAATCTCTTGGTATCTGTTTATCCTTGAAAATGGAGATCCTGGACTCTCTTATGAAGGCAGGAATGATCCTTTAGTTCTCTCTATGGTATTTGTTGAAGTACTGCAGTTTTTGGAGGAACTTGTTGGTGAAATGGTAATCTTGGACTCTCTATAGATTTCTTCTTCTTTCAGAAGCTTGGATGTCCAATATTCTCATAGATGTATAGAAATAAAGAGAGAAAACAAAAACATAGAGTAGTACTGCAAAGTGATATAAGCAGAGACTGAATGTTTATCCTGGTATAAAGTAAGTATATTGTGCTTACCAGAGCAAACCTCAATCCTATGAGGTAAGTAATCAGCAAGGGGTTAAAGATGTTTTTTTGGATGTTGAGAGTAATACCAAATCTTTTTTCCTGTCAGTAGGAATGGCAATCCTGGACTCTCTTACTCCAGCAGGGATGGTCCTTAGGCTCCCTCTTTGTTGGTATCTTAAAGAATGTCTTGGGTGACCTTTGTAACAATGAAATCCTGGGCTCTCTGAGTATTTGTTCTCTCTTTTGATAGTGGGATGTCACGTGTCCTCACAAGAGATTAGTGATAAAATACAAGAAGCAGAGACAAAGACATAGTGTGATACCGTAAAAATGAAGAGCTATTTATTACAGACAGATAATAAAAAATGTGCTTACATTAAAACCTTCAAAATTTGTATGAGGTTAAAATGGCATAGAAATACCCTGAGGTCCTGCTAGAATCGGCATCTACATTCATTCATTCTACATTCCTCCTGCCAACTACCGGTACTGTATTGAAAATAGCATTGTATCCCTGCACTTTACTATTGTGGATTACACATTAATGCTCACCACGGCATAAACAAAATAACATTGCCGGTTGCCTCTTTTGGAATTTAGAGACGATAGTAGTGCTGCTAACTCCAGTGCCACTTTTATAACACCATGTTTTTGCAGCTCAGCAACCAGATTCTGCACTTCTAAACTTATTCAATTTCAGCACATCCCTGAACATAGAGTGATTTTCAGGGTATTTCTATGCCATTTTAACCTCATAATGTATTATTAATGTCTACCTCTGCCCTTTTTATTTTATTTTATTCTTTTTATTTATTATATGTTGTGCCACGTTCCCCTTTAGATGAACCTTTATATTGCTGGACTTCATAGCTAGGGCTGGTATAGTAATATAAGGACCAGATCCTGCAAGCCATTACTAAACACCCAGCATCTGACTGTTTATAGGTTGAGAGGTAGATTTCAACTCACTGCATAGGATCAGATGTGGCATTGGTTAAATATTTATATGCTACAGAACATTTACCCTAACATGATAATACTTTGTATTGATGAGAGTACTGTGACTGCTTACTTACATAGGCACCGCTTCTAATCTAGTTCTAATGTTAGCACTGTTATTTTATTTTCTTATGTTATGTGCCTTAAATGTTCCATAGAATAGTTACTTTATATATTGCAGTCCTAAAATAGCAGATTACACTTTTCCACACTGTACTGCACTGTGCTACTATGCTAATGTACTATGAGTCCCTGCTATTTAGCTATAGATATGTGTATATAGCAATGCATTTAAGTAAACTCAGACTCGGTGTGGGTTAATGTTACACGGACCCTGATCTTGCATTTGTGAGTCTTACATACCCTAATGAGCAGCTTTAAACGATACTGGGTCTTTGGTTTAATCCCTCCATCAATATGGATAAGTTATTGCAAATCTTTTGTTTACGGTTTTCTGGTATTATATTTCTAAGTGATCTGTCTGTTATAATAGTTTTTGAGGACATGTTCACCTATAGCATTGCCTACTGACAATGTTTATACAACGTCACATGGACACTGGGATTATTGGCTTCTGATGTGACATAAGTTATATAGTGCAATTATTCTGATCTGGTTGCTACCTTTAACATATTCTACTTAGAAGATGCCAACAGACTTCAGACAGGAAGTAAATGTTGATTTAACATTGACTCACTAACTTATACTCACCACTGTTAAATTTCCACTTGCCAATGACTAGTGGGCGAGTAGACATTTTGAGCCCTGGTGGTACTATCTTTCTGATGGTATATAGAAGTATTAAAATGATTTTTTAAAAAAAACTTTATTTTGCATGTACAAGCTGCATTATGACATGTAAATATTGCTTAAATGACATAAGATATTGTAGATTACACAATGCCATCCCTTTTCATCCTGCCCCAAATTATTCCAAAATCCAAACCTTCTCTGGTCCTAAGCAGTTTGCATACAGGGTTTTGTACATGTATTAACTTTTCATCCATTCTCAAAATATGCTTTATCTCAATGCCCAAAAGATAAATCATATACAGCATAATCTACAGTGGTTGTTGCAGTTAGAATTGTATGCTACCTGATTTTTTTTTTGCTAATAATATAGAGAATAGTTAAAAGGGAGTTATATAGGGCACAATTTAACAAAGGCGGAATGGACAAGGTTAGCTTCTGTTAATCACAAGCAGCAGTACAATGCCTTCATTTAATATTGCACAATTGACAGCTTGTGCAATGCTACCCACTGCTCACACAAGGCCAATTGCGCAAGAGCAGGGGCTTACAGTCACCCTGGTTGGACTTGTCCCGAGTGATTTTAATCCACCAGCTAAAATCTGGAGTACAGGTTAGGAAACAGCACTTTGATGAAAGCTGCTTCTTAACTATTGGCAGCGTTCGAACCGGCAACGGATGAATAAACCAGCACTCTCTGTTCCTGAAATAGAAAACTGAAAGTATAGATAATAAGAATACTTTTGCATTTCTCCACATGTCTGAAGACGGGGTTGGTTGCATCATGGCGAGTGCTCTCTACGGACTTTGCTTATTTTATATATATATATATATATATATATATATATATATATATATATATATATATATATATATATATTTATATATATATATATATATATACTCCTGGAAAAACGGATGCACTCTCAGGTCTTTTTAGTGAAGAAAAAAATCTTTAATGTAACGTTTTCAGGGACTTCTTCCCCGTCATCAGCATAAATTATATGTCAAACAAACAAGCATTTAAACCAAAATATGTGATTAGTCAATTTACCGGTGTTGAAATCAGTGAGCTAGGCGCCTAAACAGTGCTATTGGAACGCATCTCCTGCGTTCCACTGTGTGCATACCGGAAGTACGTGCACTTCCTGTCTTTCCAGCAATGAATTCAAAGCTTAAAATAATAATAAATACACAAATGTGTTTCAATGCAAGATCGGTGTGCATCACTTATCCCAAAAATAACTGGGATCAACTCCATATGTGAACTTCATATGTGCGGTTCAATGCTGGTACAGCATGCTAACTGACCACCATAGACAGCAGCAAGTACAGAGACAGTAACAAGTGCCAACACCACAACTATTGTGGACATTGCATTTAGTCCACCATACTATGTTGTACAGCTGTAGTGTACACGACAGATATAAGTAATATTGCTTTAGGTTTTGAACTGTTTAATTTTTTGTGTGTATTTTTTTCTTTTTTATATATTCTTTATTTATGTGGTTCTGATGCCTAAGTAGCTTGTAGAAATTTATGCAAGCAGTATATGTATACACATGGTAGCCACTACATCTAGACCATCTACTACATGTCTAACTAGGGAATACCATCTTACTGGCAAAGTGGTGCGTATATTGTACACGATTATGTAGACCGCAGATCAGAGCGCCAAGTAGATCCGGCAGCCACTGGCTACCATAGCAACCTAGCAATACAAATCAGATGCCCGGCGCGATAACTAAGTACAGAATCTCCAGGGGCATTGGTGATATATTTAAGGCAAGTCTAAAAGCCAGCAAATAGAAAGTTATAAACATCGGAGGCAAAAAGACAAACAGAATGACATATTTAATTTATTTGATTTTGTTGCACAATAACAGAGAAACATAACATTCACGTAGTTACTGTGATCACAATTGAGCACAATAATATCACAACCAGGAATGGTACATTTAAGTTATTTTTGGGATAAGTGATGCACACCGATCTTGCATTGAAACACATTTGTGTATTTATTATTATTTTAAGCTTTGAATTCATTGCCGGAAAGACAGGAAGTGCAGGTACTTCCGGTATGCACACAGTGGAACGCAGGAGATGCGTTCCAATAGCACTGTTTAGGCGCCTAGCTCACTGATTTCAACACAGGTATTGTAAATTGATTAATCACATGTTTTGGTTTAAATGCTTGTTTGTTTGACACATAATTTATGCTGATGACGGGGAAGAAGTCCCTGAAAACGTTACATTAAAGATTTTTTTCTTCACTAAAAAGACCTGAGAGTGCGTGGCATAATGCTTATGTGGGTGATCCATATAAAAAATTTTTTTGGTGTTTTTCAAACAAGCCTAGAATGTCTGTACCAAGGTTAGAAAAATAGGAAAACTAGAAGGCCAATAGAAAATAAGCACTTTGAAAATGTGTCTATGTATAGGATAAAACTTTCCATACTATATAATCCATTAGGTAGATTGGACTTATTTTATTCACAAAGAATTTCTTCACTAAACACTGGTTAATCAGAACCAGGCTGAACAATGAGCACATTCACCCCAAACAGAAGCTTAGTATAAGAACTTAAGAAAATGAGAAGCTTTTTAATGTTTAAAGAGCAAACTCACTAAAGGAAAAAAAACATTCTCTAAGTGGTAAATGGAACTCAAGTACCTCTCTGAAAAGATAACCTAATTGCACATGTGCACTTACCATCTGCATTCTAAAAAAATAATGTAGGGATTATACAGTTGACATGTCTCCAACTTAAATATCATTGCTTCAGAGGTTAGACTTGTTATATTTCACCATGTCACCTGATGCCTTATGGCATTGTTGCAATATGCATGATAACATTACACACAGTAAAGAAGGACAGAGGTGCTATTTAATTCCAAGTGGTGTAGTAAGTGGAGGCCCTTATCTAAGCATTAAAACTACAGTGGGATAAAACCCATCATTTGAAAGAGGGGATACTCTCACATTCCTCTTAGATGTAGGAGATTGCCATGGAAATGGTGATTAGCTGCAACAGAATTTAAACTGTTGGTTTGGTTTAGAGAAAAGTTTCTATCTCCCAATTTATGAACAGGACAAGTAACACCTTATATAAAAGGGAGAAAGCTGCTTTTACCACTAGGGACTGCTATTTATCTAAAACACATCATTTGAACTGAGAACAACTACCCAGTAAACCTAATACACCACTACAAATTATACCACATAAAATTGGCCCTCTAAAATTTAAATCCAGGTGTACTTGACCCCCTTCCTCATTGTAAGCCCTCTATATTGCTACATATTTAATACCTAGAGCATCTATAACCCTGAAATAAAAAATCTTTTAAAGAAAATGTAATTAAAACCACTGACCAAGGGGGGCGGAGCCAGCCACAGACGAGGATGGCCGCAAAAACTAGAGCTCTATGACCAGAAGCGCAGAAAGACGATAAAAAAGCTGGTTATGATACCTTAAAGCATACATCTATCCCTAAATATACCTATTGTCCACGTCTGGAGAGAGTAAAGTGAAGCAAAGGATGGAAATTTACCTTGAAACGCACACAAAAGCTCCGGGCCTCAACAACATGCAGCCAAGTGTCGCATGGTGTAGTTACATAGCAAGCACGCAAAGCAGTGAGCGCAAGTACATTAAAGCATTAGTCACCTATCGTGCAAGTGCACACTATCTGCTGTAATCTCTTGCAAGTGAGCCATGGAAGACTCACTGCTTCTGCTCCTAAAATGCCTGAGCGACAAAATGGATGATCATTTCACCCAGCTCTCACAGCATATCTTGGATGCCTGTCATGCTAAAGATGTTGACTTATTTCCCCCTACGCTGTCTACTGAGTCTGCAATACTTTACAATACTGAAGAGTCATTTGTACCCTTAGTCTGGATGGATTCCTTCCAAGTTGGTTGTGTGAGTTCTGCTTCTGTGGTGGCCAGCGTGCAAGAGATCGCGACTCAGTGTATCGTGTCCTGGTGGAGTTGTGTGAGCGAGACCCGATTGCCTGTAGCAGATGGAGAGGTACATTATGTGAGTGTCAGGCATGGAACTGAGCTCAATTTCACCCAAATGCCGACATCACGCCTTGAGATACAGGAAAGCTGTGGATACTCCTTTGTGCCTTCTTATTTCAGCTGTAGCATAACCAAGGACATGCTGCAAATAGACTATATATATATATATATAGCCAAGAACAGAAAGCACTCCAGAAGTCTTGTTAATTTTATCACCTTTAATAGTGAACGTTTTCGGGCTACAAACAGCCCGTCCTCAAACTTACAAGGTTAGCAAACACTTACCTGGGTGGTAAGTGTTTGCTAACCTTGTAAGTTTGAGGACGGGCTGTTTGTAGCCCGAAAACGTTCACTATTAAAGGTGATAAAATTAACAAGACTTCTGGAGTGCTTTCTGTTCTTGGCTGTACTTTGCTTTTGCTAGCACCCAAAGCTGTTGTGGTTGGAGGATCTGGAGTGCACTTTGCCTGTATGTATATATATATATATATATATATATATATATATATATATATATATATATATATATATATATATATATATATAAGTCGAAAGAGAAATTTCTCAATAGTGAATAGGCGCACTGCTATACAATTATGAATATTATAATAATAATATGCTGTATGGTGTATACATAAAAAAAGTTCAAAACCAATGAGGTGGTACAGGTTAGTTCTTTCCCAGCAAAATTCTGGTGTAGGGTAAGTGATAGCGCTTACCAGAGCCAACCTCAATCCTATGAGGTAAGTGATCAGCAATGGGGTATAGATGGTCCCTTGGGAACTGTATGCTCCCTTGACAATCTCTTGGTATCTGTTTATCCTTGAAAATGGAGATCCTGGACTCTCTTATGAAGGCAGGAATGATCCTTTAGTTCTCTCTATGGTATTTGTTGAAGTACTGCAGTTTTTGGAGGAACTTGTTGGTGAAATGGTAATCTTGGACTCTCTATAGATTTCTTCTTCTTTCAGAAGCTTGGATGTCCAATATTCTCATAGATGTATAGAAATAAAGAGAGAAAACAAAAACATAGAGTAGTACTGCAAAGTGATATAAGCAGAGACTGAATGTTTATCCTGGTATAAAGTAAGTATATTGTGCTTACCAGAGCAAACCTCAATCCTATGAGGTAAGTAATCAGCAAGGGGTTAAAGATGTTTTTTTGGATGTTGAGAGTAATACCAAATCTTTTTTCCTGTCAGTAGGAATGGCAATCCTGGACTCTCTTACTCCAGCAGGGATAGTCCTTAGGCTCCCTCTTTGTTGGTATCTTAAAGAATGTCTTGGGTGACCTTTGTAACAATGAAATCCTGGGCTCTCTGAGTATTTGTTCTCTCTTTTGATAGTGGGATGTCACGTGTCCTCACAAGAGATTAGTGATAAAATACAAGAAGCAGAGACAAAGACATAGTGTGATACCGTAAAAATGAAGAGCTATTTATTACAGACAGATAATAAAAAATGTGCTTACACTAAAACCTTCAAAATTTGTATGAGGTTAAAATGGCATAGAAATACCCTGAGGTCCTGCTAGAATCGGCATCTACATTCATTCATTCTACATTCCTCCTGCCAACTACCGGTACTGTATTGAAAATAGCATTGTATGCCTGCACTTTACTATTGTGGATTACACATTAATGCTCACCACGGCATAAACAAAATAACATTGCCGGTTGCCTCTTTTGGAATTTAGAGACGATAGTAGTGCTGCTAACTCCAGTGCCACTTTTATAACACCATGTTTTTGCAGCTCAGCAACCAGATTCTGCACTTCTAAACTTATTCAATTTCAGCACATCCCTGAACATAGAGTGATTTTCAGGGTATTTCTATGCCATTTTAACCTCATAATGGCCTAGATTTAGAGTTCGGCGGTAGCCGTCAAAACCAGCGTTAGAGGCTCCTAACGCTGGTTTTGGCCGCCCGCTGGTATTTGGAGTCAGTGATTAAAGGGTCTAACGCTCACTTTACAGCCGCGACTTTTCCATACCGCAGATCCCCCTACGCCATTTGCGTAGCCTATCTTTTCAATGGGATCTTTCTAACGCTGGTATTTAGAGTCGTTTCTGCAGTGAGCGTTAGAGCTCTAACGACAAGATTCCAGCTGCCTGAAAATAGCAGGAGTTAAGAGCTTTCTGGCTAACGCCGGTTTATAAAGCTCTTAACTACTGTACCCTAAAGTACACTAACACCCATAAACTACCTATGTACCCCTAAACCGAGGTCCCCCCACATCGCCGCCACTCGATTAAAAATTTTAACCCCTAATCTTCCGACCGCCACCTACGTTATACTTATGTACCCCTAATCTGCTGCCCCTAACCCCGCCGACCCCTATATTACATTTATTAACCCCTAATCTGCCCCCCACAACATCGCCGCCAGCTACTTAAAATAATTAACCCCTAATCTTCCGACCGCAAAGCGCCGCCACCTACGTTATCCCTATGTACCCCTAATCTGCTACCCCTAACACCGCCGACCCCTATATTATATTTATTATCCCCTAATCTGCCCCCCTCAACGTCGCCGACACCTGCCTACACTTATTAACCCCTAATCTGCCGAGCGGACCGCACCGCTACTATAATAAAGTTATTAACCCCTAACCCGCCTCACTAACCCTATCATAAATAGTATTAACCCCTAATCTGCCCTCCCTAACATCGCCGACACCTACCTTCAATTATTAACCCCTAATCTTCCGATCGGAGCTCACCGCTATTCTAATAAATGTATTAACCCCTAAAGCTAAGTCTAACCCTAACACTAACACCCCCCTAACTTAAATATAATTTTTATCTAACGAAATAAATTAACTCTTATTAAATAAATTATTCCTATTTAAAGCTAAATACTTACCTGTAAAATAAATCCTAATATAGCTACAATATAAATTATAATTATATTATAGCTATTTTAGGATTAATATTTATTTTACAGGCAACTTGGTATTTATTTTAACCAGGTACAATAGCTATTAAATAGTTAAGAACTATTTAATAGTTACCTAGTTAAAATAATAACAAATTTACCTGTAAAATAAATCCTAACCTAAGATATAATTAAACCTAACACTACCCTATCAATAAAATAATTAAATAAACTACCTACAATTACCTACAATTAACCTAACACTACACTATCAATAAATTAATTAAACACAATTGCTACAAATAAATACAATTAAATAAACTAGCTAAAGTACAAAAAATAAAAAAGAACTAAGTTACAGAAAATAAAAAAATATTTACAAACATAAGAAAAATATTACAACAATTTTAAACTAATTACACCTACTCTAAGCCCCCTAATAAAATAACAAAGCCCCCCAAAATAATAAATTCCCTACCCTATTCTAAATTAAAAAAGTTACAAGCTCTTTTACCTTACCAGCCCTGAACAGGGCCCTTTGCGGGGCATGCCCCAAGAAGTTCAGCTCTTTTGCCTGTAAAAGAAAACATACAATACCCCCCCCCCAACATTACAACCCACCACCCACATACCCCTAATCTAACCCAAACCACCCTTAAATAAACCTAACACTAAGCCCCTGAAGATCTTCCTACCTTGTCTTCACCATACCAGGTTCACCGATCCGTCCTGGCTCCGATATCTTCATCCAACCCAAGCGGGGGCTAGACATCCACTGAAGAAGTCCAGAAGAGGGTCCAAAGACTTCCTCCTATCCGGCAAGAAGAGGACATCCGGACCGGCAAACATCTTCTCCAAGCGGCATCTTCTATCTTCTTCCATCCGGTGCGGAGCGGGTCCATCTTGAAGCAGGCGACGCGGATCCATCCTCTTCTTCCGATGTCTCCCGACGAATGACGGTTCCTTTAAGGGACGTTATCCAAGATGGCGTCCCTCGAATTCCGATTGGCTGATAGGATTCTATCAGCCAATCGGAATTAAGGTAGGAATTTTCTGATTGGCTGATGGAATCAGCCAATCAGAATCTAGTTCAATCCGATTGGCCGATCCAATCAGCCAATCAGATTGAGCTCGCATTCTATTGGCTGTTCCGATCAGCCAATAGAATGCGAGCTCAATCTGATTGGCTGATTGGATCGGCCAATCGGATTGAACTAGATTCTGATTGGCTGATTCCATCAGCCAATCAGAAAATTCCTACCTTAATTCCGATTGGCTGATAGAATCCTATCAGCCAATCGGAATTCGAGGGACGCCATCTTGGATGACGTCCCTTAAAGGAACCGTCATTCGTCGGGAGACATCGGAAGAAGAGGATGGATCCGCGTCGCCTGCTTCAAGATGGACCCGCTCCGCACCGGATGGAAGAAGATAGAAGATGCCGCTTGGAGAAGATGTTTGCCGGTCCGGATGTCCTCTTCTTGCCGGATAGGAGGAAGACTTTGGACCCTCTTCTGGACTTCTTCAGTGGATGTCTAGCCCCCGCTTGGGTTGGATGAAGATATCGGAGCCAGGACGGATCGGTGAACCTGGTATGGTGAAGACAAGGTAGGAAGATCTTCAGGGGCTTAGTGTTAGGTTTATTTAAGGGTGGTTTGGGTTAGATTAGGGGTATGTGGGTGGTGGGTTGTAATGTTGGGGGGGGGGGTATTGTATGTTTTCTTTTACAGGCAAAAGAGCTGAACTTCTTGGGGCATGCCCCGCAAAGGGCCCTGTTCAGGGCTGGTAAGGTAAAAGAGCTTGTAACTTTTTTAATTTAGAATAGGGTAGGGAATTTATTATTTTGGGGGGCTTTGTTATTTTATTAGGGGGCTTAGAGTAGGTGTAATTAGTTTAAAATTGTTGTAATATTTTTCTTATGTTTGTAAATATTTTTTTATTTTCTGTAACTTAGTTCTTTTTTATTTTTTGTACTTTAGCTAGTTTATTTAATTGTATTTATTTGTAGCAATTGTGTTTAATTTATTTATTGATAGTGTAGTGTTAGGTTAATTGTAGGTAATTGTAGGTAGTTTATTTAATTATTTTATTGATAGGGTAGTGTTAGGTTTAATTATATCTTAGGTTAGGATTTATTTTACAGGTAAATTTGTTATTATTTTAACTAGGTAACTATTAAATAGTTCTTAACTATTTAATAGCTATTGTACCTGGTTAAAATAAATACCAAGTTGCCTGTAAAATAAATATTAATCCTAAAATAGCTATAATATAATTATAATTTATATTGTAGCTATATTAGGATTTATTTTACAGGTAAGTATTTAGCTTTAAATAGGAATAATTTATTTAATAAGAGTTAATTTATTTCGTTAGATAAAAATTATATTTAAGTTAGGGGGGTGTTAGTGTTAGGGTTAGACTTAGCTTTAGGGGTTAATACATTTATTAGAATAGCGGTGAGCTCCGATCGGAAGATTAGGGGTTAATAATTGAAGGTAGGTGTCGGCGATGTTAGGGAGGGCAGATTAGGGGTTAATACTATTTATGATAGGGTTAGTGAGACGGATTAGGGGTTAATAACTTTATTATAGTAGCGCTCAGGTCCGCTCGGCAGATTAGGGGTTAATAAGTGTAGGCAGGTGTCGGCGACGTTGTGGGGGGCAGATTAGGGGTTAATAAATATAACATAGGGGTCGGCGATGTTAGGGCAGCAGATTAGGGGTACATAGGGATAACGTAGGTTGCGGCGGTTTACGGAGCGGAAGATTAGGGGTTAAAACTGTAATGCAGGGGTCAGCGATAGCGGGGGCGGCAGATTAGGGGTTAATAAGTGTAAGGTTAGGGGTGTTTAGACTCGGGGTACATGTTAGAGTGTTAGGTGCAGACGTAGGAAGTGTTTCCCCATAGGAAACAATGGGGCTGCGTTAGGAGCTGAACGCTGCTTTTTTGCAGGTGTTAGGTTTTTTTTCAGCTCAAACAGCCCCATTGTTTCCTATGGGAGAATCGTGCACGAGCACGTTTTTGAGGCCGGCCGCGTCCGTAAGCAACTCTGGTATCGAGAGTTGCATTTGCGGTAAAAATGCCCTACGCTCCTTTTTTGGAGCCTAACGCAGCATTTGTTTTAACTCTCGATACCAGAGTTAAATTTATGGTGCGGCCAGAAAAAAGCCCGCGGAGCGTTAACAGCCCTTTTACCGCCGAACTCTAAATCTAGGCCAATGTATTATTAATGTCTACCTCTGCCCTTTTTATTTTATTTTATTCTTTTTATTTATTATATGTTGTGCCACGTTCCCCTTTAGATGAACCTTTATATTGCTGGACTTCGTAGCTAGGGCTGGTATAGTAATATAAGGACCAGATCCTGCAAGCCATTACTAAACACCCAGCATCTGACTGTTTATAGGTTGAGAGGTAGATTTCAACTCACTGCATAGGATCAGATGTGGCATTGGTTAAATATTTATATGCTACAGAACATTTACCCTAACATGATAATACTTTGTATTGATGAGAGTACTGTGACTGCTTACTTACATAGGCACCACTTCTAATCTAGTTCTAATGTTAGCACTGTTATTTTATTTTCTTATGTTATGTGCCTTAAATGTTCCATAGAATAGTTACTTTATATATTGCAGTCCTAAAATAGCAGATTACACTTTTCCACACTGTACTGCACTGTGCTACTATGCTAATGTACTATGAGTCCCTGCTATTTAGCTATAGATATGTGTATATAGCAATGCATTTAAGTAAACTCAGACTCGGTGTGGGTTAATGTTACACGGACCCTGATCTTGCATTTGTGAGTCTTACATACCCTAATGAGCAGCTTTAAACGATACTGGGTCTTTGGTTTAATCCCTCCATCAATATGGATAAGTTATTGCAAATCTTTTGTTTACTGTTTTCTGGTATTATATTTCTAAGTGATCTGTCTGTTATAATAGTTTTTGAGGACATGTTCACCTATAGCATTGCCTACTGACAATGTTTATACAACGTCACATGGACACTGTGATTATTGGCTTCTGATGTGACATAAGTTATATAGTGCAATTATTCTGATCTGGTTGCTACCTTTAACATATTCTACTTAGAAGATGCCAACAGACTTCAGACAGGAAGTAAATGTTGATTTAACATTGACTCACTAACTTATACTCACCACTGTTAAATTTCCACTTGCCAATGACTAGTGGGCGAGTAGACATTTTGAGCCCTGGTGGTACTATCTTTCTGATGGTATATAGAAGTATTAAAATGATTTAAAAAAAAAAAACTTTATTTTGCATGTACAAGCTGCATTATGACATGTAAATATTGCTTAAATGACATAAGATATTGTAGATTACACAATGCCATCCCTTTTCATCCTGCCCCAAATTATTCCAAAATCCAAACCTTTTCCGGTCCTAAGCAGTTTGCATACAGGGTTTTGTACATGTATTAACTTTTCATCCATTCTCAAAATATCTCAATGCCCAAAAGATAAATCATATACAGCATAATGTACAGTGGTTGTTGCAGTTAGAATTGTATGCTACCTGATTTTTTTTGCTAATAATAGAGAGAATAGTTAAAAGGGAGTTATATAGGGCACAATTTAACAAAGGCTGAATGGACAAGGTTAGCTTCTGTTAATCACAAGCAGCAGTACAATGCCTTCATTTAATATTGCACAATTGACAGCTTGTGCAATGCTACCCACTGCTCACACAAGGCCAATTGCGCAAGAGCAGGGGCTTACAGTCACCCTGGTTGGACTTGTCCCGAGTGATTTTAATCCACCAGCTAAAATCTGGAGTACAGGTTAGGAAACAGCACTCTGATGACAGCTGCTTCTAAACTATTGGCAGCGTTCGAACCGGCAACGGATGAATAAACCAGCACTCTCTGTTCCTGAAATAGAAAACTGAAAGTATAGATAATAAGAATACTTTTGCATTTCTCCACATGTCTGAAGACGGGGTTGGTTGCATCATGGCGAGTGCTCTCTACGGACTTTGCTTATTTTATATATATATATATATATATATATTTATATATATATATATATATATATATATATATATATATATATATATATATATATATACTCCTGGAAAAACGGATGCACTCTCAGGTCTTTTTAGTGAAGAAAAAAATCTTTAATGTAACGTTTTCAGGGACTTCTTCCCCGTCATCAGCATAAATTATATGTCAAACAAACAAGCATTTAAACCAAAATATGTGATTAATCAATTTACAATACCTGTGTTGAAATCACTGAGCTAGGCGCCTAAACAGTGCTATTGGAACGCATCTCCTGCGTTCTACTGTGTGCATACCGGAAGTACGTGCACTTCCTGTCTTTCCAGCAATGAATTCAAAGCTTAAAATAATAATAAATACACAAATGTGTTTCAATGCAAGATCGGTGTGCATCACTTATCCCAAAAATAACTGGGATCAACTCCATATGTGAACTTCATATGTGCGGTTCAATGCTGGTACAGCATGCTAACTGACCACCATAGACAGCAGCAAGTACAGAGACAGTAACAAGTGCCAACACCACAACTATTGTGGACATTGCATTTAGTCCACCATACTATGTTGTACACCTGTAGTCTACACAACAGATATAAGTAATATTGCTTTAGGTTTTGAACTGTTTCATTTTTTGTGTGTATTTTTTTCTTTTTTTATATATTCTTTATTTATGTGGTTCTGATGCCTAAGTAGCTTGTAGAAATTTATGCAAGCAGTATATGTATACACATGGTAGCCACTACATCTAGACCATCTACTACATGTCTAACTAGGGAATACCATCTTACTGGCAAAGCGGTCCGTATATTGTACACGATTATGTAGACCGCAGATCAGAGCGCCAAGTAGATCCGGCAGCCACTGGCTACCATAGCAACCTAGCAATACAAATCAGACGCCCGGCGCGATAACTAAGTACAGAATCTCCAGGGGCATTGGTGATATATTTAAGGCAAGTCTAAAAGCCAGCAAATAGAAAGTTATAAACATCGGAGGCAAAAAGACAAACAGAATGACATATTTAATTTATTTGATTTTGTTGCACAATAACAGAGAAAAATAACATTCACGTAGTTACTGTGATCACAATTGAGCACAATAATATCACAACCAGGAATGGTACATTTAAGTTATTTTTGGGATAAGTGATGCACACCGATCTTGCATTGAAACACATTTGTGTATTTATTATTATTTTAAGCTTTGAATTCATTGCCGGAAAGACAGGAAGTGCAGGTACTTCCGGTATGCACACAGTGGAACGCAGGAGATGCGTTCCAATAGCACTGTTTAGGCGCCTAGCTCACTGATTTCAACACAGGTATTGTAAATTGATTAATCACATGTTTTGGTTTAAATGCTTGTTTGTTTGACACATAATTTATGCTGATGACGGGGAAGAAGTCCCTGAAAACGTTACATTAAAGATTTTTTTCTTCACTAAAAAGACCTGAGAGTGCGTGGCATAAAGCTTATGTAGGGATTATACAGTTGACATGTCTCCAACTTAAATATCATTGCTTCAGAGGTTAGACTTGTTATATTTCACCATGTCACCTGATGCCTTTTGGCATTGTTGTAATATGCATGATAACATTACACACAGTAAAGAAGGACAGAGGTGCTATTTAATTCCAAGTGGTGTAGTAAGTGGAGGCCCTTATCTAAGCATTAAAACTACAGTGGGATAAAACCCATCATTTGAAAGAGGGGACACTCTCACATTCCTCTTAGATGTAGGAGATTGCCATGGAAATGGTGATTAGATGGTGATTAGCTGCAACAGAATTTAAACTGTTGGTTTGGTTTAGAGAAAAGTTTCTATCTCCCAATTTATGAACAGGACAAGTAACACCTTATATAAAAGGGAGAAAGCTGCTTTTACCACTAGGGACTGCTATTTATCTAAAACACATAATTTGAACTGAGAACAACTACCCAGTAAACCTAATACACCACTACAAATTATACCACATAAAATTGGCCCTCTAAAATTTAAATCCAGGTGTACTTGACCCCCTTCCTCATTGTAAGCCCTCTATATTGCTACATATTTAATACCTAGAGCATCTATAACCCTGAAATAAAAAATCTTTTAAAGAAAATGTATTTAAAACCACTGACCAAGGGGGGCGGAGCCAGCCACAGACGAGGATGGCCGCAAAAACTAGAGCTCTATGACCAGAAGCGCAGAAAGAAGATAAAAAAGCTGGTTATGATACCTTAAAGCATACATCTATCCCTAAATATACCTATTGTCTACGTCTGGAGAGAGTAAAGTGAAGCAAAGGATGGAAATTTACCTTGAAACGCACACAAAAGCTCAGGGCCTCAACAACCTGCAGCCAAGTGTCACATGGTGTAGTTACATAGCAAGCACGCAAAACAGTGAGCGCAAGTACATTAAAGCATTAGTCACCTATCGTGCAAGTGCACACTATCTGCTGTAATCTCTTGCAAGTGAGCCATGGAAGACTCACTGCTTCTGCTCCTAAAATGCCTGAGCGACAAAATGGATGATCATTTCACCCAGCTCTCACAGCATATCTTGGATGCCTGTCATGCTAAAGATGTTGACTTATTTCCCCCTACGCTGTCTACTGAGTCTGCAATACTTTACAATACTGAAGAGTCATTTGTACCCTTAGTCTGGATTCCGAGTCAGGAGGATTCCTTCCAAGTTGGTTGTGTGAGTTCCGCTTCTGTGGTGGCCAGCGTGCAAGAGATCGCGACTCAGTGTATCGTGTCCTGGTGGAGTTGTGTGAGCGAGACCCGATTGCCTGTATAAAAGTCAATGAGAAAGGCACTCCATATACAATGTAGCAACTTCCAGGGTGCACTTCAAAAGAGATCATCAAATGTATATGTAGGAAAAAAGGCACTCACTGGTTCAGAGTAAAAAATAACATTTAATAGTTTAAGTTAAGAATGCATGACGTTTCGGAGGCATTCCACCCCCTTTATCAAATGCATAATACAAACAGTTTGAATGTACAAAAAAACAACTAACACATACATTACCCCTTCACCTTAAATAACCCTGTGGCATCTGATGGCGCCAAGCCGCAATCGCGGCTTGCATGGTGCTAAACCAGAAGTCATGTGACCGGAAATCGCGTCATCCACGTGAACCACGTGGTGACGCCGGTTGTCATGGTTACAACTGTTTGTTGTCTGACGATATTCTCAGACAATAAGGAAATGTCTATCCAATAGGGTACAAGTATTCAATTTAAACATTGACAAGGAAATCCTATTGTCAGCATTAAAGGGAGCTATAGAATACCACAGTTTAGCCATAGGTCAGAATGCCAGTGTATTAAAAACAACAAAGGTAGTCGATCATAGATGATCGAATGTAACAACATAAAGGCATGAATATGGTGAACATGCTGCAACCTAAGCCAACAGCAGACATATATGCAATACTACATTACCATCTATAAACAATTATATGAGAAAAATTATGGAAAATGGGTAAAAACTCATCACTAACCATCTCAAATCTTGGATAATGACTGGTATATACATATATGTCTGCAATTAGTCAAATCGTGTGTTCTTGGTGTCTCCTGGAGTATGGCAGAAAATACCTGAGCAAAGGCAAGGAAAAGTAGTTGTACTTTGACCATGTGTAGACAGAGATTGCCAAGTCAGGCACCGGGACTTAGGTCGATGAACACCCCCCCAAAAAAACAGTACAAGTGAGCCAATATGAGAGGTGTACCTTGTGCACTGAAGGGAGAAATCCTGTATATATACGGAACGATATCCGATGGCAGCGTATCTGCCGACTTCTCTTGCTTCCGCCTCTATGCAAAACCCGGTCTGCAGCTCAATAAACGTCACCGCGTGACGTCAGGAGGGGGTGTATATGTAGGCAAACTGTATATTCACCCGGCCCAGCGGTTATGAGGAGTGTTAGCCTGGACTCGAAAGCTGGTCAAATCATCACAGAAGAAGAAGGATGGAGTCCCAGGTTATAATAAAACAAATTCTTTTATTCGATTCTTTTAAAAGTTGAAGTGAGACACAGCTCACACAGACACAACATCAGCCAGAAAGTAAGTGGAGAGATGAGCGTAGCACCAGTGGCTTACATGTTTCGGCGAAATGCCGTAATCATAGCCTAAGGTGCTATACCTGTGCAGTGTTTAAAAAGGAGGTGTGAAGTGATTCAATTGGCTAAAAACACTTTCAAAGAAAAAACAACAAACGCCCATTTCAACACATTAGCATGAACATAAAAGTTAACCCTATTCATGTCAGAATATATTTTAAAGCAAGGGGGTAGGTAAAAGAAAGCAAACATATATGATGTATAAGTAAAGAGAAAACGGAAAAGAAGAGAAGAAAGAAACTGGAAAATCAGCAAATGGATAGAGGGAACAGAGAAGCAGCAATATGGGACACAAAGTTTTCACATGGAAAAAAGGGGGATATAGTCACAATATATGTAAGATAGTATGCAAGATACTTAATGTTATTAAATAATGTTATTAAATGATTGCCAAATAGACAATGCGTGAACATAGGCGAAAATATCGATATAATGATTTAAACACGCAATGTCGCTATGCAAAAGAGAAGAAGAAAGAAAGAGAAGAATAGAGAATAGAAAGGGGGTGGGGAGGGGGAAAATGAAAAGGAGAGAAAGAAAGAAAAGAGAATAAAGAGACTGAGAAGAAGAGAGAGGGAAAAATAGAGGGGACTTATGAATACACATATAGCACATATATAAAAGTATATGTGTACGATATCGCATACACCCTATACAAATTAGGGTGCTGTATATAGTCTAATAAAGACAAAAAGAAAAATGTAGTGTACACACACTGTAATGCTATATTTTTGTATATATATAATATATTAGATTAAAGATTATGTCGGAAGAGTATAAAGGAACCACAGCAGATTCTAAGTATAGATGGATTGCAGCTATGAATCACACTATATGAGACATATGGTACATGCGATATGGGCACTATAAACAAGAGTCAAATGGACAGCAATATATTGAAGAATAGAAAGTACATTGAGTATGCATGTATTAACAATTAGTCCCAAATGAAAATAGTCAGGGTTAAGGACTACGGACATATGTACTTGAATGTGAATAGGACAGTAGAGGAAGATTGATTTGTCAAAATATATATTATGAATTGACCTATACATTGACATATAGACATCTACTCCCAAAAGTTGATCAAATCAAATTTGGAGTTAAGCCCTTGAGGAAGTCTGGTTTTTAATTGGAAAATCCAAAAGGTTTCACGTTTAGCTAGAACCTTGTCTATATCTCCCCCTCTCATAGGGACTTTGGCTTTTTCAATGGCTGCCCATCTAAACGAATTAAGGCAGCAGTTATGTTTGGTGGCAAAATGTTGCACTAAAGGAGTTGTAGCCGTACCCCTAGTCAGGGAGGAGATATGTTCTCTTATTCTAGAGTTAACGTCCCTAGACGTGAGACCAACATATTGAATATTGCAAAGGATGCAAGTGACAAGATATATGACATTAGTGCTTGTACAGTTTAGACAGGATTTTATAGGATAGATGGTCCCAGTTACAGTGGATCTAAATTCTGTCGTAATTTGAGCATAGTCACATGGCTTGCACTTTTTATGACCACATCTATACATGCCCTGATGTCTCAACCAAGAGCTACTAGGTTGTGTTGTAGATCTAAGTTGTGTAGGTGATAGAATTGAAGCCAAAGTGGCACATTTTTTGTAAGAGCATCTAATGCCATTTTTCACTACATCTGTGAGCTTGTCGTCTGCAATTAGAAGAGGAAAATGTCTTTTGATAATGTTGCAGACCTCGGTGTATTGAGCACTGTACTCTGTGACGAAGTGAATACCCTGAAAATTGCTTGTTGTGTTCTTGTATTTATCAAGTAGCATTGACTCTCTGGGGATGAGGTTAACTTGTTGTCTTGCCTGTTTTATTTGTCTTTTAGGATATTTTCGCAATTTTAGTCTGTTTTCCAATAGGTTAGCTTCGTGTTCAAAATCTTCCTCCCTACTACAATTTCTTTTAATGCGCATAAATTGGCCTTTGGCCACAGCAAAAGCAGTATTTGTGGGATGACAAGATGTAGCATGTAAAAGTGTATTGCCTGATATTGGTTTACGGAAGACCTTGGTGGAAATGGTGCCATTACAGTTACCAGTAAGTGTGAGATCAAGATAATCTATATTGACTGGATCAGAGGTGAAGGTAAAACTGAGATTCAACTCATTCTGATTCAGCCAAGAAATGAATTTGGGCACATCTTCTGAAGGACCTGACCAAATACATAACAGGTCATCTATATATCTTTTATAAAAATATATAGAGGACCTGTAGGGATTGATGTCTCCATAGATGTAGTAAATCTCCCAAAAGCCTAAGTAGAGATTAGCATATGAGGGGGCAAATTTTGCCCCCATAGCTGTACCCCTTTTCTGAAGATAGAAATTGGACTCAAAACAAAAGAAATTGTGAGTGAGTAAAAATTCCAATACACGAATTATGAAGTTTTGAAAGTCCTCAGTATACTCTGTATAATTGGCTAAAAAGAATTTTATAGCCATGATACCTTCTGTGTGGGGTATGGAAGAATACAGGGAGACTGCATCTATTGTCACCCATACAAAGTTGTCATTCCACTTGTGTTTAGCCAATAAGTTGATAATATGTTTTGTGTCCTTGGTAAAGGATGGTAAGGTGTTCACCAAAGGCTGTAGAATACTATCAAGCCAGGATGAAAGTCTTTCTAGTAGGGAATCAACCCCACTAACAATGGGGCGACCCTTGACATTAATAAGGGATTTGTGGACTTTTGGAAAAAGGTGGAACATGGGTATCTTAGGATGTTGAACATATAAGAATGAAGCAGTTTGCTCATTAAGAAACCCATGTTCAACACCGTCATCCAAAATTCCAAGAAGATCCTTTTTGAATCTAGCTGTTGGATTTGTCGTAAGGGGAGTGTACTCTTGTGGATTATTCAATTGGCGATGGGCTTCTGCCACATAGTCCGATCTATTTAGAACAACAATGCTGCCACCTTTGTCAGCCGGGCGTATGACAATATTAGTGTTATTTTGTAGTGTACTCATAGCCTTTTTTAGTCTGATAGGCAAATTGTGGGTGTAACCTGTAGAATTATCATTGAGAATCTGTAGATCTCGTTCCACCCGAGAGTGAAAAGTCTCAATAATTTGTCCTCTAGACTGGATGGGATAGAATTTAGACTTATCCTTAAAGGTGGCAGCATTGTTGATGGTGCCCTGACTTGAAGAAGATTCAGAGTATAGGTGTTCTAAATTAAGAACATCACAGGCCTCAGTAAAGGACTCCGTAATGTGTGAATTGAAAACTGTATTGTCATTGTAAGAAATGCATTCAGAGGTGTTGGATGTAAAATGCTTTTTTAGAGTTATATTTCTGATGAGACGATTAACATCTATCATTGTCTGAAATAGGTCAAACTTTGTTGTAGGGGCAAAACCTAATCCTAGGCCAAGCAATTCTAGCTGATCTTTGTTAAGCTGAAGGGACGATAGGTTTATAACTGAATCTACTTGTATTTCGTTTGAGTGCGATTGCCTCTCACTGGGTACCTGTCTTGGTTTTGTAGATTGGAGTGTCGTGAAACCCCTATCCCCTGTGGCATCTGTCCTAAGGGAAAAACCTGTTCCAAGGTTGATTGATCACACACATTATCATTAGTACTCATTTGTGTGTAAGGAGTATATGAATGAATGCCTGTATTTGTATTGGTCGCAACATATTTAGTGTTAGATGCACCCACTTGTTTCTTGTCTATAGGGTTTGTGCCCTGTATGGTACCATTAATAAGAGAAATATGTGGAGGAGCTGTTTTTAGTATAGTACTTGGCTGTTGATTGGTTATAGTATTAGTTCGTGTTAATATATCTACCTCTTCCTCACTAGCAGAGAGATTTTCATCAGACGATTTGTCTGATCTATCTGTATCGCTGTCTGTAAAAGTTACAGATTTGTGGTGTCTATTGCGATTTCTGCGTTTATTTTTCTGTTTATTGGATTTAGGTGTATTGCGTCTATATTCCCTACGTTGTTTCTTATTCCAGAGGTAAACCGAATCTTTAGAGTAGTCAGTTTTGTCCCTAATAAATTTGACATGTTTGTTTTCCATTATCACTTGTTTACCCTTAGCTAAAGATGTTTGTAAAATAGCATCAAATCTAGAGAAGTCAGGGTCTGTACTGCGTTTGTTAAGTTCAAGTTGTAATGTATCTATCTCACTTTTGATGTCATTAAGATGTTGTGTTCTAATTTGTATTAATAATTGCATAAGCTGTAATGAACAATCTGTTAGTACATTATTCCATGCATTCACAAAATCTTTATCATTTATATCAACTTCAAAAGTAGGAAACTTCAAAATGCGCAGACCCCTTGGGATCATTTTGGCTTTTATATAGGATTGGAATGTCCAAATGTCCCATTGTGCTTTGATTTCCTTAAATAGGAGATTTTCCAGGGATTCAAACAATGTAGATAAGGATAAAGTCCCTTGATCATCAGAAAATATCTTAGCACATTCAGTCTCTGTATGCACCCTTGCTGAAGCTGACATGAGGGAATAAAACTGTGGCTGAGTGGTGCCTTCCATGTTCTATGTTATATGGAACAAGGGAGAAATTGAGAACTCCTCAAATTAGTGTCTCAGTGTACAAATGTCCATCAAGTAGATAGAGGAGTGTAACCGCTGGTATTAATCACACATTGGCTTGAAGTAACAACCTGGGTATCACCAGTTAATACCCATAATTTAGCAAAGGCAAGGAAAAGTAGTTGTACTTTGACCATGTGTAGACAGAGATTGCCAAGTCAGGCACCGGGACTTAGGTCGATGAACACCCCCCCAAAAAAACACTTTTGGGACTAATTGTTAATACATGCATACTCAATGTACTTTCTATTCTTCAATATATTGCTGTCCATTTGACTCTTGTTTATAGTGCCCATATCGCATGTACCATATGTCTCATATAGTGTGATTCATAGCTGCAATCCATCTATACTTAGAATCTGCTGTGGTTCCTTTATACTCTTCCGACATAATCTTTAATCTAATATATTATATATATACAAAAATATAGCATTACAGTGTGTGTACACTACATTTTTCTTTTTGTCTTTATTAGACTATATACAGCACCCTAATTTGTATAGGGTGTATGCGATATCGTACACATATACTTTTATATATGTGCTATATGTGTATTCATAAGTCCCCTCTATTTTTCCCTCTCTCTTCTTCTCAGTCTCTTTATTCTCTTTTCTTTCTTTCTCTCCTTTTCATTTTCCCCCTCCCCACCCCCTTTCTATTCTCTATTCTTCTCTTTCTTTCTTCTTCTCTTTTGCATAGCGACATTGCGTGTTTAAATCATTATATCGATATTTTCGCCTATGTTCACGCATTGTCTATTTGGCAATCATTTAATAACATTATTTAATAACATTAAGTATCTTGCATACTATCTTACATATATTGTGACTATATCCCCCTTTTTTCCATGTGAACACTTTGTGTCCCATATTGCTGCTTCTCTGTTCCCTCTATCCATTTGCTGATTTTCCAGTTTCTTTCTTCTCTTCTTTTCCGTTTTCTCTTTACTTATACATCATATATGTTTGCTTTCTTTTACCTACCCCCTTGCTTTAAAATATATTCTGACATGAATAGGGTTAACTTTTATGTTCATGCTAATGTGTTGAAATGGGCGTTTGTTGTTTTTTCTTTGAAAGTGTTTTTAGCCAATTGAATCACTTCACACCTCCTTTTTAAACACTGCACAGGTATAGCACCTTAGGCTATGATTACGGCATTTCGCCGAAACATGTAAGCCACTGGTGCTACGCTCATCTCTCCACTTACTTTCTGGCTGATGTTGTGTCTGTGTGAGCTGTGTCTCACTTCAACTTTTAAAAGAATCGAATAAAAGAATTTGTTTTATTATAACCTGGGACTCCATCCTTCTTCTTCAGAAAATACCTGAGGACTTATGAATTGAGAGTGATAAAAAGTCATATTTAAAAGTCATCGATCGTGGATATGTTTAATGGTAGAATAAACAGTTATAGTCCATATAGAGAAGTTAAATCAACTCGCAGTATAGAATGGCGAGAAATCCAGCATAGTATTCAATTCCCTAGGTGCTATGGTATCCAAAGTGTAGATCCATCTTGTCTCCATTTGTAGGAGTCGATTGCCCCTGTCACCTCCCCTTGTCAGCGGTGGTACTTGATCAATCAACATGGTTTTTAAACTCGATACACCATGTCTATATTTGGCGAAATGGCGTGCTACTGGCTGATCAGAGTCGCCATTTTTGATGGCTTCCCTGATCGCACAGCAATGATTGGCCATACGCTCACGAAATGTAGTGACCGTTTTCCCTATATAGACAAGGGAACAGGGGCAAATCAACATATAAATCACATAGGTACTCATGCATGAGAGACTGTGTTTGATTTTGTAGCGCTTGTTCGTATGTGGATGCTGGAAAGTGTCACCTTTAAGCATACTGTCACACGTGACACAGTCGCCACATTTAAAGCAGCCTTTTTTGTTGGATTTTAGCCATGTAGTATTCTCATAGCACCTAGTTGGATCCGTTTTTACTAGCAGGTCCCGCAAGTTTCTCGCTCTTCGATAAACCATTCTAGGGTGTTGTTGTTTCACGAATGGTAAAGACTTGTCCGAGTGTACCAAGTCCCAATGTTTAGAGATTGCTCCAGCAACTTTTTGGTGCATTGGATCAAATGTAGTTATGAAGTTGATTTTCTCCTCTGAGTTATTAGTTTCCTTTGTTCTAGTTACATTGCCCTCAAAACGTTTTGTGGCTTCTTCTTTAATGTCCATAACCTTGTTGTTTTTAATACACTGGCATTCTGACCTATGGCTAAACTGTGGTATTCTATAGCTCCCTTTAATGCTGACAATAGGATTTCCTTGTCAATGTTTAAATTGAATACTTGTACCCTATTGGATAGACATTTCCTTATTGTCTGAGAATATCGTCAGACAACAAACAGTTGTCACCATGACAACCGGCGTCACCACGTGGTTCACGTGGATGACGCGATTTCCGGTCACATGACTTCCGGTTTAGCACCATGCAAGCCACGATTGCGGCTTGGCGCCATCAGATGCCACAGGGTTATTTAAGGTGAAGGGGTAATGTATGTGTTAGTCGTTTTTTTGTACATTCAAACTGTTTGTATTATGCATTTGATAAAGGGGGTGGAATGCCTCCGAAACGTCATGCATTCTTAACTTAAACTATTAAATGTTATTTTTTACTCTGAACCAGTGAGTGCCTTTTTTCCTACATATATATATATATATATATATATATATATATATATATATATATATATATATATATATATATATATATATGCACTTTTGTAGATCACAAATTAGGGGTCGGCTGACTTAGCCATAGATCCTCTACATGTGGCCACTGGGACAGTATTCTTATTTTCTGCTGGACTACCATGCTCTAATGATAGCTATTGAGCTTGAACAAAAGGGAATGCTGATCCTAAATGTATTGCTCTCTGTTGTTACATCCCATAAGTAATGCGACCTAGTGGAAAATGTAATAGTAGGGAATTGCTGTTTTAAACCCAAGCAGCTGAATACTATCCCACAGTATACCCTTAACCCTGACAATTAACCTCCTGATTACTATGAGATGTCAGCCTAGCTTTATTAGATGGTAGCACATGTATTATTAATGTCTACCTCTGCCCTTTTTATTTTATTTTATTCTTTTTATTTATTATATGTTGTGCCACGTTCCCCTTTAGATGAACCTTTATATTGCTGGACTTCGTAGCTAGGGCTGGTATAGTAATATAAGGACCAGATCCTGCAAGCCATTACTAAACACCCAGCATCTGACTGTTTATAGGTTGAGAGGTAGATTTCAACTCACTGCATAGGATCAGATGTGGCATTGGTTAAATATTTATATGCTACAGAACATTTACCCTAACATGATAATACTTTGTATTGATGAGAGTACTGTGACTGCTTACTTACATAGGCACCGCTTCTAATCTAGTTCTAATGTTAGCACTGTTATTTTATTTTCTTATGTTATGTGCCTTAAATGTTCCATAGAATAGTTACTTTATATATTGCAGTCCTAAAATAGCAGATTACACTTTTCCACACTGTACTGCACTGTGCTACTATGCTAATGTACTATGAGTCCCTGCTATTTAGCTATAGATATGTGTATATAGCAATGCATTTAAGTAAACTCAGACTCGGTGTGGGTTAATGTTACACGGACCCTGATCTTGCATTTGTGAGTCTTACATACCCTAATGAGCAGCTTTAAACGATACTGGGTCTTTGGTTTAATCCCTCCATCAATATGGATAAGTTATTGCAAATCTTTTGTTTACGGTTTTCTGGTATTATATTTCTAAGTGATCTGTCTGTTATAATAGTTTTTGAGGACATGTTCACCTATAGCATTGCCTACTGACAATGTTTATACAACGTCACATGGACACTGGGATTATTGGCTTCTGATGTGACATAAGTTATATTGTGCAATTATTCTGATCTGGTTGCTACCTTTAACATATTCTACTCAGCTCATTAACATATCATTGTAATGCAAGCATTTAATACTACTTAACCCTTTCTTTCTATTATACTTTATTATACCTGTACTAGAGCAGGTTAAAATACTTATTATGTTGTACCCATTTTTATTACCTATATGCTAGCTGGGTATACCTACAATATTTACACTCACAACTTGATGATATTCTCAAGCCTACAAGTATATGTGGTAATACCAAGTAAGATTATATGTTTGTTATTTGTAGAAACCCACTAGGGCCATATACTTTTTTCTACTATAATATTCTTCAAAGCCATAGGAGCGTAACATAGCACCCTCATCACCTAGGAGGCACTGATGTGTGTCATGATCTCCAGTCCCTGATGAAATCTTCTAAGCCACGTATCTATACCCCATAGATATCTGTCTTGTCGGCATCAGTTAGCAAAGCTGCCCGTAGGGAATACATTCCAAGCCGTATTATATTTTTATTTCTAGATAATTAATCTATGACTTCTGAGCCTAGATTCTGGATCATTTTTTTTTCTCAACTACATAAGCTGGGCTTCCACTGGTACCCCAAGCAAGACATTTCTAATGGGCCTATTTTGATTTTGTGATTCTTTTAATATTGTTTGTTAATTATTTTTATGAGGCCCCTGGGCACTTACTGTATCAGTGATATTCTCCCAAATTTTTCTTTTTCTTTGCGCCAGTGCTTTACTTCACTTGGCATACAAAAATATGGTCATGTTACTCTATAATCTTGTCTACAAGAACAACGTTTTGCTGGTGTGAAAACTTTATATTTCTATGAGTTTTGTCTTCCATATTGAGATTGAAAGCTAGAAGAAGTCATTGTAGTATACAAGCGCTTAAAGCAAGCAATCCACAAGAAAGTACTCAGTATAATATTCAGGTAAACAATTGGTGTTACCTAACTGACTGCTTTATCTTCTCACAACTATGACGTTTCTGATACTTTTTAGGTCATGTGGGGCAAAGTGTTTGCTTTAGTAATGGATAGACAAAATAATACATTTGCATATTCGTACCTAGAAGGGCTACAAAGTTATGAATCTTTTGTTGGTCTTCACATCAGATTTGACACAATTTTGTGTACTTTTTAAATACATTTATGTTCTATAATGTAATTTTAATATATGTGAGATATGAAGAGATTATTCCATACAAGAGAAGTGAATAAATTGATGCCTTTGTACATGGGGCACTATATGCCTATCTACTAAAATAGGTATATCTAGACCTCCTATACAAGAAGCTAGATAGATCCTTTCAATTCCAGTAACTCTCAAAAAATCACTTGAAGAGTTATGTACAAGTTAAATAATTGACAAGTTATACTAGAGAGGGATTCCTTTAGTAATATCTCTAGTGTGCTATAGAGCCTTATTCTTGATATTTGTTTCCTTGTAGTTCTTCCCTTATAGAAGCATGGGACAACTGCAATTGACTAGGTGAATTTTCAACCCTGTCTTACCTGAAATAAATGACAGACTATAGTAAACTTCCCCTTTTGGCACCAATTTTTTTCAACATTTTTTCATGCCTTACATGGTGGAAGATAGTTTGGATAATTACAAAGTACAATTTTTTTTTTTCCGGATAACTAACAGTCTAGGAGAGATGTGATAACGTTTTAAAGGTGGTAATTTAGGATACACAAATATTTAAGACTTTAAGACAGATCTGCTCAAGTACATCATGTGCATATTTGAGGCTTTGGTAAACGAGGCAGAATTTTCTAATAATATTATTAATAATAATAATAATACTAATATTTAATATTTTTATCACAAGGGAAATGAGCAAATTTATTTTATCCATAATTTAAAAATTCTTACTTTCTATACTAGAACTCCTATCTCTACAGCCCTTTCTGAGTAACTTACCCTCTATTTGCCAAAGACACACCAGATTTACTAATGCAAGTTTAACCGCTAGTAGTGAAATGTTACTAGCCTCTATTGAGATTAAATATTCCATACATAAAATCTTCTTCTTAAAAAGAAAGGAACATGAGACCAGGTTACAAGTGTCACGCTTTTTAGCACTTTCGCTCTCACGCAAACTTCACCAGAAGTAAACTTTTATTACAAGTTAAAAGTAAAAGGTTTGCACTCGAGTGAAAGCTGACGTGTGCTAACTTGTGCACTTAGAATATCTCAACCACACTAACTTCCTCTCCCTATAGACTTTAATAGAGAGTGCAAAATGGAAAGAAAATAAACGCTTATGTCTTCTGTGCTAACCCGACAGGAGTTAAACCTACAGCACTAACCTGAAGGAAGTTATTAATATTTTAACTTACTTAGAATTTTTATTTATTTATATATATATATATATATATATATATATATATATATATATATATATATATATTTATATATATATATATATATATATATATATATATATTTATATATATATATATATATATATATATATATATATATATATATATATATATATATATATATATATATATATATATATGTATATACAGTATATATGTATAAATATAAATATATATATATATATATATATATATATATATATATATATATATATATATATAAGTAGAAGAAAGTGCACTCCAAATGACTTACTTGTAGATCAACTTTATTTGTGAACGTTTTCGAGCCAAACTAGCTCGTCCTCAGACAGACAGAAAAACAACAATGGCATTTCCCACCACCAGGACTTAAATACCCTACAGCCGTTACGTGTACGTTCTACACATTTGCCATGCCCCCGAGGGAGGAATAAGCAGTCGTGTCAGTGTGATAATCGGCCGAAAAAACATAATGTGTTAAAAACATCAAGTACATCCAAAACAGTGATATAGGGTCAAAGCACAATAACCAGACTTGCCTAGAACATAATAAACAGCAGATAAGATACCAGAGGTAAATGAGAGACAATGTGCCGACATATAATAATAACGACAGATCAAGTAACAATATTACCGGGGAGACCAGCAAACACATCAGTAGGGACAGAATAAGTAAATATCAACATGTGTTATAAAAGCCGTGCAGCATATTCTAGTATAAATACAAAATAAGTATGGTTATGCTACTTTTAGCTGATATTGAATTTGTACGAAGACCCAACATGCTAGCAAACAAAAATATGTGCCATGTTAACCATGACAACAGAAAACAAACCCGCAATGAAAGAAAAAGCGTTAAATACAAGAAGGTTACATGAACAAAATACCTAGGCTGTCTTAGTCAAAAAAGGGACTGTAAAACCCCAACAATATAGCAAACAGTTAGGCACGGCAAAGCTTGTGATCATGTAAAACGAGCAAAGCTATCCACCACAGTTGGCATGACAACCGACAACAGTCCAGCTAATATCGGCTTAAATAGGGGCAACCAAAACCCGGACATTTGGGGACAGGAGGAGGTGACATGTCTAATGTGATGGTAAATAACATGGCAAGGAAAACAATAAACTCTTACAAGATAGACTGGTAGTATAATTTAGGTAGCGTGACAATATCAATGGATCAATTGAATAAAACAGTAGACTTCTATTACTGATTAAAGGAGAAATTTCAACTTATGAAGCTCTCAACCTGACCCGTCTACAGACTGACACAAGTGAAGACTGTCTTAAAAAATTACAAGACAAAGTGGACCAATATGAATCTGACCTTATTGATTTTAAGAACAAGAAACTAGAGGCGGTCATCGGTGATTACCGGGATAAACGTGTATACCTTTGGCAACTCTCGGTTCAAGAGAGGCAAAGAATACATGCTAACCGCCAGCGACGCACACGATACCATAAAGACAAAGACTTAACAACTCTGGAAAGTTCCGCCTCTGGATCAGGCTCTGACGGGGATACCCCAAGTGGCCAGACACCAACCATCCCCCAAAAAGTTGGGGTGACCACACGGTCAAAAAACGGGGGAGGAAAAGGATCCAAACCCGGAGAGGGGGGCACAAAAGCAAAACTGCCACTTATGCCCCCAAAATGAGCCCTGAAAACATTGTGGTGAATTTAAGTTACCATATTCTAACTGACGTAGAAAATAAGATTCTAAATAAAGGTCTCACTTTTATACCCTCATGTACAACGGATCCCTTTGACCTCTTTATTGATGTTAAGAAGTTTCAAAGACAACTCACACTAAAAGAAAAATTTGCTGATAGTGAGTCTATACAAAATCCATTTAAGAAGAAGTTAACACACACTCCACAATTTACTAATGCCAGCATTAACACCTTCATTAGAGTCGTGCTGGATGATTTGAATGAGAATATCCAACAACATCATTTGGATACCTTCAATAACTTCTCAAGGGAAGAGTGGAGAGCTCTAAACACATTGAAAAACAACAAAACACTTATTGTCCGTGAAGCCGACAAAGGAGGAGCAATTGTGCTCTTAAATTATAGTGACTACAAGGATGAGGTGATGTCACAACTCAGCGATAACTCCACATACAGAACGCTGAGTCAAGATCCTACTACAATCTACAAAAAACAGATTGACCAATATGTTACACAGATGTTTGAACAAGGTTTTATCGACAAAGGCACCAGCAAGTTTATGAACACTGACTTCCCACAAACGCCAGTGTTCTATACGTTACCCAAAATCCATAAACGTTTGACCAATCCACCTGGATGGCCCATAGTCTTGGCTATTGGCTCCATACAACAACCTTTGGCTATTTTTGTAGACTCTTTTCTTCAACCAATAGTTTAACATATGCCATCCTACCTCAAAGATTCAACTATGCTATTACACCTACTCTCGGAAGTTGGAACACTTGAAGAGAGTGTCCTGCTTGTGACCTTAGATGTCACAAGCTTGTACACTGTGATACCCCACCAGGAGGGTTTACGAGCAATAAAGTTTCATCTCTCCAGGACTCCGCACATAGGAGACCACCACCTGAAATCTTACTCCACCTATTAGAGTGGTGTCTAACTACAAACTACTTTAGATTTGAAAATCTATTCTATCTGCAACTTACCGGGACAGTGATGGGGTCCAGCGTGGCCCCATCGTACGCCAATTTATATAGGGCACACTTTGAGGAGTTTTGTACTGATCTCTTCAAGGATGTAAATATTATTTTCTTTTGAAGATACATTGATGACCTGTTACTCTTCTGGTCGGGGTCATCAACAGAACGAATGGTTTGAAAAATTAAACATGGTCAACCCAGCTCTTCCGTTCAAAATGAACTGTGACAAGTCTCAAGTGGATTTCTTGAATGTTAGACTCTATATTACACTCCACATTATTCTGCAAGAGCACAGATAGGAACTCATTGCTCCACTTCACTAGCTGTCATCCTCCGGTCACAAAGAAATCATTACCGAAATCCCAACTATTAAGGGTTGCCAGGATTAATTCTGAGGAGAACAAATTTCAAAAATTGGATGAGATGTCACAGAGATTCTGTATGAGGGATTATCCCCAGGATCTCATCGAGAACCAGAGATCCTTAATTATGAAGTCGGATAAATTCCAGGCATCAAGGACTGATCCACGGATGACTTTTGTAACCACCTTTACTGGCGATAAAAATTCTATCTCTAAAGTCTTTGAGAAACACTGGGAATTGGTTAAGTCTGACAGATCACTACCTTTTACAGAATTATCAGCACCCAGACTGGGCTTTCGGAGGGCAAGATCCCTGAGAGATTTTTTGGTTAAGACTGACCCTATTGAAGCCTATAGACAATCGACCTGGCTGGATACAAAAAAGGTGGGAGTATTTCAATGCCTTGGCTGCATCACATGTGGTGGATTAATTACAGGGACATCTTTCCCACACCCACACAGACAACAGACATATAAACACAGGTTTCGCCTTACATGTACCACAACCTACATTGTGTACTTTTTACACTGCACCTGTGGTCTGTACTATGTGGGCAAGACCTCTGATGACCTCAGGACCAGGATGGCTAACCATCGGTCAGCCATCCACACTGCCTTAAAGAAGGGGACCTCAGAATAGCCGGTAGCACGGCACTTTGACAAACATCATCATACCGTTGTGGATTTGAAGTATACTATAATACAGGGAGTGCAGAATTATTAGGCAAGTTGTATTTTTGAGGATTAATTTTATTATTGAACAACAAACATGTTCTCAATGAACCCAAAAAACTCATTAATATCAAAGCTGAATAGTTTTGGAAGTAGTTTTTAGTTTGTTTTTAGTTATAGCTATTGTAGGTGAATATCTGTGTGTGCAGGTGACTATTACTGTGCATAATTATTAGGCAACTTAACAAAAACCAAATATATACCCATTTCAATAATTTATTTTTACCAGTGAAACCAATATAACATCTCAACATTCACAAATATACATTTCTGACATTCAAAAACAAAACAAAAACAAATCAGTGACCAATATAGCCACCTTTCTTTGCAAGGACACTCAAAAGCCTGCCATCCATGGATTCTGTCAGTGTTTTGATCTGTTCACCATCAACATTGCGTGCAGCAGCAACCACAGCCTCCCAGACACTGTTCAGAGAGGTGTACTGTTTTCCCTCCTTGTAAATCTCACATTTGATGATGGACCACAGGTTCTCAATGGGGTTCAGATCAGGTGAACAAGGAGGCCATGTCATTAGATTTTCTTCTTTTATACCCTTTCTTGACAGCCACGCTGTGGAGTACTTGGACGCGTGTGATGGAGCATTGTCCTGCATGAAAATCATGTTTTTCTTGAAGGATGCAGACTTCTTCCTGTACCACTGCTTGAAGAAGGTGTCTCCCAGAAACTGGCAGTAGGACTGGGAGTTGAGCTTGACTCCATCCTCAACCCAAAAAGGCCCCACAAGCTCATCTTTGATGATACCAGCCCAAACCAGTACTCCACCTCCACCTTGCTGGCGTCTGAGTCGGACTGGAGCTCTCTGCCCTTTACCAATCCAGCCACGGACCCATCCATCTGGCCCATCAAGACTCACTCTCATTTCATCAGTCCATAATACCTTAGAAAAATCAGTCTTGAGATATTTCTTGGCCCAGTCTTGACGTTTCAGCTTGTGTGTCTTGTTCAGTGGTGGTGGTCGTCTTTCAGCCTTTCTTACCTTGGCCATGTCTCTGAGTATTGCACACCTTGTGATTTTGGGCACTCCAGTGATGTTGCAGCTCTGAAATATGGCCAAACTGGTGGCAAGTGGCATCTTGGCAGCTGCACGCTTGACTTTTCTCAGTTCATGGGCAGTTATTTTGCGCCTTGGTTTTTCCACACGCTTCTTGCGACCCTGTTGACTATTTTGAATGAAACGCTTGATTGTTCGATGATCACGCTTCAGAAGCTTTGCAATTTTAAGAGTGCTGCATCCCTCTGCAAGATATCTCACTATTTTTGACTTTTCTGAGCCTGTCAAGTCCTTCTTTTGACCCATTTTGCCAAAGGAAAGGAAGTTGCCTAATAATTATGCACACCTGATATAGGGTGTTGATGTCATTAGACCACACCCCTTCTCATTACAGAGATGCACATCACCTAATATGCTTAATTGGTAGTAGGCTTTCGAGCCTATACAGCTTGGAGTAAGACAACATGCATAAAGAGGATGATGTGGTCAAAATACTCATTTGCCTAATAATTCTGCACTCCCTGTAGATCTTGTCCCCCTGCTGACACGAGGTGGGGACGGTAACAATCTATTACTGCAAAGAGAGGCAGGGTGGATGTACAAGCTTGATACTGTGACACCTAAGGGATTTAATGCCTACCTGGATTGGCAGGTGTTCCTCTGATGGACACTAGCCGAGAATACTGAGAGCCACTTTCCATTCTATCTATTACTTGGCCTTAATAAATCAGCTTCTGCTCTAATATGAATATCTGATTTACTGTTGTGCACTGTGGTTAAGTAACTTTGCACGTTACTAATACAACTGTTTCTTATTTTGTTTTCCAAACTGTTTGACCCTCCTGTTGATTATTAATACTATTATTCTGATTAATATTACTTCATGATTTTCATGAGTACAACTTGTTTTCACATTACAGGTTAATTTTCCTGTATTGATGTTGTATGTCTACAATAGGCCCACTGTTTTATTCAATTGATCTATTGATATTGTCACGCTACCTAAATTATACTACCAGTCTATCTTGTAAGAGTTTATTGTTTTCCTTGCCATGTTATTTACCATCACATTAGACATGTCACCTCCTCCTGTCCCCAAATGTCCGGGTTTTGGTTGCCCCTATTTAAGCCGATATCGGCTGGACTGTTGTCGGTTGTCATGCCAACTGTGGTGGATAGCTTTGCTCATTTTACATGATAGCAAGCTTTGCCTTGCCTAACTGTTTACTATATTGTTGGGGTTTTACAGTCCCGTTTTTGACTAAGACAGCCTAGGTATTTTGTTCATGTAACCTTCTTGGATTTAACGCTTTTTCTTTCATCGCGGGTTTGTTTACCCTTGTCATGGTTACTATGACACATATTTTTGTTTGCTAGCATGTTGGGTCTTTGTACAAATCCAATATCAGCTAAAAGTAGCATAACCATACTTATTTTGTATCTATACTAGAATATGCTGCACGGCTTTTATAACACATGTTGATATTTACTTATTCTGTCTCTACTGATGTGTTTGCTAGTCTCCCCGGTAATATTGTTACTTGATCTGTTGTTATTATTATATGTCGGCACATTGTCTCTCATTTACTTCTGGTATCTTATCTGCTGTTTATTATGTTCTAGGCAAGTCTGGTTATTGTGCTTTGACCCTATATCACTGTTTTGGATGTACTTGATGTTTTTAACACAATATGGCCTAGATTTGGAGTTTGGCGGTAGCCGTGAAAACCAGCGTTAGAGGCTCCTAACGCTGGTTTTAGGCTACCTCCGGTATTTGGAGTCACTCAAAAAAGGGTCTAACGCTCACTTTTCAGCCGTGACTTTTCCATACCGCAGATCCCCTTACGTAAATTGCGTATCCTATCTTTTCAATGGGATAACGACAAAACTCCAGCCGCAGAAAAAAGTCAGTAGTTGAGAGCTTTTTGGGCTAACGCCGGTTCATAAAGCTCTTAACTACTGTACTCTAAAGTACACTAACACCCATAAACTACCTATGTACCCCTAAACCGAGGTCCCCCCACATCGCCGCCACTCGATTAAATTTTTTTAACCACTAATCTGCCAACCGCCACCTACGTTATACTTATGTACCCCTAATCTGCTGCCCCTAACACCGCCGACCGCTGTATTATATTTATTAACCCCTAACCTGCCCCCCACAACGTCGCCGCCAGCTACTTACAATAATTAACCCCTAATCTGCCGACCGCAAAGCGCCACCACCTACATTATAGCTATGTACCCCTAATCTGCTGCCCCTAACACCGCCGACCCCTATATTATATTTATTAACCCCTAATCTTCCCCCCTCAACGTCGCTTCCACCTGCCTACACTTATTAACCCTTAATCTGCCGAGCGGACCGCACCGCTACTATAATAAAGTTATTAACCCCTAATCCGCCTCACTAACCCTATAATAAATAGTATTAACCCCTAATCTGCCCTCCCTAACATCGCTGACACCTAACTTCAATTATTAACCCCTAATCTGCCGATCGGAGCTCACCGCTATTCTAATAAATGTATTAACCCCTGAAGCTAAGTCTAACCCTAACACTAACACCCCCCTAAATTAAATATAATTTTAATCTAACAAAATTAATTAACTCTTATTAAATAAATTATTCCTATTTAAAGCTAAATACTTACCTGTAAAATAAATCCTAATATAGCTACAATATAAATTATAATTACATTGTAGCTATTTTAGGATTAATATTTATTTTACAGGCAACTTTGTAATTATTTTAACCAGGTACAATAGCTATTAAATAGTTAAGAACTATTTAATAGTTACCTAGTTAAAATAATTACAAAATTACCTGTAAAATAAATCCTAACCTAAGTTACAATTAAACCTAACACTATACTATCATTAAATTAATTAAATAAAATACCTACAATTACCTACAATTAAACCTAACACTACACTATCAATACATTAATTAAATACAATATCTACAAATAACTACAATGAAATAAACTAACTAAAGTACAAAAAATAAAAAAGAACTAAGTTACAAAAAATAAAAAAATATTTACAAACATAAGAAAAATATTACAACAATTTTAAACTAATTACACCTACTCTAAGCCCCATAATAAAATAACAAAGCCCCCCAAAATAAAAAATGCCCTACCCTATTCTAAATTACTAAAGTTCAAAGATCTTTTACCTTACCAGCCCTGAACAGGGCCCTTTGCGGGGCATGCCCCAAGAAATACAGCTCTTTTGCCTGTAAAAAAAAACATACAATACCCCCCCAACATTACAACCCACCACCCACATACCCCTAATCTAACCCAAACCCCCCTTAAATAAACCTAACACTAAGCCCCTGAAGATCTTCCTACCTTGTCTTCACCATACCAGGTTCACTGATCGGTCCAGAAGAGCTCCTCCGATGTCCTGATCCAAGCCCAAGCGGGGGGCTGAAGATGTCCATGATCCGGTAGAAGTCTTCATCCAAGCGGGGCAGAAGAGGTCTTCCATCCGATTGAAGTCTTCATCCAAGCGGGGCAGAAGAGGTCTTCCATCCGATTGAAGTCTTCATCCAGGTGGCATCTTCTATCGACATCAATCTGGAGCGGAGCGGCAGTATCCTGAAGACCTCCGACGCGGAACATCCATCCTGGCCGACGACTGAACGACGAATGACGGTTCCTTTAAATGACGTCATCCAAGATGGCGTCCCTCGAATTCCGATTGGCTGATAGTATTCTATCAGCCAATCGGAATTAAGGTAGGAATATTCTGATTGGCTGATGGAATCAGCCAATCAGAATCAAGTTCAATCCGATTGGCTGATCCAATCAGCCAATCAGATTGAGCTCGCATTCTATTGGCTGTTCCGATCAGCCAATAGAATGCGAGCTCAATCTGATTGGCTGATTGGATCAGCCAATCGGATTGAACTTGATTCTGATTGGCTGATTCCATCAGCCAATCAGAATATTCCTACCTTAATTCCGATTGGCTGATAGAATCCTATCAGCCAATCGGAATTTGAGGGACGCCATCTTGGATGACGTCATTTAAAGGAACCGTCATTCGTCGTTCAGTCGTCGGCCAGGATGGATGTTCCGCGTCGGAGGTCTTCAGGATGCTGCCGCTCCGCACCAGATGGATGTCGATAGAAGATGCCGCCTGGATGAAGACTTCAATCGGATGGAAGACCTCTTCTGCCCCGCTTGGATGAAGACTTCAATCGGATGGAAGACCTCTTCTGCCCCGCTTGGATGAAGACTTCTACCGGATCATGGACATCTTCAGCCCCCCGCTTGGGCTTGGATCAGGACATCGGAGGAGCTCTTCTGGACCGATCGGTGAACCTGGTATGGTGAAGACAAGGTAGGAAGATCTTCAGGGGCTTAGTGTTAGGTTTATTTAAGGGGGGTTTGGGTTAGATTAGGGGTATGTGGGTGGTGGGTTGTAATGTTGGGGGGGGGTATTGTATGTTTTTTTTACAGGCAAAAAAGCTGAACTTCTTGGGGCATGCACCGCAAAGGGCCCTGTTCAGGGCTGGTAAGGTAAAAGAGCTTTGAACTTTAGTAATTTAGAATAGGGTAGGGCATTTTTTTATTTTGGGGGGCTTTGTTATTTTATTAGGGGGCTTAGAGTAGGTGTAATTAGTTTAAAATTGTTGTAATATTTTTCTTATGTTTGTAAATATTTTTTTATTTTTTGTAACTTAGTTCTTTTTTATTTTTTGTACTTTAGTTAGTTTATTTCATTATAGTTATTTGTAGATATTGTATTTAATTAATGTATTGATAGTGTAGTGTTAGGTTTAATTGTAGGTAATTGTAGATATTTTATTTAATTAATTTAATGATAGTATAGTGTTAGGTTTAATTGTACCTTTGGTTAGGATTTATTTTACAGGTAATTTTGTTATTATTTTAACTAGGTAACTATTAAATAGTTCTTAACTATTTAATAGCTATTGTACCTGGTTAAAATAATTACAAAGTTGCCTGTAAAATAAATATTAATCCTAAAATAGCTACAATGTAATTATAATTTATATTGTAGCTATATTAAGATTTATTTTACAGGTAAGTATTTAGCTTTAAATAGGAATAATTTATTTAATAAGAGTTAATTTATTTCGTTAGATTTAAATTATATTTAACTTAGGGGGGTGTTAGTGTTAGGGTTAGACTTAGCTTTAGGGGTTTAAAAATGTATTAGAATAGCGGTGAGCTCCGGTCGGCAGATTAGGGGTTAATGTTTGAAATTAGGTGTCGGCGATGTTAGGGAGGGCAGATTAGGGGTTAATACTATTTATTATAGGGTTAGTGAGGCGGATTAGGGGTTAATAACTTTATTATAGTAGCGGTGCGGTCCGCTCGGCAGATTAGGGGTTAATAAGTGTAGGCAGGTAGAGGCGACGTTGTGGGGGGCAGATTAGGGGTTAATAAATATAATATAGGGGTCGGCGGTGTTAGGGGCAGCAGATTAGGGGTACATAAGGATAATGTAAGTAGCGGGGGTGTACGGAGCGGCAGATTAGGGGTTAAAAAATAATATGCAGGGGTCAGCGATAGAGGGGGCGGCAGATTAGGGGTTAATAAGTGTAAGGTTAGGGGTGTTTAGACTCGGGGTACATGTTAGGGTGTTAGGTGCAGACGTAGGAAGTGTTTCCCCATAGCAAACAATGGGGCTGCGTTAGGAGCTGAACGCAGCTTTTTGCAGGTGTTAGGTTTTTTTTCAGCTCAAACAACCCCATTGTTTTCTATGGGGGAATCGTGCACAAGCACGTTTTTGAGGCTGGCCGCGTCCGTAAGCAACTCTGGTATCGAGAGTTGGAGTGGCGTTAAAAATGCTCTACACTCCTTTTTTGGAGCCTAACGCTGACATTATATGGACTCTCAATACCAGAGTTATTTTAAAGGTGCGGCCAGAAAAAAGCCGGCGTTTGCTACGCGTTTCGTTACCGACAAAACTCTAAATCTAGCCGTATGTTTTTTCGGCCGATTATCACGCTGACACGGCTGCTTACTCCTCCCTCGGGGGGCGTGGCAAATGTGTAGAACGTATACGTAACGGCTGTAGGGTATTTAAAGTGAAGGTAAAGTTTTAACTTTCTCTATATACAGATATATTAGTCAAATTTTAAACAATCTAATCGCTACCTTCTTTGCCCAAAACAATTATATATTTTTCTAATAATAAACATCTTTTTTATTTCCCTACCGTGCGTGACAGACTCCTCCCATCAGTATTGACAGTCTGACGTATAGAGCTCTCTCTAGAGCGCGTTCACGAGGATTCCACAAATTGCGCATGCGCATAGCTTCTTCTACAGTCACCAATAATCTTGTTATAATTCTATCACTCCGGATTTGAGACACCGATATTGGCCAAGTTTTTAACAAAGCGCCCTACGTCTTATTAAAAAAAAACAAAAAAAACATTTGCAATGCATTCAATAACCACAGATTTGCTACAAGAATGCACGCAACGGGAGTGCGCTTGTCTTCATAGTCAAATAACATTTCAGGGACGCATGCGCAAATCATCCAAGAGACTAATGACGTAATATGACGGCCGCCTAACGGCCAGTATTTCAATTGGCTACTGTTAAAACGTGACCTGCAAGCTAAAAAAAAAAAAAAAAACACTGGGTTGAATTTTGCAATTGAAATAAGGTAACTAAAAACGGCAAAAATCAGTGTATAATAAAAATATCAAAAAATGATGAATGAAAGTACCATTATTTTAGGGTGAACTATATACATGACTAATGTCATATAACTAACTTTACCTTCACTTTAAGTCCTGGTGGTGAGAAATGCAATTGTTGTTTTTCTGTCTGTCTGAGGATGAGCTAGTTTGGCTCGAAAACGTTCACAAATAAAGTGGATCTACAAGTAAGTCCTTTGGAGTGCACTTTCTTCTACTTATCTACACATACTGTTTGTTACACCCAATGCAGCTGATTGGAACGTTTGGAGTGCACTTTGTCTACAAATCTATATATATATATATATATATATATATATATATATATATATATATATATTTAAATAGAACATTTTCTTCTAAGTTAAGTAAACCATATATATATCTGGGGTTGCTTTGTTCCTTGTTCAGAGAGGAATCGCCTGGTATTTCGGTGCTGGACTGACCGTAATAGGCGGGATCAGACTGATATACTACAGGAAAGTTCTACTCTGTGAAAAGCATTGCTGGTCTAAAAGAAGTTGCACCCAGGTGGTAAATCTCCATAGAACAGGCTAACAATGGTATTGAGCTGGTTGTTCGTTCCTGTGAGTGCATTTCTCTCTGTGTGTATTTAGTCTCCCTATGGGAAAAAGGGGAAACCAGACGTGGACTCCTTGCTCAGTGTGCTTAGAGGAATACTGCTACACCTCACTGACGAGGCCCAATGAAGGCCGAAACGATCGTCTGGGGTTGCTTTGTTCCTTGTTCAGAGAGGAATTGCCTGGTATTTCGGTGCTGGACTGACCGTAATAGGCGGGATCAGACTGATATACTACAGGAAAGTTCTACTCTGTGAAAAGCATTGCTGGGCTAAAAGAAGTTGCACCCAGGTGGTAAATCACCATAGAACAGGCTAACAATGGTATTGAGCTGGTTGTTCGTTCCTGTGAGTGCATTTCTCTCTGTGTGTATTTAGTCTCCCTATGGGAAAAAGGGGAAACCAGACGTGGACTCCTTGATCAGTGTGCTTAGAGGAATACTGCTACACCTCACTGACGAGGCCCAATGAAGGCTGAAACAATCTTCTGGGGTTGCTTTGTTCCTTGCTCAGAGAGGAATTGACTGGTATTTCGGTGCTGGACTGACCTTAATAGGCGGGATCAGACTGATATACTACAGGAAAGTTCTACTCTGTGAAAAGCATTGCTGGGCTAAAAGAAGTTGCACCCAGGTGGTAAATCGCCATAGAACAGGCTAACAATGGTGTTGAGCCGGTTGTTCGTTCCTGTGAGTGCATTTCTCTCTGTGTGTATTTAGTCTCCCTATGGGAAAAAGGGGAAACCAGACGTGGACTCCTTGCTCAGTGTGCTTAGAGGAATACTGCTACACCTCACTGACGAGGCCCAATGAAGGCCGAAACGACCGTCTGGGGTTGCTTTGTTCCTTGTTCATAGAGGAATTGCCTGGCATTTCGGTGCTGGACTGACCGTAATAGGAGGGATCAGACTGATATACTACAGGAAAGTTCTACTCTGTGAAAAGCATTGCTGGGCTAAAAGAAGTTGCACCCAGGTGGAAAATCACCATAGAACAGGCTAACAATGGTATTGAGCTGGTTGTTAGTTCCTGTGAGTGCATTTCTCTCTGTGTGTATTTAGTCTCCCTATGGGAAAAAAGGGGAAACCAGACGTGGACTCCTTGCTCAGTGTGCTTAGAGGAATACTGCTACACCTCACTGACGAGGCCCAATGAAGGCCGAAACGATCGTCTGGGGTTGCTTTGTTCCTTGTTCAGAGAGGAATTGCCTGGTATTTCGGTGCTGGACTGACCGTAATAGGCGGGATCAGACTGATATACTACAGGAAAGTTCTACTCTGTGAAAAGCATTGCTGGGCTAAAAGAAGTTGCACCCAGGTGGTAAATCGCCATAGAACAGGCTAACAATGGTATTGAGCTGGTTGTTCGTTCCTGTGAGTGCATTTCTCTCTCTGTCTATATATATATATATATACAGGGAGTGCAGAATTATTAGGCAAGTTGTATTTTTGAGGATTAATTTTATTATTGAACAACAACCATGTTCTCAATGAACCCAAAAAACTCATTAATATCAAAGCTGAATAGTTTTGGAAGTAGTTTTTAGTTTGTTTTTAGTTTTAGCTATTTTAGGGGGATATCTGTGTGTTCAGGTGACTATTACTGTGCATAATTATTAGGCAACTTAACAAAAAACAAATATATACCCATTTCAATTATTTATTTTTACCAGTGAAACCAATATAACATCTCAACATTCACAAATATACATTTCTGACATTCAAAAACAAAACAAAAACAAAACAGTGACCAATATAGCCACCTTTCTTTGCAAGGACACTCAAAAGCCTGCCATCCATGGATTCTGTCAGTGTTTTGATCTGTTCACCATCAACATTGCGTGCAGCAGCAACCACAGCCTGCCAGACACTGTTCAGAGAGGTGTACTGTTTTCCCTCCTTGTAAATCTCACATTTGATGATGGACCACAGGTTCTCAATGGTGTTCAGATCAGGTGAACAAGGAGGCCATGTCATTAGATGTTCTTCTTTTATACCCTTTCTTGCCAGCCACGCTGTGGAGTACTTGGACGCGTGTGATGGAGCATTGTCCTGCATGAAAATCATGTTTTTCTTGAAGGATGCAGACTTCTTCCTGTACCACTGTTTGAAGAAGGTGTCTTCCAGATACTGGCAGTAGGACTGGGAGTTGAGCTTGACTCCATCCTCAACCCGAAAAGGCCCCACAAGCTCATCTTTGATGATACCAGCCCAAACCAGTACTCCACCTCCACCTTGTTGGCGTCTGAGTCGGACTGGAGCTCTCTGCCCTTTACCAATCCAGCCACGGGCCCATCCATCTGGCCCATCAAGACTCACTCTCATTTCATCAGTCCATAAAACCTTAGAAAAATCAGTCTTGAGATATTTCTTGGCCCAGTCTTGACGTTTCAGCTTGTGTGTCTTGTTCAGTGGTGGTCATCTTTCAGCCTTTCTTACCTTGGCCATGTCTCTGAGTATTGCACACCTTGTGCTTTTGGGCACTCCAGTGATGTTTCAGCTCTGAAATATGGCCAAACTGGTGGCAAGTAGCATCTTGGCAGCTGCACGCTTGACTTTTCTCAGTTCATGGGCAGTTATTTTGCGCCTTGGTTTTTCCACACGCTTCTTGCGACCCTGTTGACTATTTTGAATGAAAAGCTTGATTGTTCGATGATCATGCTTCAGAAGCTTTGCAATTTTAAGAGTGCTGCATCCCTCTGCAAGATATCTCACTATTTTTTACTTTTCTGAGCCTGTCAAGTCCTTCTTTTGACCCATTTTGCCAAAGGAAAGGAAGTTGCCTAATAATTATGCACACCTGATATAGGGTGTTGATGTCATTCGACCACACCCCTTCTCATTACAGAGATGCACATCACCTAATATGCTTAATTGGTAGTAGGCTTTCGAGCCTATACAGCTTGGAGTAAGACAACATGCATAAAGAGGATGATGTGGTCAAAATACTAATTTGCCTAATAATTCTGCACTCCCTATATATATATATATATATATATATATATATATATATATATATATATATATATATATATATATATATATACTATATCTATCTATCTATCTATCTATCTATCTATCTATCTATCTATCTATCTATCTATCTATCATCTATCTATCTATCTATCTATCTATCTATCTATCTATACTATCTATCTATCTATCTATCTATCTATCTATCTATCTATCTATCTATCTATCTATCTATACAGTATATATTCGATTATTATATTTATTCGATTTTCACTGTTTTACAAAGGGGATCCCCATTATATTTACAGTTCAATTTTGGACTCCAATATCTTTGGGAATTTTGTTGCCTATTTCTTAGATGGTATAATTCAAGGGGCCTCTTGTGATAATAACCTGTGTTGTTGTAATATGACATTTATTCATTGCTGCTCTTTTTGTAACAATTTTTTCATTCAGCATTAAATTGGTATTTAGGTTGTAGCAATCCACTGACTATTACCAGTTTTTTATTCAAATTTCACCTTTAATGTGTATTGTTAACTAAGGGTTAATGATTTAGTGCTGGACAAGGCTGTCTTTTCCCCATTCCCTTACTTTACCTCAATTTTATCTATTTCTTTAAATCTTCTTACTTTTTCCCAACTTTTAATTAGTGTGTATATATATATATATATATATATATATATACTCCGGAAAAATAGTCGCACTCTCAGGTCTTTTAGTGAAAATCGTAGATAATTTTAATGAAACGTTTTCGGGGTATTCCTCCCCATCATCAGCATAAACATACAGTGCATCAAACAAACTTAAATAGAGGCATATTGCTCATCAACCAAATACGAAATACCTGTGTGTGAAAATTTTCTCAGTGTGGTGACGCCAAACAGTGTGTGTGTGGACCGCATATTCTGCGTTCCACTGTGAGAACCGGAAGTGTTAAGTGCAATATTATATCCGGTATCCTCAGTTTTACAGAAAAAACTTATAATATGTTTTACGCAAATAAACTTGCGGTGTTCATTTATAGTTAAGTTACTAGGGCCTAGATTTGGAGTTCGGCGGTAGCCGTCAAAACCAGCGTTAGAGGCTCCTAACGCTGGTTTTGGCCGCCCGCTGGTATTTGGAGTCAGTGATTAAAGGGTCTAACGCTCACTTTACAGCCGCGACTTTTCCATACCGCAGATCCCCCTACGCCATTTGCGTAGCCTATATTTTCAATGGGATCTTTCTAACGCTGGTATTTAGAGTCGTTTCTGAAGTGAGCGTTAGAGCTCTAACGACAAGATTCCAGCCGCCTGAAAATAGCAGGAGTTAAGAGCTTTCTGGCTAACGCCGGTTCATAAAGCTCTTAACTACTGTACCCTAAAGTACACTAACACCCATAAACTACCTATGTACCCCTAAACCGAGGTCCCCCCACACCGCCGCCACTCGATTAAAATTTTTAACCCCTAATCTGCCGACCGCCACCTACGTTATATTTATGTACCCCTAATCTGCTGCCCCTAACCCCGCCGACCCCTGTATTACATTTATTAAACCCTAACTTGCCCCCCACAACGTCGCCGCCAGCTACTTAAAATAATTAACCCCTAATCTTCCGACCGCAAATCGCCGCCACCTACGTTATCCCTATGTACCCCTAATCTGCTGCCCCTAACATCGCCGACCCCTATATTATATTTATTAACCCCTAATCTGCCCCCCTCAACGTCGCCGACACCTGCCTACACTTATTAACCCCTAATCTGCCGAGCGGACCTGAGCGCTACTATAATAAAGTTATTAACCCCTAATCCGCCTCACTAACCCTATCATAAATAGTATTAACCCCTAATCTGCCCTCCCTAACATCGCCGACACCTAACTTCAATTATTAACCCCTAATCTGCCGACCGGAGCTCACCGCTATTCTAATAAATGGATTAACCCCTAAAGCTAAGTCTAACCCTAACACCCCCTAAGTTAAATATAATATTTATCTAACGAAATAAATTAACTCTTATTAAATAACTTATTTCTATTTAAAGCTAAATACTTACCTGTAAAATAAATCCTAATATAGCTACAATATAAATTATAATTATATTATAGCTATTTTAGGATTAATATTTATTTTACAGGCAACTTTGTATTTATTTTAACCAGGTACAATAGCTATTAAATAGTTAAGAACTATTTAATAGTTACCTAGTTAAAATAATAACAAATTTACCTGTAAAATAAATCCTAACCTAAGTTATAATTAAACCTAACACTACCCTATCAATAAAATAATTAAATAAACTACCTACAATTACCTACAATTAACCTAACACTACACTATCAATAAATTAATTAAACACAATTCCTACAAATAAATACAATTAAATAAACTATCTAAAGTACAAAAAATAAAAAAGAACTAAGTTACAGAAAATAAAAAAATATTTACAAACATAAGAAAAATATTACAACAATTTTAAACTAATTACACCTACTCTAAGCCCCCTAATAAAATAACAAAGCCCCCCAAAATAAAAAATTCCCTACCCTATTCTAAATTAAAAAAGTTACAAGCTCTTTTACCTTACCAGCCCTGAACAGGGCCCTTTGCGGGGCATGCCCCAAGAATTTCAGCTCTTTTGCCTGTAAAAAAAAACATACAATACCCCCCCCCCAACATTACAACCCACCACCCACATACCCCTAATCTAACCCAAACCCCCCTTAAATAAACCTAACACTAAGCCCCTGAAGATCTTCCTACCTTGTTTTCACCATCCAGGTATCACCGATCCGTCCTGGCTCCAAGATCTTCATCCAACCCAAGCGGGGGTTGGCGATCCATAATCCGGTCCAGAAGAGGCTCCAAAGTCTTCCTCCTATCCGGCAAGAAGAGGACATCCGGACCGGCAAACATCTTCTCCAAGCGGCATCTTCGATCTTCTTCCATCCGGAGCGAAGCGGCAGGATCCTGAAGACATCCAGCGCGGAACATCCATCCGGACCGACGACTGAACGACGAATGACTGTTCCTTTAAGGGACGTCATCCAAGATGGCGTCCCTCGAATTCCGATTGGCTGATAGGATTCTATCAGCCAATCGGAATTAAGGTAGGAATTTTCTGATTGGCTGATGGAATCAGCTAATCAGAATCTAGTTCAATCCGATTGGCCGATCCAATCCGCCAATCAGATTGAGCTCGCATTCTATTGGCTGATCGGAACAGCCAATAGAATGCGAGCTCAATCTGATTGGCTGATTGGATCAGCCAATCGGATTGAACTAGATTCTGATTGGCTGATTCCATCAGCCAATCAGAAAATTCCTACCTTAATTCCGATTGGCTGATAGAATCCTATCAGCCAATCGGAATTCGAGGGACGCCATCTTGGATGACGTCCCTTAAAGGAACAGTCATTCGTCGTTCAGTCGTCGGTCCGGATGGATGTTCCGCGCTGGATGTCTTCAGGATCCTGCCGCTTCGCTCCGGATGGAAGAAGATCGAAGATGCCGCTTGGAGAAGATGTTTGCCGGTCCGGATGTCCTCTTCTTGCCGGATAGGAGGAAGACTTTGGAGCCTCTTCTGGACCGGATTATGGATCGCCAACCCCCGCTTGGGTTGGATGAAGATCTTGGAGCCAGGACGGATTGGTGATACCTGGATGGTGAAGACAAGGTAGGAAGATCTTCAGGGGCTTAGTGTTAGGTTTATTTAAGGGGGGTTTGGGTTAGATTAGGGGTATGTGGGTGGTGGGTTGTAATGTTGGGGGGGGGGGTATTGTATGTTTTTTTTTACAGGCAAAAGAGCTGAAATTCTTGGGGCATGCCCCGCAAAGGGCCCTGTTCAGGGCTGGTAAGGTAAAAGAGCTTGTAACTTTTTTAATTTAGAATAGGGTAGGGAATTTTTTATTTTGGGGGGCTTTGTTATTTTATTAGGGGGCTTAGAGTAGGTGTAATTAGTTTAAAATTGTTGTAATATTTTTCTTATGTTTGTAAATATTTTTTTATTTTCTGTAACTTAGTTCTTTTTTATTTTTTGTACTTTAGATAGTTTATTTAATTGTATTTATTTGTAGGAATTGTGTTTAATTAATTTATTGATAGTGTAGTGTTAGGTTAATTGTAGGTAATTGTAGGTAGTTTATTTAATTATTTTATTGATAGGGTAGTGTTAGGTTTAATTATAACTTAGGTTAGGATTTATTTTACAGGTAAATTTGTTATTATTTTAACTAGGTAACTATTAAATAGTTCTTAACTATTTAATAGCTATTGTACCTGGTTAAAATAAATACAAAGTTGCCTGTAAAATAAATATTAATCCTAAAATAGCTATAATATAATTATAATTTATATTGTAGCTATATTAGGATTTATTTTACAGGTAAGTATTTAGCTTTAAATAGAAATAAGTTATTTAATAAGAGTTAATTTATTTCGTTAGATAAATATTATATTTAACTTAGGGGGGTGTTAGGGTTAGACTTAGCTTTAGGGGTTAATCCATTTATTAGAATAGCGGTGAGCTCCGATCGGAAGATTAGGGGTTAATAATTGAAGTTAGGTGTCGGCGATGTTAGGGAGGGCAGATTAGGGGTTAATACTATTTATGATAGGGTTAGTGAGGCGGATTAGGGGTTAATAACTTTATTATAGTAGCGCTCAGGTCCGCTCGGCAGATTAGGGGTTAATAAGTGTAGGCAGGTGTCGGCGACGTTGTGGGGGGCAGGTTAGGGGTTAATAAATATAATATAGGGGTCGGCGGTGTTAGGGGTAGCAGATTAGGGGTACATAGGGATAACGTAGGTGGCGGCGGTTTACGGAGCGGCAGATTAGGGGTTTAAAAACATATGCAGGGGTCAGCGATAGCGGGGGCGGCAGATTAGGGGTTAATAAGTGTAAGGCTAGGGGTGTTTAGACTCGGGGTACATGTTAGAGTGTTAGGTGCAGACGTAGGAAGTGTTTCCCCATAGGAAACAATGGGGCTGCGTTAGGAGCTGAACGCTGCTTTTTTGCAGGTGTTAGGTTTTTTTTCAGCTCAAACAGCCCCATTGTTTCCTATGGGAGAATCGTGCACGAGCACGTTTTTGAGGCCGGCCGCGTCCGTAAGCAACTCTGGTATCGAGAGTTGTATTTGCGGTAAAAATGCTCTACGCTCCTTTTTTGGAGCCTAACGCAGCATTTGTTTGAACTCTCGATACCAGAGTTAATTTTATGGTGCGGCCAGAAAAAAGCCCGCGGAGCGTTAACAGCCCTTTTACCGCCGAACTCCAAATCTAGGCCTAGGTGTGCCGTAGTGCTTCATTGTCTGTGCCATTATTGACAGTGCATCACATTCTTTGTGAATTATTCCAATTACGTGAATTTATTTTACTGATGCATTGTCCACTACTCGTAAACTCTTATATGTGCACATTGTTCCCTATTATCTTAAATTACATCTCCCTTTCTGAAGTATTACTAGTGTCCGTTTCGATCATTTCTATGACTGGTTCTATAGGACTCGCTGTCATATTCTGGTTGTCATAGAAACCGTTTGTTATGCCGGTTCTACTTGGGCGGATTGATCTATTAATTTACCTTTGTCAGATTTACCTCTATCATATAACCAGTATAGGCTACCTTCGTGCCTTGCTATTAACATGGTTTTATGAACTTCATTCATTTATGTATCTCTTTTGTTTGTCCTAGAACATGCCTGTTAGAGGTATATATAGGGGCTAAAGAGTATTCTCTGGCACTTGTTATGTGTACTATCTATGTATCATCCCGGTTATCGTTAGTGTACTTCTAAGCTGTCAATGTGGATTGTGTGTTTGATCCACACAAATAGACCTAGATTCCAGTGAAGAAAAATAAAAGCATCAAACAATCTAACACAAATAAAAAATAAAAAGCAACCTAAACGCTGTTGCTACATTATACACTTAGCATTAGTAATGTATAATTGGTTTCGATTTTGTTCTAAATTATATCTATCCCTCTTATGCCTGTATACACTTTACGTATAATATACACATCTTAGCTCTCTTATTGTATATTAGAGAAAGCTATTATTGCCCTATTAGTCCATATAGTTATTCTGTGTCACATTGCTATATAGTAACTTCCATCCGTGATTCAATCTTTGGTTTCATCATAGTTAGATAGTCCTAGTACAGTGTCCCTAGTTTTTGGTGTTAGCACAACCTGACCCTGGGGTGTATGGGGTGTCTTCCTCAATTTAGTGGTTAATGTCATCTCTGACATGGTTGTATATCCATGGTTCCTAGATCTGTGGCTTTTTTGGTGTTCATGATACAGGACTCATGGCTACCAAACAACACCTCATAGACAGCACACTATATGAGGGACCCCCTATTGACTACTTCTTGACACTAATGGAATACTGCCTCACTAGGAACTACTTTCGCTTTGAGACATCTTTTTATTTGCAACTCACGGGCACTGCGATGGGGTCAAACATGGCCCCATCGTATGCCAACATATATATGTCTCAATTTGAAAACCAATTCCTATGGAGCACTGACACATCGCCGGTTGTTTTCTACGCAAGATACATCGATGATGTGTTCATGGTGTGGCGTGGCGGACAACAGGCACTGTTAGAGTGGTTTATGAAATGGAACAATACCCCTACACCAGTGAGATTCAAGATCACGCACCATCACAAGGAGATACAATTTCTAGACCTCAATATTTACATAGAGGGAAATACCTTAGGCACCACACTCTACAGTAAGCCTACTGATAAAAATTCCATTTTAAGTGCAACAAGCTGCCACCCCCCAGCTTTACTAAAAGGGATAGTCAAATCACAGATGACTAGAGTTGTGCGCAATAATTCCAACAAAGCTACAGGGGTCTCACAGTTGCAGCTCATGCGGGACAAATTCTTGCAGCGGGGATATAAGCAACAGATACTTGATAGTACCCTAAGAGAAGTCCTTCCACACACCCAGGACAGTCTGATATATAAGGGGACTCTGACAGAGAAACCGAACAAATTGATAATGGCAACAACGTTTTCACCTAACACAACACAAGCTGGTAACATACTAAGAGAACACTGGCCAATAGTACAGTCTGACCCTAAATTGACCTTTACGCACAACCTGACACCAATGATAGCATACCGGAGGGGAACTAACCTTAAGGACAGCCTGGTACGCACAGACCCTAAATCAAGCTACATGGACACTGCCCATATTAATATCAAAGGCTCATACAGGTGCCTAGGGTGCACAACATGTAATGGTCTCATGACAACTAAGAACTTTCACCATCCTCACATGAATAAAGTATTCAAGATCAAGCACTCAATATCCTGCACTACAACATTTGTAGTCTATCTGTTATTCTGTCCATGTGCCCGGTTCTATGTGGGCAAGACGAGCGGAACACTCCGCGACAGGATGGCTAACCACAGACGGGCAATACGGCTGGCATTGGATCAAGGAGGATCGGATCAACCAGTGGCCAGACATTGTGCCAACATGAGACACCAGGTGTCCACTATCAGGTATATCCTGATTGATCACATCCCCCCCCTTGACAGGGGTGGTGATAGAAACAAGGCCCTGCTTAGAAGAGAGGCTGAATGGATATACAGATTGGGCACTGTAGCCCCAGGAGGGTTAAACTCACCTCCAGACTTTAAAGCGCTCATTTAAGCAGAGACACACACTGGGGCATGGCAAATACACCTCGAGTAGTATGTGACGATGCACTGAGGGTCAGGCCTCTTGGGGGGTAGACTATTTAGTGCAGGGCGCACTACCTGTTGTTGGGGGAGTCATGGTAATGATTCCCTCCAATGCAGCAGCACTCGGTCTATTAATGCCAATTGCCAACAAGTTCTCATGCAGTCTTAAAATACTGAGCCTCCTTTAAATACATAGCAATTACATAGAGATCATCCATCTGCACCAATCCAAGGTGATAATCTCAACGTGTAGAAATTAACCAACTGGAACACCAAAAAAGCCACAGATCTAGGAACCATGGACATACAACCATGTCAGAGATGACATTAACCACTAAATTGAGGAAGACACCCCATACACCCCAGGGTCAGGTTGTGCTAACACCAAAAACTAGGGACACTGTACTAGGACTATCTAACTATGATGAAACCAAAGATTGAATCACGGATGGAAGTTACTATATAGCAATGTGACACAGAATAACTATATGGACTAATAGGGCAATAATAGCTTTCTCTAATATACAATAAGAGAGCTAAGATGTGTATATTATACGTAAAGTGTATACAGGCATAAGAGGGATAGATATAATTTAGAACAAAATCGAAACCAATTATACATTACTAATGCTAAGTGTATAATGTAGCAACAGCGTTTAGGTTGCTTTTTATTTTTTATTTGTGTTAGATTGTTTGATGCTTTTATTTTTCTTCACTGGAATCTAGGTCTATTTGTGTGGATCAAACACACAATCCACATTGACAGCTTAGAAGTACACTAACGATAACCGGGATGATACATAGATAGTACACATAACAAGTGCCAGAGAATACTCTTTAGCCCCTATATATACCTCTAACAGGCATGTTCTAGGACAAACAAAAGAGATACATAAATGAATGAAGTTCATAAAACCATGTTAATAGCAAGGCACGAAGGTAGCCTATACTGGTTATATGATAGAGGTAAATCTGACAAAGGTAAATTAATAGATCAATCCGCCCAAGTAGTAATAATAATAATTCACAAAGAATGTGATGCACTGTCAATAATGGCACAGACAATGAAGCACTACGGCACACTTAGTAACTTAACTATAAATGAACACCGCAAGTTTATTTGCGTAAAACATATTATAAGTTTTTTCTGTAAAACTGAGGATACCGGATATAATATTGCACTTAACACTTCCGGTTCTCACAGTGGAACGCAGAATATGCGGTCCACACACACACTGTTTGGCGTCACCACACTGAGAAAATTTTCACACACAGGTATTTCGTATTTGGTTGATGAGCAATATGCCTCTATTTAAGTTTGTTTGATGCACTGTATGTTTATGCTGATGATGGGGAGGAATACCCCGAAAACGTTTCATTAAAATTATCTACGATTTTCACTAAAAGACCTGAGAGTGCGACTATTTTTCCGGAATATTAATTGCATGTTGGCACCCGGGCAGATGACCATTGGAGGGTAACACTGTACAACTGATGGGATTATATATATATATATATATATATATATTACATATATAAAAGGATTACCAGCAATTCCTATCCAGCACTAACTAATCCCTAAAAAATATGTGGCTATACTGCCTTAGCGAAAAAAAGACCTCTAACATAACAATCCTATTATATAAAAGGCCAAGTGTGTTTGTCTGAAGCTGTCATGCACAGTAGAGACAGCACAAGGACAAACACACCTGGCCCTTGAGTCCTACTCCCTAGCTGATATAATCTGCGGCAGAAGTGGGCATGGCCGGGCATGAGCGGGGGCATGGCCGACGTTAATTGCCGTGAAAGGGATGTGGCCGAGTGTGAAGGGGCGTGGTCGGGCGCGGTTGTGAGATATAGAGGGTAGAGAGACAGCGAGGTGGGGAGAGAGAAGAGGGGAGAGTGGGGGGGAGAGAGGAGAGGGGGGAGAGAGGAGAGAGAGAGAGAGGGGGAGAGGAGAGGGGGGAGAGAGCGCAAAAGAGATGGGGGAGAGAGAGAGAGCAAAAGAGATGGGGGAGAGAGAGAGCAAAAGAGAGGAGGGAGAGAGAGCAAAAGAGAGAGGGGAGAGAGCGCAGGGGAGAGAGAGAGAGCACAAAAGAGAGGGGGAGAGAGAGAGCAAAAGAAGGGGGAGAGAAAGGGGAAATAGAAAGAGAGGAGGGGGGAGATAGAGGGGGAGAGAGATAGGGGAGGGAGAGAGGGGGGTGAGAGAGAGCTCAAGAGAGGGGGAGAGAGCACAAAAGAGATGGGGGAGAGAGAGAGGGGGGAGAGAGCTCAAAAGAGATGGGGGAGAGAGAGAGCTCAAAAGAGAGGGGAGAGAGCAAAAGAGATGGGGGAGAGAGAGAGCAAAAGAGTGGGGAGAGAGTGCGAAGAGAGGGGGAGAGAGCACAAAAGGGAGGGGGAGAGAGAGAGCGCAAAAGAGAGGGGGAGAGAGAGCGCAAAAGAGAGGGGGGAGAGAGAGAGCAAAAGAGGGGAGAGAGAGAGCACAAAAGAGAGGGGGGAGAGAGAGCAAAAGAGAGGGGGTGAGAGAGCACAAAAGAGAGGGGGAGAGAGATCGCAAAAGAGAGGGGGGAGAGAGAGAGAGCAAAAGAGGGGGGGAGAAAGAGAGCAGAAAAGAGAGAGGGGAGAGAGAGGGGGGGGGGAGAGAGAGAGAGGTGGGGAGAGAGAGGAGAGGGGGAAGAGAGAGAGGGGGGAGAGAGCTCAACAGAGAGGGGGAGAGAGAGCGCAAAAGAGATGGGGGAGAGAGCTCAAAAAAGAGGGGGAGAGAGAGCGCAAAAGAGATGGGGGGAGAGAGAGCGCAAAAGAGATGGGAGAGAGAGAGCGCAAAAGAGATGGGGGAGAGAGCACAAAAGAGAGGGGGAGAGAGAGAGAGAGCAAAAGAGAGGGGAAGAGAGAGTGCAAAAGAGAGGGGGGAGGGAGAGCGCAAAAGAGAGGGGGAGAGAGAGCGCAAAAGAGAGAGGAAGGAGAGAGAGAAAGCGCAAAAGAGAAGGGGGAGAGAGAGCGCAAAAGAGAGGGGGGGAGAGAGAGAGCTCAAAAGAGAGGGGGGAGAGAGAGAGAGCTCAAAAGAGAGAGGGAGAGAGAGAGCAAAAGAGAGGGGGGAGAGAGAGAGAGCAAAAGAGAGGGGGAGGGAGAGAGCGCAAGGGGTGGGACCCCTGTACTGCAAAAAATGGCCCGTGTAACTGGGCTTTAGGACTAGTTTAGTTATAAATAAACAAAACCAATGCTCAACGCATCAATACACTGCAAGAAAGGGAGCATAAAATAAAGCATTTCTTGGAGTTCCAATAGGCAAAATTATATATATATATATATATATATATATATATATATATATATATATATATATATATATATATATATATATGTGTGTGTGTGTGTGTATATCACCATAAATGGGTTAATTCAACTCCTATCATAGTGCAGTATGAATACAAAATCCCCTCAGAGAGCTCTCAAACACAAAATTATTAAATAATAATTATGCAATTGATGTGCATATAGTTAACTAAAAAACCAAAGTCCTGTTAATTCCACAGGTATAAACTCAAACGATTCCAACACTAAGATAGAGGAATTATATCCTATGGATAGATATTCCACACAATTTGTATATGTTGAATAGTCAGAGTGTGTCTGGATGTTAAAAGGACAACACAGTAAAGATGCCCTTATTTCAACAGGTACTTTGATTACTGTATAGGGACGATACACCAGTGTGTTGATTGTGCCCTTTTATTTACAGCAGTTCCACAGTATTGCTACAACAATCTTGGTTTGCATAATAAATGCCACTTCTGTGCTTGAACAAAATCTGCTGTATCGGTTAATACTTGCGGTGGAGTGTTTGCTGGAGCAACAAAGGCAAAAAAAAGTTTAAGAACGGAAACTCTTGAATGGAGTAGTCTGGAGTTTGGAGACACATCCACAAGTATATGGTTTACGAAACATCATCATAAGGAACAGAGAGGAGATAAAGACCCTAGGGAAATACACCATACTTGCTCCATCAGAACCGCAAGTATTAACCGCTACAGCGGATTTTGTTGAATATTATTTAATAATTTTGTGTTTGAGAGCTCTCTGAGGGGATTTTGTATTCATAGTGCACTATGATAGGATTTGAATTAACCCATCTATGGTGATATACATATATATATATAATTTTGCCTATTGGAACTCCAATAAATGCTTTATTCTATGCTCCCTTTCTTGCAGTGTATTGATGCGTTGAGAATTGGTTGGTTATTTATAACTATATTTAAGGAAAAAAGGAGGTCTGTGAATTAGCACAAGAATGGCTACCCTGAAAAAAGAGGTAAGTTCCAGAAGACCTCTAAACAATAAATATAAAAAACCAAATACAGGGTGCGCTAATGAAAGCTTCTAATCAAGAGGATTAAGTAGAACTAATAATTGCAGAATGTGTGAAAAACAAGTGGATAAGATAATATCATAAAATATACTTTAATACATTAAAATAAACCCTAATACAAATGAACTAACAATGAAAATCTTTAGGAATGTACTCTAAATGAAAAGTAACAAAAGGTATGAAAATATATTGATAAAACATAAAATAAAATAAAATAAAATTAAATATAAAACCACCGGTGGAAAAAATCAGGAAGAAAAAATGGAAAAATGAAAAAAATGGAAGTCCGTTAGAGGCTTAAAAATATATCCAAATAAACACAGTTCATAGGTTAAAATTGCAAATGAAAAAATATATAAGTAGTGGAAGTCAAATGAGAGCACGGAAAGCAGCTAAGTCAGTCTGTGTGGCTGTATCAATGTGATTTTGCATCAATGTAACATTCAGGTAGAAAGTTCCGTCGATGGCTACAAAGACGATCTGCATTCAAATGAAAAAGTCAGTGACATAAATGGTTCATCTTACAAGTTGGACTCACCCAGAATACGAAGCTATTTTCTATTTGCTTCTCCGTGTGTTAGAGTAGTAGGTCCGAAGTAAACACGTTAGACCCTTGGTGGTTGAGAAATTACCTTTCAGGTGAGTAGTATCGCTCCAGCGTGTACTGTGGTTTGCCGGATTGTGCAGCGTGTGCGGGGTCACGTGATATTTTGTTCCAATTAGATGCACGGATTACCGGGTGGTCTGTGATTCAGCGTGTAAGTGATGTCTGCAGATTCTGATCGTCACAGCTAGCCAAACTTGTTGATGAGATGGAGAACAATGTTACATAGCAGTTAGGATTGTTTACGAAGAGTTCCAAAGTGGAAAACAACAGAGCGCTCTGTGTGTTATATAAAACTTGGTAGTAAAACAATCTCGATGTTGCGGATCAACGCGTTTCAGCTGATGTAGCCTTTTTCAAGATAAATTCATACTGCTTGCTGCTCACCTTTTATAGAGGATAATAGATTGTGACTCCTCCTTAATGGGTGCTCAGTTTTTTCTTTTTACTTTTTTTCTTAAAGGGACATATCCATTCCATGTTTCAAATAGTCTCTCATAAGATAACGGACTCTCTTTTTCAAAAACATAATATATATACACACATGTATAAATCTCATGTGTGAAGTTATAAGAACAAAAAATGAAAAAAATAATAATAATAAAAAATGAAAAAAATTGAAAAGAAGAATAAATGAACATTCTATTTATGGCAATTTATGTGTACAATGAATATAAATAAAATTCCTTGTCTAATTCATATCTAGGGAAAGAAAACATATGTTATTCTCCAATGGAGATCTATAAAGTGAAGAAAGAGTTAATAGGTGTTATGAATAAATAATAACCTAAAACTTATGTGCATATAATAAAATTAATATATTAGTTGGATTTAAATGAATTGTGTAAGCTAATCTAGTGTAAAATTAATGAATAAAGGTGAAAAAAATCTAATAAATAACATGTATTTAATATATAATACAAAAAAAATGTATAAAATACAATATTATACATACTAGTAGTGTCTTTTAATCTTATGTGTATGTGAAAATTGTGATAGGTGAAAAATTAATAGTTGAAAAAAATTGCCCTTACTAGTGTATAAACTTCTAACTTAGTTTAGCTGATTATTTTAATGGTTTTTTGTATTGTTTTATTTATCTGTTCTAAGAGCTTAAAATCGAAGATATATATAAATAATAATTCAAAATGAAAATTCAAAATGAAAATTTTGTATTGATATTAAACTTTAAGTGGTAAAATTTAATTAAGAGTAAAATGTAGTGGGTGAAGGAATTTTTGTTTATTTTAAATATATATGATTTATTAATGCATTACAGAATTTAAATCAAGTTCTGCATTTAAACCAGATGGTTCAAGAGTTTTGAATTGAAATATCAATTCTGCTTCGGCCCGTAGCAACTTTTTATTGAGGTCACCCCCTCTCCAATTGTTAGTAATTTTCCTTATACCCCAGTATTTTAGACCCATTGTATTTTGATTATGGCATTCTTTGAAGTGTCTAGATAGTAGATGCCCTGTGAATCCGTGTTCAATGTTTAAGAGATGTTCACGGATTCTGTCTTTAAGGGGGCGTGAAGTCTCCCCTAAATACTGTTTGTGACAAGGACACTGAATCAGATACACCACATTATTGTCAGTGCACCTGATGCAGTCCCTGATCTCGAAATCTTTATTGGTGGTTGTCGACTTTACCCATTTGGTTTTATTACTGAATTTGCAGGCTTTACAATTAATACACGGGTAAAACCCTTTTAGTTTATGGGATTCAAAATCCCCTTCGATGAATTTTTTCTTTGTATCTTTAAAGGCACTGGGGGCTAATATAGTTTTTAGATTTCTTGCCTTTTTAAATACCATTGCTGGTTTTTCAGGTAGTAATTCACCGATGATTGGGTCTCTCTGTAAGATATACCAGTGTTTATTGAGAATGGATCTAATGTGATTGTGGTGGATGTTATAATCAGTTATAAATGGTAACCAGAGTGAGTCTGCACCTATATTGTTACTGATTGTATTGGTTTTATCCCTTCTTTTTAAAAGGTTGCTTCTATTCTTGTCTCGAGCTGTAATTTTAGCTGACTCTATTTTATTTTTGTTGTAACCTTTATCAAGGAATTTCCTTTCTAAATATGATGACTGTTCGTCATAATTGGCTAGTGTGGTGCAATTTTTCCTAATTCTAGAAAATTGGTTTGGTGGAATATTCTCTAACCACTTTCTATAGTGACAACTTTGACTATATACATAATTATTAGATTCAACTTCCTTGAAGTGTGTTTTTGTGTGAATTTCACCATTGTTTATTTCAATTTTTATGTCCAGATAACTAAGTGTATGTTTACTATGTTCGTAAGTGAAGTTGAGGCCAAAAGTGCTTGTACTGAGGTCGTCTAAAAGTAACTCAAATAATTCCAAATCCCCTTCCCAAATGATAAAAATATCGTCTATAAATCTACGATAGAGCACCAAGTTCGCCTCCCAAGTGCCATTGTGAATTACCATATCTTCAAGATGTCCCATAAATAAATTGGCATAACTTGGGGCGAACTTGGTGCCCATCGCAGTCCCTTGCAGTTGTAGAAAGTATTGGTCATTAAAAATAAAAGAATTGTTCTCTAAAATAAATTTTATACAGGTGTTAATAAAATCAATTTGTTCGGATCGGAATTCACAGACCTCCTTTTTTCCTTATATGTATCTTTAGTTCCTGGTCTTACTTAGAGGATATTTTTATTTTTATTTTTATTTTATTTTTTGTGTTCCATTAGAATTATCGTTCCTCTACACAACATGGATATCTTCACTACTAGGAAGTCTATGCTGACAGACATAGAACAAATAGAGAACATTGAAACACCAAATACACTGCCAGTCAGCTTAGACATGAGAGATATGTGTGAGGATCTAGAAAAAATTATGACTAAAGAACTAAAACAAAAACTAGAAGTCAGCTTCATGCAGAGATATCTTAATCTAAACATGGTTCCCAGGGGGTTAAGATTAATCAAAGACTGCACATTTGATTTACAAGAACCTTTACAATTAGAATGGTATAACACCTTAAAAGATGCATCCCTAAATTTAATGAGAATTATAATTAAATCACGTAATATTTCACTTAGGGAATTTGAAGATAAACTAAACTTTCTAATGAATGAATTATCACCTTTCAATGAAGATGAGAATTATAAAACAATACAAAATGAAATCATCACACATTTAAAGGAGATTAAAAAAGACACACTTGAAATAAAAAATAAAAAAATGAATAGAGATCACTCTGATTACAATTTTAAAAAGAATAAAGATAAAGACAATGATACAGAGATTTCCATCCCTTCAACTCCCTCTCCTTCCAATGAATCCCAGCCAATCAAAGACGACAAATGGAAACTTTTTTCAAAGAAAAATAGAGACAAAAATCCACACAACACTAGAAATCCGAAACAATTTAACCCATCAAATGGGATAAACTACTATGATAAAAAACATAACAATAATACACATAGAAATTCCAATATAAACTACGCAACTCCTGACTGGAGATCAGGAGTTATGAACCAACAGAATCAATACAATAATGAACGCAGACATTATAAAGAGAACCACACTTACAATAGAAATCATAAAGAGAATTATACAACAAATAGAAAAGGATTTTATAATTCGGTGAACCATCACTCCAACAATTACCAACCAGAAAATTGGAGAAATAGAAGGACATCTTTTAGAGATGGTTTTGGTCACCAATCTAACGGTAACGATACCAATAGATCAGGATGGAATAATCATAATAATGACTACAATTACAACTATAGACCAACCCAGTCTAATCACAATCATTGGAACACCCCCCAAACAAGATATGAAAGAGAAGATAAATGGCAGTTACAAACACATAATAGGTTTAATCCATTATTAAATGCACCACAACATAACAATGATGACGAGTATAGATATAACCAACCCCCAATTCAAAGGGGATCCTTTAACCAACAGAATTCCTCTAGGTCTTTTTTAGAGGAGGATCCCAAAATAAAAGAAAGATTAAAATTAAAAAAAAGAGCAAGAGAGGATGCAGAGGAAGTAGACCACCTAGAACAACAAAAAAGAATGAGATAGGAGATCAAAAAAACATCTATAATCTAAGTTCTGTAACATTAAAGGTGGAGGAATATAATGTATTACAAAAAGGCCTATCCTTTGCACCCTCAACTAAGTTAAATAAATTCAATACTTTGATCAATATAAATCAATTCATCAGAAGTGCAACCCAGAAAAGATACTTTCTTAAAAATCCTATAACAAGAGGTCTTGAACAGAGTCATCTAAATAGAAATAAAATTAATTTCCAACAAACAAATTTGAAACTGAAGTCTAATTTCTATCCCACCACAGAGAAAGGAAAAAACCTTGAACTTTTTGAAAAACTGGTAAAGGAAGATGTTGAAAAAATAAATATAGATAAACAAGTTAAAATGAACCTAACAAAAAAAGAAAGGGAAACTATAAATACACTAAAATCTAATAAGAATATTGTAATAAAACAAGCAGATAAAGGGGGTTTGTCATCTTAGATAAAGAGGCTTACAAAAAAGAAGCTCTAAGACTATTGGAAGACCCCCTTACATACAAGAAAATCACTTCAAATCCTATCAATAAGCAAAAAAGAGATTTAGAAACCCTATTGAAAAAAGCATTTAATACAGGTATTATCAATAATAAGGAATATGAATTTTTATTTGTTAATCATCCCATCACTCCCACTTTTTATTATTTACCCAAAATTCACAAAAGCTTACAGAACCCACCAGGCAGGCCTATTATTTCAGGTACCAATTCATTAACAGCTAATCTTTCGGAATACATAGATTTTTTTCTGCAGCATTATGTTTTAAAATTACCTTCATACTTAAGAGATTCAACATATTTCTTAAATACTTTGCAAACAGTGAAATGGAAAGAGAGTTACACACTCATCACTTGTGATGTCTGTTCACTATACACCAGTATAAAACACAGTTTAGGTTTAAAGGCTATAGATTATCATCTGATCAAAGAAGGTGAACTCCGATCCGAACAAATTGATTTTATTAACACCTGTATAAAATTTATTTTAGAGAACAATTCTTTTATTTTTAATGACCAATACTTTCTACAACTGCAAGGGACTGCGATGGGCACCAAGTTCGCCCCAAGTTATGCCAATTTATTTATGGGACATCTTGAAGATATGGTAATTCACAATGGCACTTGGGAGGCGAACTTGGTGCTCTATCGTAGATTTATAGACGATATTTTTATCATTTGGGAAGGGGATTTGGAATTATTTGAGTTACTTTTAGACGACCTCAGTACAAGCACTTTTGGCCTCAACTTCACTTACGAACATAGTAAACATACACTTAGTTATCTGGACATAAAAATTGAAATAAACAATGGTGAAATTCACACAAAAACACACTTCAAGGAAGTTGAATCTAATAATTATGTACATAGTCAAAGTTGTCACTATAGAAAGTGGTTAGAGAATATTCCACCAAACCAATTTTCTAGAATTAGGAAAAATTGCACCACACTAGCCAATTATGACGAACAGTCATCATATTTAGAAAGGAAATTCCTTGATAAAGGTTACAACAAAAATAAAATAGAGTCAGCTAAAATTACAGCTCGAGACAAGAATAGAAGCGACCTTTTAAAAAGAAGGGATAAAACCAATACAATCAGTAACAATATAGGTGCAGACTCACTCTGGTTACCATTTATAACTGATTATAACATCCACCACAATCACATTAGATCCATTCTCAATAAACACTGGTATATCTTACAGAGAGACCCAATCATCGGTGAATTACTACCTGAAAAACCAGCAATGGTATTTAAAAAGGCAAGAAATCTAAAAACTATATTAGCCCCCAGTGCCTTTAAAGATACAAAGAAAAAATTCATCGAAGGGGATTTTGAATCCCATAAACTAAAAGGGTTTTACCCGTGTATTAATTGTAAAGCCTGCAAATTCAGTAATAAAACCAAATGGGTAAAGTCCACAACCACCAATAAAGATTTCGAGATCAGGGACTGCATCAGGTGCACTGACAATAATGTGGTGTATCTGATTCAGTGTCCTTGTCACAAACAGTATTTAGGGGAGACTTCACGCCCCCTTAAAGACAGAATCCGTGAACATCTCTTAAACATTGAACACGGATTCACAGGGCATCTACTATCTAGACACTTCAAAGAATGCCATAATCAAAATACAATGGGTCTAAAATACTGGGGTATAAGGAAAATTACTAACAATTGGAGAGGGGGTGACCTCAATAAAAAGTTGCTACGGGCCGAAGCAGAATTGATATTTCAATTCAAAACTCTTGAACCATCTGGTTTAAATGCAGAACTTGATTTAAATTCTGTAATGCATTAATAAATCATATATATTTAAAATAAACAAAAATTCCTTCACCCACTACATTTTACTCTTAATTAAATTTTACCACTTAAAGTTTAATATCAATACAAAATTTTCATTTTGAATTTTCATTTTGAATTATTATTTATATATATCTTCGATTTTAAGCTCTTAGAACAGATAAATAAAACAATACAAAAAACCATTAAAATAATCAGCTAAACTAAGTTAGAAGTTTATACACTAGTAAGGGCAATTTTTTTCAACTATTAATTTTTCACCTATCACAATTTTCACATACACATAAGATTAAAAGACACTACTAGTATGTATAATATTGTATTTTATACATTTTTTTTGTATTATATATTAAATACATGTTATTTATTAGATTTTTTTCACCTTTATTCATTAATTTTACACTGTTAAGATTAGCTTACACAATTCATTTAAATCCAACTAATATATTAATTTTATTATATGCACATAAGTTTTAGGTTATTATTTATTCATAACACCTATTAACTCTTTCTTCACTTTATAGATCTCCATTGGAGAATAACATATGTTTTCTTTCCCTAGATATGAATTAGACAAGGAATTTTATTTATATTCATTGTACACATAAATTGCCATAAATAGAATGTTCATTTATTCTTCTTTTCAATTTTTTTCATTTTTTATTATTATTATTTTTTTCATTTTTTGTTCTTATAACTTCACACATGAGATTTATACATGTGTGTATATATATTATGTTTTTGAAAAAGAGAGTCCGTTATCTTATGAGAGACTATTTGAAACATGGAATGGATACGTCCCTTTAAGAAAAAAAGTAAAAAGAAAAAACTGAGCACCCATTAAGGAGGAGTCACAATCTATTATCCTCTATAAAAGGTGAGCAGCAAGCAGTATGAATTTATCTTGAAAAAGGCTACATCAGCTGAAACGCGTTGATCCGCAACATCGAGATTGTTTTACTACCAAGTTTTATATAACACACAGAGCGCTCTGTTGTTTTCCACTTTGGAACTCTTCGTAAACAATCCTAACTGCTATGTAACATTGTTCTCCATCTCATCAACAAGTTTGGCTAGCTGTGACGATCAGAATCTGCAGACATCACTTACACGCTGAATCACAGACCACCCGGTAATCCGTGCATCTAATTGGAACAAAATATCACGTGACCCCGCACACGCTGCACAATCCGGCAAACCACAGTACACGCTGGAGCGATACTACTCACCTGAAAGGTAATTTCTCAACCACCAAGGGTCTAACGTGTTTACTTCGGACCTACTACTCTAACACACGGAGAAGCAAATAGAAAATAGCTTCATATTCTGGGTGAGTCCAACTTGTAAGATGAACCATTTATGTCACTGACTTTTTCATTTGAATGCAGATCGTCTTTATAGCCATCGACGGAACTTTCTACCCGAATGTTACATTGATGCAAAATCACATTGATACAGCCACACAGACTGACTTAGCTGCTTTCCGTGCTCTCATTTGACTTCCACTACTTATATATTTTTTCATTTGCAATTTTAACCTATGAACTGTGTTTATTTGGATATATTTTTAAGCCTCTAACGGACTTCCATTTTTTTCATTTTTCCATTTTTTCTTCCTGATTTTTTCCACCGGTGGTTTTATATTTAATTTTATTTTATTTTATGTTTTATCAATATATTTTCATACCTTTTGTTACTTTTCATTTAGAGTACATTCCTAAAGATTTTCATTGTTAGTTCATTTGTATTAGGGTTTATTTTAATGTATTAAAGTATATTTTATGATATTATCTTATCCACTTGTTTTTCACACATTCTGCAATTATTAGTTCTACTTAATCCTCTTGATTAGCAGCTTTCATTAGCGCACCCTGTATTTGGTTTTTTATATTTATAACTATATTGTTATGTTGTAGGTATTTTTCCGCTAAGGCAGTATATCCACATATTTTTTAGGGATTAGTTAGTGCTGGATAGGAATTGCTATTAATCATTTTATATTCAATTTCATTTTGCCTTTTCCCCTGCACCACTGGTCTGTTAACTACTTAAATTCAGAATTCAGATCATGGTTACTAGCCCTTTTCTTGGCAATACTGGAAGTTGCTGACAACACCTTAATATTATATATATATATATATATATATATATATATATATATATATATATATATATATATATATATATATATATATATATATATATAGATAGGTATCCAATACAGGAGTCCTGTCTTAGAGTCTCTGAACAGTAATATATCCTTAACATTAGGAAATATATACATCCATGCGCGGCACCTCTTTTTATATATAGGTACATTTTCATTTGGACAACAGGAAGTGAATTAACAGGTGGTAGTCCTCCTACGGCCTGACTCTCATATAAATTTTCTAGTTAATAGGATGCAGGCCTTCATGTGTCCATACAATCACATCAGATCATAAACCAGATCAAAAACAAGAAAATTAATAGTGTAAATTGCATATGTTTTGTTTTATAGAGCATTAGTATTAGTTATATAGATCCCTTTAAAGCCTCTGAGATATGTTAGAACTATTATACTCAAAACTTAGATAAAGATAATATAACTATAACCTTTTTTTAAATGCCATCCTGAAGATAACAGTCGTAGATAAGAATCCTCAATGTGTACCTGTTCTTACCAACCCTCACAGGATGATGGAACATTGTTAAATATGTATCTCCACACTAAGGTCTCCACATACTACATACATTTCACTACTAACCCATATGAATTCCATAATTTTCTATTGGAATGCTATATCAGGTTTAACCCTAGAGGGGAATATATAGATTGCTCTAATGTTTTACACCCTTCTTATATCAAAAAACATAGTTAGTATAGCAATGTTGCAAATATCTACCTAAACAAACAGAAATATACGCCTATGCGTCAATATAAGCACACTGTGCATTACTAGGCTAGCAGGTATATTCATGCAGTATAGTACTTTCACACTCCATTTACCAAACATAACAGTTAGACATATTAAGCAGGGAAGCGTAGACCCAGGATTCTAAATAAACTGTTGCTATCAAATGAACACGGGTAACAGATCCAACATGGCAAACATCAGTGTACACAGTTTATATGAGGAGGCCCAAGTTCTCGATTCAGGGAAGGGTGAAGTTTTTAATGCCGGACCTGGGAGTCCAACCTAATCTCATATTATTGTAATGTCACCCTATACCTGTCTGATTGTAGCAGCAAGGTAAAATTAAAGACCTCCCAGTCTCCACGGGACTAGGACAGCTGAGAGGGCAGGAGGGGCGTATCTCGCCTGTAATGATAACAAGTACCAAAATATCACAAAAGAAGGGGAATAAATGAAATAAATGTGATAAGATAAACACAAAGAAATTATATATATATGGTGCCACTAATATATGTTAAACCTTAAAAATTTATTAATATAGAGTTCATATAAGGATATGTAATCTAGGCCTTAGATTGTTAATTTTTACTGTTTTACATTGATACATTAATACTAGGGATAAGGAGTTTTATTTTTAATTGGTTTCTTCAAAAATACTTTATAGAGAGTATTACAGGAAAGGTTAAAGAATATATTAGTTGGTATATAGGTTGGGGAGTTTATAAAAAATGATGAAGTTCAAAGTCCTTATTAAGGCCATTTGGTATAAGACTATCCATAATGTGGATCCATTTCATCTCCAAACGGCCTAATTGATTCTGTATGTCACCTCCTTTCCACCCAGATTCTACTTTCCTGATGCCCAGAAACTCGAGATCCTCTATTCTTCTATTGTGTTTTTTGTCAAAGTGTGCCGATAGTGTATGTTTCTGAAAACCTTTCCTTACATTGTATATATGCTCATTCAATCTTGTTTTTAGAAGCCTGGAGGTGCGTCCTATGTAAATTAAATTGCACGTGATAACTTGATTAATGTTATAGTTCCTATTTCCATCCATGGAATAAAATACAAATTTTAGGTCCCTTTTTCATTTCTTTACAGGCATTGCAAAACTGGCACCTTCTAAAACCTTCTTGTAATGCTGGTAACCAGTTTTTATTTGAATTAGTACCCTCTGTCTTTTTTATTGTTTTGTGTGTAAGTTGTACTTTTAAATTTGGAACCTTTTTAAACATTATATACGGTTTATCTTCTATGAGTTCAGATAGACTTGGGTCTCTAAATAAAATTCCCCAATGTTTTTGTATAATTTCTCTGACTTCTTTACTTTGGGTGCTGTGTTGTAAAATCAATCTGCTTGCTGAATTATCTGTTTTTGATATCCAGTTACTTTTTTGTTTATACTGGAGTAGATTTTTTCTGTCCAAATTTGCCACCTCTTCTATTTTTTCTTCTAAGAAATTGCTCGAGTAATTCTTCTATATAAATCTTTCTTTTAATATTTTCGATTGAGTGTGAAAAACAGCTTCATCCCTACAGTTTCGCCTGAGGCGCATAAATTGTCCCTTTGGTATATTTTTTAGCCAGTGTCTTTGATGACAACTATTTAAATTAATATATAATATAGTTTTTAGTTTTTAATCTCTCATTTTCTATGTATATTTCTAAATCAAGAAACTCTACTTTAGTTCTACTCTGGTTCCATGTAAGGGTTATATTAAACTCATTAGATTTTAGATATTCTTTGAATTTGTTTAATTGGCCCTCCATTCCTGACCAAATCAGGAACAGATCATCTATGTAACGACGATAGGACACCAGATATTGCGCCCAGGGGGAGTTGAAGATGTATAGATTTTCCCAATTGGCCATGTATAAATTGGCATAACTGGGCGCCAATCTGGTGCCCATCGCCGTTCCACTTATCTGTAAATAATATATTTTGTTAAACCAAAAGTAGTTGGTCTCTAAGATGATCCTGATACCATCCAAAATAAATTGTAACTGTTTAGAATCAAGGGTAGTATCCTCTTTTAAGATGTCTCGTACTGAAGTAATCCCTAATTCTGTGTCTATTATGGTGTATAGGGATGTGACATCTCCAGTAACTAACATCCACTCTTTATTCCATTGAATGTCTTCCAGATGGTTTAATATACTAATGGTGTCTTTCAAGTAGGATTTTGTATTCTTAACGTATGTTTGTAGGAATGAATCTATGTATGCAGATAGATTACTAGTATGTGAATTTACCCCAGACACAATGGGCCTCCCTGGAGGGTTTATGGGATCTTTATGGATTTTAGGGAGTATATAAAAACTGGCAGTTTTGGGGAATTGGTTACATAAATATTGATACTCCTTCTTATTTAAAATACCTTCTTTAAGTCCTTCATTCAAATATTTCTCAATTCTTTTTCTGTAAACAAAAACAGGATTTGAGTCTAATTTTTTATACGTGTTTAGATCATTCAGTTGTCTGAGACATTCTTCATTATACTTTTCACTATCCATTATAACAGTGCCTCCGCCCTTATCGGCCGGCTTCACCACTATCTTGTCATTATCCTGTAATTCTTTTAATGCTATTTGTTCCTGTTTAGTCATATTTGAAGTGTAATTGGTTTTGAGATATTTAATGTCTCTGTGGACTAATTCTAAGAATGTTTCCATTGGGGCCGACCTATATTGTGTGGGATTAAATAATGACCTATTTTTGACTTCTGCATGTTTATATTTGTTAGAATCAGGAATCTTATTATTAACAATAGGACTATTGAGAAAATATTTTTTGATACACAAATTGCGTATAAATTTCTGCACTCCTATATAGATGTCAAATTTGTTGATTCTATAGCTGGGTGCGAAATTGAGGCCTCTGTCTAAAACAGACATTTGTGCTCTTGTTAGTTCTATCTTAGATAGGTTAATGATACCTTTTCCTGTCTTTTCGTTGTTCTTATTCGTTATTGCAGATTTGTCCTTATTAGTTATTTTATTCTTTTTACTTAGTACTCTGTTCTGTCCATGTTCCTTCTCCTTTTGTTGAACAGATCCGAGTTTGTGCGATTGTATTTTCTTTTGTCTGCTTCTAAAAAAACCTCCTCATCTTCCTCTGAACTGAATCTATTTAAATCCTCAAATCTGTTATATGTAGGAACATCCTCCTGATAATAGACTCTTTGTTTTTTAAAAGGGTTTCTGGGTTGCTGCCAGTCATTATCTTCCTTCCTTTCTTGTTCTATACGATGGTAATTTCCCTTATGTTGTGCATAATTACTATTCCCTGACTGATATTGATTATTTTTATACCCTTGTCTGGAGTCCTTTTCGTTGTTATGTGAATAATAATTTTCTCTCTCTCTATGTGCCAGAGTATGATAATGATGTTTGTTTTTGTTACCATTATTATATGTATTCCTATTGTTGTGTCCAGATTTAATTTCACTGTGTCTATTCTCTAAAAACTTTTTTCCTTTACCATTATTATAATTATTTGCTCTCATATTCTTGATTTTAAAGTTCCTTTCCTTTCTTTCTTTATAGTCCTCATGATCTCTAAAATATTTCTTTCTTTTAGTATTTTTTATTTCTTTCTTTAAGGTATCCAAATTATCAGCTATTTTTTGTGATAATTCATCATAACTTTTATTATTCATATGTGGGATTATTTTTTGCTCTAGCTTATTGATTTCTTCATTCGCTTCATCTAATAGTTTTTTTCTCTCACTTATAATTAGATTCATGAGTTTTTTGGTACATTCCTCTAAAATGTGATTCCATTTTGTTATAAACATTAAGTTATCCTGTCCAAATGTGGGATTTTTCAATATTCTCAGACCCCTCGGTGTAATTTGTTCCTTTAAATATTTTTCTAATGTAACTATTTCAAGATGGTATTTAATTTCCTGGGACATAAGTTTTTCTACTTCTCTTAACAAATTCTCCAAAGACTCATTGGTGTTTTCGGAATTTTCAAAAAAATCATCCGCACATGATGTGGTTGTGCGTCTGTTCAAGAATAGAGACATAATGGTTTTATTTTAACCTTTAAGGGATCTAATCTAACTAAATTGGAGTCTATCTGCAAATTTACTATTGTTATAACAACTTGAAACAAATAAGGTGACTCGTGTGTTAAAATATATTAAAAGTAATAAATAAAAATATCTGTGACTTCCTATAGTATTCACTAATGGGTACAATTATTAGGTGTAAATATACCTGATTCTACAGGTAAAGCACAGCGTATTGCTTAAAGAATGTATATGATCCGCATATTTGAGAACCTATTATTTTAAAGTTCACTTTAACACCTTACGTGACTACGTGCTATATAAACAAGTGCTAACTAATGAATGTAATACTAAATAAAAATATACCTTAATTCTAAAGACGATATCAACTATATTGCTTGTAAAATGTGTGCGATGCAGTTATGAGAGAACCTTTCTGGAGTTCACTCTAATCACTCGTGATTATTATTCAAAACGTGCTACACAATATTATAACATTTAAATAATAATAAAACCTTGTGCACAAAAACGTGGTATAAAAAACAGAAATGATAACAAGTACCAAAATATCACAAAAGAAGGGGAATAAATGAAATAAATGTGATAAGATAAACACAAAGAAATTATATATATATGCTGCCACTAATATATGTTAAACCATAAAAATTTATTAATATAGAGTTCATATAAGGATATGTATACTCTTCCTGGCACTCTTCAGTCTTCTGTGTGATCTCCCTTGATCCTCATAAAAAAGAAAAAATATGCCACATAGCGTAATTCTGTAACTTTGTTGCAATACAAAACTTGTGTCTGTGCAAATGGTTACTCACATGCGGTGGAGCTATAACCAAGCTCAGGTAGAAGCGCACACCCACTTTTATACTGTTGGGTAAACAGATTCTTGTACCAGTTGAGAGAGAGAAAATTATTATTCACATAACAACGAAAAGGACTCCAGACAAGGGTATAAAAATAATCAATATCAGTCAGGGAATAGTAATTATGCACAACATAAGGGAAATTACCATCGTATAGAACAAGAAAGGAAGGAAGATAATGACTGGCAGCAACCCAGAAACCCTTTTAAAAAACAAAGAGTCTATTATCAGGAGGATGTTCCTACATATAACAGATTTGAGGATTTAAATAGATTCAGTTCAGAGGAAGATGAGGAGGTTTTTTTAGAAGCAGGCAAAAGAAAATACAATCGCACAAACTCGGATCTGTTCAACAAAAGGAGAAGGAACATGGACAGAACAGAGTACTAAGTAAAAAGAATAAAATAACTAATAACTACAAATCTTCAATAACGAATAAGAACAACGAAAAGACAGGAAAAGGTATCTTTAACCTATCTAAGATAGAACTAACAAGAGCACAAATTTCTGTTTTAGACAGAGGCCTCAATTTCGCACCCAGCTATAGAATCAACAAATTTGACATCTATATAGGAGTGCAGAAATTTATACGCAATTTGTGTATCAAAAAATATTTTCTCAATAGTCCTATTGTTAATAATAAGATTCCTGATTCTAACAAATATAAACATGCAGAAGTCAAAAATAGGTCATTATTTAATCCCACAAAATATAGGTCGGCCCCAATGGAAACATTCTTAGAATTAGTCCACAGAGACATTAAATATCTCAAAACCAATTACACTTCAAATATGACTAAACAGGAACAAATAGCATTAAAAGAATTAAAGGATAATGACAAGATAGTGGTGAAGCCGGCCGGTAAGGGCGGAGGCACTATTATAATGGATAGTGAAAAGTATAATGAAGAATGTCTCAGACAACTGAATGATCTAAACACGTATAAAAAATTAGACTCAAATCCTGTTTTTGTTTACAGAAAAAGAATTGAGAAATATTTGAATGAAGGACTTAAAGAAGGTATTTTAAATAAGAAGGAGTATCAATATTTCCCCAAAACTGCCAGTTTTTATATACTCCCTAAAATCCATAAAGATCCCATAAACCCTCCAGGGAGGCCCATTGTGTCTGGGGTAAATTCACATACTAGTAATCTATCTGCATACATAGATTCATTCCTACAAACATACGTTAAGAATACAAAATCCTTGGTTCTTAACCATGCCTTAAAGACCCGTTCCCAGCTGGCTGACTTGGCAGGAGGTGCTTTCTCTGGGTGGCTCAAGTATGAACAGCTCACACACCTATTGAAAATTTCACCCTATAGGGACAGCCTACTCAGAGACTTGACCCACTTTGAAACGCTATGCCTATTTGGTACGACCCCTCGTGGCTCTCTGTCAAAGGCCAAAAAAATGCTAGATGTGGCACTGACCCCCACGTCCTCTCCTTATAAACTACATTGGCAGGAGGAGCTGGGAGTGGAGATCCCTGAGGAACATTGGCAAGATATACTACACTACACCGCCAAGTCCTCATCCATACCAAGATCCCTAGAGCTTAACCATAAGGTGCTGTTCCGCTGGTACCTCACACCGGAGAGACTTAAAATGATCTACCCAGAAGCGGGTGCCACTTGTTGGAGGGGGTGTGGGTCTAATGGGACGATGGCACATATTTGGTGGCAATGCCGCTCAATATCTCCCTTTTAGAGGGGAGTGGAGCAGTTCCTTAGGGAACTATTGGGAGCAACATTTCACCTCTCGCCCTCTATGGCCCTTCTAAACCACAAACCTGATAAAGTTTGCAAAATTAAATGGAAACGAACACAAATTAGCCTAAATAGCGCAAAGGCACTTATTGCCCGCAACTGGAAATCTGCACGCACCCCCACAATACAGGAATAGCTTACACACACATCGGAACTTTTAGCGGCAGAAGAATACTCTTACTATAGCAATGGTAATTTATCCTTTTTCCATAATGTCCAGTTCTACTGGGAGAACCTACTCAAAGCCCCTGTCATAACTGGAGACTATGCTCTAGTGGAGGAAACATAATACATAGAGCGGGACCTCCCAGGCCAGGCCTCCATTATTCTTCCCCCCCCTCTCCTCTAACCTGCCATCCTCCCTTCCCTCTCCCACTTCCTCCCCCTCTCCTATTTCCCTCCCTTCCCCTCATCGCTACATAGTAGGTGTGGATCAAAGAGGTTGAATTTATTGCACATACAAATGTTGTAGTTGTTTTATTGAATGATGTTATGCTTATTGGAATCTGTATAACCTAACCTTAGATACACTAGCCACTGTGATGATAGAATAAATATTGGTCTATGCAAATCAGTACAGCGTGAGATGCCTCAAGAGCGGCATCCCAATAAAGACTTAATGGACAATAACCCCAAGAAAGATGGTCCGTGGTACAGGTTGGTCACCCTAAAAGAGAGATCATTTAAAGTATAACCTTGATGACAAGGACTGTACCATGTAATTTTTTATCCTTGACTTGTGTGTCATTCATTAAATTGTATCGCTGTTGATTTCCAATAAAGCTTGTTTGAGAAAAAAAAAAAAAAAAAGAATACAAAACCTACTTGAAAGACACCATTAGTATATTAAACCATCTGGAAGACATTCAATGGAATAAAGAGTGGATGTTAGTTACTGGAGATGTCACATCCCTATACACCATAATAGACACAGAATTAGGGATTACTTCAGTACGAGACATCTTAAAAGAGGATACTACCCTTGATTCTAAACAGTTACAATTTATTTTGGATGGTATCAGGATCATCTTAGAGACCAACTACTTTTGGTTTAACAAAATATATTATTTACAGATAAGTGGAACGGCGATGGGCATCAGATTTGCGCCCAGTTATGCCAACTTATACATGGCCAATTGGGAAAATCTATACATCTTCAACTCCCCCTGGGCGCAATATCTGGTGTCCTATCATCATTACATAGACGATCTGTTCCTGATTTGGTCAGGAATGGAGGGCCAATTAAACAAATTCAAAGAATATCTAAAATCTAATGAGTTTAATATAACCCTTACATGGAACCAGAGTAGAACTAAAGTAGAGTTTCTTGATTTAGAAATATACATAGAAAATGAGAGATTAAAAACTAAAAACTTCTTCAAAAGTATTGATGTAATTAATTATATTAATTTAAATAGTTGTCATCAAAGACACTGGCTAAAAAATATACCAAAGGGACAATTTATGCACCTCAGGCGTAACTGTAGGGATGAAGCTGTTTTTCACACTCAATCGAAAATATTAAAAGAAAGATTTATAGAGAAGAATTACTCGAGCAATTTCTTAGAAGAAAAAATAGAAGATGTGGCAAATTTGGACAGAAAAAATCTACTCCAGTATAAACAAAAAAGTAACTGGATATCAAAAACAGATAATTCAGCAAGCAGATTGATTTTACAACACAGCACCCAAAGTAAAGAAGTCAGAGAAATTATACAAAAACATTGGGGAATTTTATTTAGAGACCCAAGTCTATCTGAACTCATAGAAGATAAACCGTATATAATGTTTAAAAAGGTTCCAAATTTAAAAGTACAACTTACACACAAAACAATAAAAAAGACAGAGGGTACTATTTCAAATAAAAACTGGTTACCAGCATTACAAGAAGGTTTTAGAAGGTGCCAGTTTTGCAATGCCTGTAAAGAAATGAAAAATGGACCTAAAATTTGTAACAAATTTTATTCCATGGATATAAATAGGAACTATAACATTAATCAAGTTATCACGTGCAACAGTAAGAATGTAATATATCTGTTACGTTGCACGTGCAATTTAATTTACATAGGACGCACCTCCAGGCTTCTAAAAACAAGATTGAATGAGCATATATACAATATAAGGAAAGGTTTTCAGAAACATACACTATCGGCACACTTTGACAAAAAACACAATAGAAGAATAGAGGATCTCAAGTTTCTGGGCATCAGGAAGGTAGAATCTGGGTGGAAAGGAGGTGACATACAGAATCAATTAGGCCTTTTGGAGATGAAATGGATCCACATTATGGATAGTCTTATACCAAATGGCCTTAATAAGGACTTTGAACTTCATCATTTTTTATAAACTCCCCAACCTATATACCAACTAATATATTCTTTAACCTTTCCTGTAATACTCTCTATAAAGTATTTTTGAAGAAACCAATTAAAAATTAAACTCCTTATCCCTAGTATTAATGTATCAATATAAAACAGTAAAAATTAACAATCTAAATGTACAAACACTATTTTAACCCAAATCATATTATCTGGTATTAGTTAGTCACTTATATTTTCAAATTATGTGTAGATGAATTACCCTAAGATTACTACTAATAGGATAGATCTCATTTACAAAATGTATATGATTCTGTTTTTGACAATAATGAGAACATTACTGATATGAAATATTTTTAAGGTGTATATTTTTCTTTATGTTCCGTATTAACATATTACATACTAACTGTAAATATTTTCTATTTATATGGTACCTAGTATACTTGTAAAATGAAATTATTTCGTTTAATTAATTTAAACATTCCTTTGTCTAATATTTTTACCCTTAACTAATGTTTATGCATATATTGGTGAATGCCTTCACTTTGAATATTTCTACTTGGAGGCAGTTTTATGGTGACCACAAATTTAAATGTTTGCCCATTTTAAATATGGAGGACCGTGTACCGGATTTCCGGTTTAAGGATTTTAATGACTTAAATTAAGGTTTTGGACATGCGCACACCATCCTTGATAAAGCTTATTGCGAAACGTACGTTGGATTTATCGTTCTCTGGCGCCTTCCCAAGTATCTGCACACCAATAAGAAGAGCAACAGTTACTGGACTTTCTGGGGGAGGTTGTGTGGTTCAGTTTCTACACTCCTTACCACGGTTTCTAGTATCCTGTTAAGCTCATATTGAGCAATTACTACATTGTATTGCCTTAACTTATTACAAAAGGTGTTGATAGCAGGTCTGGTGACGCTATTTTATATATTTTATATATTGTGTTTTAATAAATTTATTCATCTGAACAACTGGTACAAGAATCTGTTTACCCAACAGTATAAAAGTGGGTGTGCGCTTCTACCTGAGCTTGTTTATAGCTCCACCGCATGTGAGTAACCATTTGCACAGACACAAGTTTTGTATTGCAACAAAGTTACAGAATTACGCTATGTGGCATATTTTTTCTTTTTTATGAGGATCAAGGGAGATCACACAGAAGACTGAAGAGTGCCAGGAAGAGTATACATATCCTTATATGAACTCTATATTAATACATTTTTATGGTTTAACATATATTAGTATCTCGCCTGTAAGCTAGCCATTGAACACCCAGAATAGGCCGCTGCGATACATAGGGGAGATCATGCCAGGGAGCTCCATCCACCACCCAGGGAGGCCGGCCACATCTCCCCAGGCAATGAACAGGGCCGTTCCCGGACCAGGACTCCATATTTGACCCTCATTCAGGTAGTTCCACTGATCGCACCAGACCAAGAGGTGCCGGTTCGCATCTTTAAGGCTCCAGTCCCTCCCAGCGCAGTCAGGCACCCTCCGCTCATGCCGCTCTAAAGCTGAGGCAAGTGGAGTAACTCCAGGTAGGTTCCGTGCTTGCTTTCCTTCACTCTTAGGGCTCGGACTGCGAGGTGGAAATGGTGGCGGATCGCTCTGTGATGCTTCACTGTATTCAGCTGCGGTTTCCCCCAGGGATGGTGCGGACTGTTGAGCAACTATTCGGTCAGCTCTCTCGCATATCAATGCTTCCCACTTCTCCATCAAAGCCTTAACAACAAGGTATAAATCTTCCATGGTGGCTTAATGAAGGTGAATATAGATACCGCTCTGAGTGAGTGCAGAGGCACAATTCTTACGCTGCTTACCCCGGTTCTCTGGGGGGGGGGGTGCTGGGTTTTCCTTCCTTGTAGGCTGCCAAGAAATCCCTGCGGTCCGGTTTGGGAAGCTTCTTTTTCTGTAAATATAAATATATTCCAGTCCTGCTACGTGTTCTCTACTTCATGAGAATCAGTTTCTGTCTGGATGAATGAAAATATCCTAATTACAAGGCGGATTGTAATTTTACTTTAGAGAGCTCCCAATTTAGCAGCCATTTTAGGCCCTGGCCCGGATAGAAAGTTATTTTTATATTTATTTGTTATACAAAAAATATCTGTTATATGATACTTTCACAAAAATTAATGTGCATAGAAGTCATGATATGCTTTTATCTCATGTTTTTTTTTTTAGAAATGATTCTTAATGCTAGAATTTGTACATATATCTTTGCAAATACTTGTTTTGACTGTTTGCAATGTTTGATTTTTAGCGTTTTCAAAGAGGGGAAGAAGTAATCACTTACGGCTAGATAACGAGTTGTGCGTTAAGGTAAAAAAGCAGCGTTAACAGGTCCTAACGCTGCTTTTTTACGCAAGCTGCTATTACGAGTCTTGCAGGTATAGGTGTACCGCACACTTCTTTGGCCTTACCGCAAAACGACTTACATAAGCTTCGTAAACACTTTTTTTCTATGGAACTTCCATAGCGCTGGTAATACGAGTCTTTCCTGGCAGGCCAAAAAGTGAGCGGTACACCCTCTACCTCCAAGATCCGTAACGCATTCTAAAGTCAGTAGTTATGAGTTTTACACTAAAGTGCTAAAAATTACACTAACACCCATAAACTACCTATTAACCCCTAAACCGAGGCATCGCAAACACTAGTTAAATATTATTAACCCCTAATCTGCTGTTCCTAACCTCGCCACCACCTACATTATATAGATGCAATATACATTTGATAGATACGAATTACATAGATCAATAGATGCAATATACATTTGATAGATACGAATTACATAGATCAATAGATGCAATACACATTTGATAGATACGAATTACATAGATCAATAGATGCAATATACATTTGATAGATACGAATTACATAGATCAAAAGATGCAATATACATTTGATAGATACGAATTACATAGATCAATAGATGCAATATACATTTGATAGATACGAATTACATAGATCAAAAGATGCAATATACATTTGATAGATACAAATTACATATATCAATAGATGCAATATACATTTGATAGATATGAATTACATATATCAATAGATGCAATATACATTTGATAGATACGAATTACATAGATCAATAGATGCAATATACATTTGATATATACGAATTACATAGATCAATAGATGCAATATACATTTGATAGATACGAATTACATACATCAAAACATGCAATATACATTTGATAGATACGAATTACATAGATCGATAGATGCAATATACATTTGATAGATATGAATTACATAGATCAATAGATGCAATATACATTTGATAGATACGAATTACATAGATCAATAGATGCAATATACATTTGATAGATACGAATTACATAGATCAATAGATGCAATATACATTTGATAGATACGAATTACATAGATCAAAAGATGCAATATACATTTGATAGATACAAATTACATATATCAATAGATGCAATATACATTTGATAGATATGAATTACATATATCAATAGATGCAATATACATTTGATAGATACGAATTACATAGATCAATAGATGCAATATACATTTGATATATACGAATTACATAGATCAATAGATGCAATATACATTTGATAGATACGAATTACATACATCAAAACATGCAATATACATTTGATAGATACGAATTACATAGATCGATAGATGCAATATACATTTGATAGATATGAATTACATAGATCAATAGATGCAATATACATTTGATAGATGCAAATTACATAGATCGATAGATGCAATATACATTTGATAGATACGATTTACATAGATCAATAGATGCAATATACATTTGATAGATACGAATTACATAGATCAATAGATGCAATATTTATTTGATAGATACGATTGATAGATAAATTTGATAGATAAATAGATAGATTTGATAGATATATAATTTCCGTGACAGAAAATTACAATAAGACATGCGGTCTGTGACCCATGGTCAGGTTCCCAGAGGCAGTTGCGCCGCCAGGGGACGTGTATATGGCATGGATTTTCGGGACCGGGAGATGGAAAAAGATGCTTGGTCGGTCCTCCTGCTTCAAATTTGGGGCACTGCGTGTGCAATCTATTGTGCCACCAGATATGAGTGGTGTGTAAAGTAGTACTATTCTTAGCAGTTTAATATCTGTTACACCTCCTATCGGGGGAGGTGTATATGGCATGGATTTTAGGAACCGGGAGATGGAAAAAGATGCTTGGTTGGTTCTCCTACTTCAAATATGTCCGAAACACAAGTGGCTGTCACAAAACAGTCCGGCCACGAGATAGATAGATTTGATAGATAGATACATAGATTACATAGATCAATAGATGCAATATACATTGGATAGATACAAATTACATAGATCAATAGATGCAATAAACATTTGATAGATACGAATTACATAGATCAATAGATGCAATATACATATGATAGATACGAATTACATAGATCAATAGATGCAATATACATTTGATAGATACGAATTACATAGAACAAAAAATGCAATATACATTTGATAGATATGAATTACATAGATCAATAGATGCAATATATATTTGATAGATACGAATTACATAGATCAAAAGATGCAATATACATTTGATAGATACAAATTACATAGATCAATAGATGCAATATACAGATAGATACGAATTACATAGATCAATAGATGCAATATACATTTGATAGATACGAATTACATAGATCAATAGATGCAATATACATTTGATAGATACAAATTACATAGATCAAAAGATGCAATATACATTTGATAGATACGAATTACATAGATCGATAGATGCAATATACATTTGATAGATATGAATTACATAGATCAATAGATGCAATATACATTTGATAGATACGAATTACATAGATCAATAGATGCAATATACATTTGATAGATACGATTTACATAGATCAATAGATGCAATATACATTTGATAGATACAAATTACATAGATCAATAGATGCAATATATATTTGATAGATACGATTGATTGATAGTTAGATAGATTCTATTAATTATAAGACATGCGGTCTGCGACCCATGGTAAGGTTCCTAGAGGCAGTTGCGCCGCCAGGGGACCTGTATATGGCATGGATTTGAGATGGAAAAAGATGCTTGGTCGGTCCTCCTGCTTCAAATTTGGGGCAATGCGCATGCAATCTATTGTGCCACCAGATATGAGTGGTGTGTTAAGTAGTACTATTCTTAGCAGTTTAATAACTGTTACTCCCCCTATCAGGGGAGGTGTATATGGCATGGATTTTAGGGACCGGGAGATGGAAAAAGATGCTTGGTCGATCCTCCTACTTCAAATTTGGCCGAAACACAAGTGGCTGTCACAAAACAGTCCGGCCACGAGATAGATAGATTTGATAGATAGATACATAGATTACATAGATCAATAGATAGAATATACATTGGATAGATACACATTACATAGATCAATAGATGCAATATACATTTGATAGATACGAATTACATAGATCAATAGATGCAATATACATATGATAGATATGAATTACATAGATCAATAGATGCAATACACATTTGATAGATACGATTGATAGTTAGATAGATTTGATAGATAAATAGATAGATTTGATAGATATATAAATTCCCAGACAGAGAATTACAAAGATGTGCTGTCTGAGACCCATGGTAAGGTTACTTTCTTTTGCACAATTGAGTACAGGTTGGGGTCCGGGATTGCCTTTTGAGCAAAGAAATTGTGGCCGGGTACCTTCCACTGCAGTGTCCCCTATAAGGGGACATGTATTTGGCATAGATTTTAGGAACCGGGAGATGGAAAAAGATGCTTGGACACCCAGTACAGGTCGTTCTTCTTCAGCCTTTTTATACGAGGGTCCCCGACCCTCAACATGCACGACAGCATGAAAGACCCCATATGCCATGAATTCCTTTTTCACAATCGAGTACAGGTATGGCATCGATTTTAGGATCCCGGAGATAATTTTTAGGAACCGGGAGATGGAAAAAGATGCTTGGACACCCAGTACAGGTCGTTCTCCTTCAGCTTTTTATACGAGGGTCCCTGACCCCCAACAGGCATGACAGCATGAAAGACCACATATGCCATGACTTCCTTTTGCACAATCGAGTACAGGTATGGCATCGATTTTAGGAACCCAGAGATATTGTTTAGGAACCAGGAGATGGAAAAAGATGCTTGGACACCCAGTACAGGTCGTTCTCCTTCAGCCTTTTTATAAGAGGGTCCCCGACCTTCAACAGGCACGACAGCATGAAAGACCCCATATGCCATGACTTCCTTGTGCACAATCGAGTACAGGTATGGCATCGATTTTAGGAACCCGGAGATATTCTTTAGGAACCGGGAGATGGAAAAAATGCTTGGACACCCAGTACAGGTCGTTCTCCTTCAGGATTTTTATACGAGGGTCCCCAACCCTCAACAGGCAAGACAGCATGAAAGACCCCATATGCCATGACTTCCTTTTGCACAATCGAGTACAGGTATGGAATTGTTTTTAGGAAACCGTAGATAATTTTTAGGAACCGGGAGATGGAAAAAGATGCTTGGTCGGTCCTCCTACTTCAAATTTGGGGCACTGCACGTGCAATCTACTATGCCACCAGAAATGAGTGGTGTGTTAAGTAGAACTATTCTTAGCATTTTAATCCCTGTTATGTGCCTTTATTTTTGGTTTGGGTTTGAAGCCACAGTGCAGCACCAGAGACCAGAAAAATTAGGCATGTATACATGCCTGAAAAATTAGGTATTGTTGCAGCCGCTGCTGCAGCAGTGGCCAGAAAAATTGATGTTTGTTTGACAGTTAGAAAGTGCCCTAAAACATTGTGGCTTGAACCTAGTTGTTGGCGGATAAGTAACGCAAGTCATCCGGCATTCGAAGATAAAATACATCAGCGTGTGTACCATTTTTAGCCCAAGGCAGTTCATCTCATTAGGCCTTTTTTACTCTAATGTATCGCCCAATGTCAGTCCCTTCGGGATCCATCCCTCATTCATTTTAATAAAGGTGAGATAATCAAGACTTTTTTGACCTAGGCGACTTCTCTTCTCAGTGACAATACCTCCTGCTGCACTGAAGGTCCTTTCTGACAGGACACTTGAAGCGGGGCAGGCCAGAAGTTTGATTGCAAATTGGGATAGCTCAGGACACAGGTCAAGACTGCACACCCAGTAGTCAAGGGGTCCACCGCTCCTCAGAGTGTCGAGATCCGCAGTTAATGCGAGGTAGTCTGCTACCTGTCGGTTGAGTCGTTCTCTGAGGCTGGATCCCGAAAGGCTGTGGCGATGCATAGGAGTTAAAAAGGTCCGCATGTCCTCCATCAACAACACATCTGGAAATCGTCCTGTCCTTGCCGGCGTGGTCGTGGGAGGAGGATTGCTTTTATCTCTTCCCCTGTTAGATTCCCGTTGTGCTGTGACATCACCCTTATACGCTGTGTAAAGCATACTTTTTAATTTATTTTTTAACTGCTTTATCCTTTCTGACTTTTGGGAATTCGGTAACATTTCAGTCACTTTATGCTTATACCGGGGGTCTAGTAGCGTGGACACCCAGTACAGTTCGTTCTCCTTCAGCTTTTTTATACGAGTGTCCCTCAACAGGTACGACAGCATGAAAGACCCCATTTGCACAAGGTTGGATGCCGAGCTAATCATGTCCCGCTCCTCGTCCTCACTGATCTCACTGAAGGTATTTTCTTCCCCCCAGCCACGTACAACACCACGGGTACCAGATAGGTGACATTGAGCACCCTGGGATGCCTGTTGTGCTTGGTCTTCCTCCTCCTCCTCCTCAAAGCCACATTCCTCCTCTGACTCCTCTTCCTCACAATCCTCTTCCTGCGTTGCCGCTGGTCCAGCAAGCGATGCTGATAAGGCTGTTTCTGGTAATGATGGAGACCACAACTCTTCCTCTTCACGCTCATCTATGGCCTGATCCAGCACTCTTCGCAGGGAACGCTCGAGGAAGAAAACAAATGGTATGATGTCAATGATGGTGCCTTTGGTGTGACTGAGCCTACAGGCATTGCGCATGAGCGCCCAGTAACGTGGCAAAAAAATCCCCAGCTCCCAAGAGGCTGTACTAGCACCCCGGTCATACAAATACTCGTTAACAGCTTTTTCTTGTTGGAGCAGGCGGTCGAACATTAGGAGTGTTGAATTCCAAAGTGTCGGGCTGTCACAAATCAAGCGCCTCACTGGCAGGTTGTTTCGCCGCTGGATATCTGACAAGTGCGCCATGGCTGTGTAGGAACGCCTGAAATGGCCACACACCTTCCTGTCCTGCTTCAGGACGTCAAGTCTGGGTACTTATGCACAAAGCGTTGTACAATAAGATTACACACATGTGCCATGCACGGCACATGTGTCAACTTGCCCAATTTCAATGCCGCCACCAAATTACTTCCATTGTCAGAAACAACCTTGCCAATCTCCAGTTGGTGTGGAGTCAGCCACGGATCCACCTGTGCGTTCAGGGCGGTCAGGAGTGCTGGTGCGGTGTGACTCTCCGCTTTCAGGCAAGTCAACCCCAAGACGGCGTGACACTGCCATATCCGGAATGTGGAATAGTACCTGGGGAGCTGGGAGGGTGCCATTGATGTGGAGCAAGATGCAGAAGCAGAAGAGGACTCAGCCAAGGAAGCGGTTATGGAAGAGGATGGAGTAGGAGGAGTAAAGAATGTAGCAGCAGGCCTGCCTGCAATTCATGGCGGTGTCACCAACTCCTCTGCAGAGCCACGCATTCCATGCTTTCTGGAGCAAGAAAGGAAAAGAATACACTTGGAAGCACTCACAGGTCACTTATTGAGTCATTTTAATATCGAGAGATCAAAAAATGAAATCCAAGAATGGAAGAGACATACTCTTGACTATAATTAAAATTTAACTTTTATTGGGGTTCGAAAATAAAATAGGAAAAAACTTTAAAAACACACTTATGTACCGATTGTAGTCTATTTGGCTTGTCGTGTCGCTGTACAGAATACTTAAATTACTTCTGCAAATACTCCTATATATAATATAATTTGGGTTGCAGTTAATTAACCTGCTTACTATTCGCTGTTGTCTGTGTATACTATACTTATGTATACCTTGAATTGAGTATAAGTGTTACCGGCGACCTTTGAAAAAGCCACGTTACGTGGCGAAACATGTCAGGGACGTTAGGGCAATGGTGAGGAGTCCTAGGAGCTCCTGTGTTTTTAGCAAGCCTTAAGCTACCGATTCAATTACTGTAGTCTTTTCACTCAATTTATTCTAAGTCTACAGAGAGCTAGGAATGGTTTAATATTTACATTCGTTCCGGCTAGCCAAGTGTCACTGACAATCATGTTGCATTAATTAACCTAGCACCCGAGAACGCTGGTGAGCATATTACTCTCCCAGGCAGTTAACGGTTACAGCTGTAAATTTAGTCAGTATACCTAATATCACGGATTACATGTATGTACAAAACTGTGATTTATATAAGCATATCAATTTTTTTAAAAAAATAGCCGCAAATGTCAGCACACGCTAATGCATAAACAGTCACAAATGTGCAGTTAGGTCGTTGCAACATTATTGAAGATTTAAACTATTAGACACAAGTGTGCGTAAAAAGATAGACACAGCTAACCTCTTACAAAACTGAGCAGGCAAATAAGGTCCTGTGAATCACTATTACATGACAGGACATAAGCTACTGTGATTTTTATTAAAACTTTCTAGACCGAAATTTGTATAAGAGTGTAAAAACTGAGACACAGTTAACCTCTCAGACAACTGAATAAACACAGTACACTGATAAACTGCCTTGTATAATTTATAGAGGGTTGAAGCTGGTAATATACCTAATTTAACGACAAATTATATTGCTTAAATTGAGATATATACAAGTTTTTTACACACAAAAAGCAGCAAATACAGGCACAGTCTAATGCAAAAACACTCTGCTGAATTATTAATATATAACAGAGCAAATGAGAAATATTTGGATTGTGATTTGCATGTAAGAGTGACACCAGTACACGCCAATACACAAACAGTCCTGCGAACCACTAATATTTAACAGTGTATTTGAAACACTGCATCAATATTTAATAATTTGACTGAAACAGGTAGACGCGTGGGAACAAATATTTAGTTAATGTTTGATATGCTTGAGGGTGTGACATCAGCACACACTAATACATAAACAGTCTTGTGCATTATTATTATACAACGGTGTATTTGAGACACTGTTTCATCATTTAATACTCAGACTGAAACACATACATATGTGAGAAGAGAGATACAATCAACCTCTCAGATAATCGAGCGAAGAAAGACTATATTTATAAACTGCTCTTTCTCTGCAGATGGTTAAACCTGGTAATATATCCAACTTAGCCGGTAACACCTATACTCAATTCAAGGTATACATAAGTATAGTATACACAGACAACAGCGAATAGTAAGCAGGTTAATTAACTGCAACCCAAATTATATTATATATAGGAGTATTTGCAGAAGTAATTTAAGTATTCTGTACAGCGACACGACAAGCCAAATAGTGGGGCCTTTGTGTTATGAACAACTGAATAAACACAGTACACTGATAAACTGCCTTGTATAATTTATAGAGGGTTGAAGCTGGTAATATACCTAATTTAACGACAAATTATATTGCTTAAATTGAGATATATACAAGTTTTTTACACACAAAAAGCAGCGAATACAGGCACAGTCTAATGCAAAAACACTCTGCTGAATTATTAATATATAACAGAGCAAATGAGAAATATTTGGATTGTGATATGCATGTAAGAGTGACACCAGTACACGCCAATACACAAACAGTCCTGCGAACCACTAATATTTAACAGTGTATTTGAAACACTGCATCAATATTTAATAATTTGACTGAAACAGGTAGACGCGTGGGAACAAATATTTAGTTAATGTTTGATATGCTTGAGGGTGTGACATCAGCACACACTAATACATAAACAGTCTTGTGCATTATTATTATACAACGGTGTATTTGAGACACTGTTTCATCATTTAATACTCAGACTGAAACACATACATATGTGAGAAGAGAGATACAATCAACCTCTCAGATAATCGAGCGAAGAAAGACTATATTTATAAACTGCTCTTTCTCTGCAGATGGTTAAACCTGGTAATATATCCAACTTAGCCGGTAACACTTATACTCAATTCAAGGTATACATAAGTATAGTATACACAGACAACAGCGAATAGTAAGCAGGTTAATTAACTGCAACCCAAATTATATTATATATAGGAGTATTTGCAGAAGTAATTTAAGTATTCTGTACAGCGACACGACAAGCCAAATAGACTACAATCGGTACATAAGTGTGTTTTTAAAGTTTTTTCCTATTTTATTTTCGAACCCCAATAAAAGTTAAATTTTAATTATAGTCAAGAGTATGTCTCTTCCATTCTTGGATTTCATTTTTTGATCTCTCGATATTAAAATGACTCAATAAGTGACCTGTGAGTGCTTCCAAGTGTATTCTTTTCCTTTCTTGCTCCAGAAATCAGTATTATACACATAGCACCAAATCTAGCCACTCAGTTGGCTGATAACACAAAGGCCCCACTAGTTGGCCAGACATTTAAATAAAACAGGTCCTATTTATACCTGTAGTGCCATTGGTAATCCCTTTTTTCACAAACGCATTCCATGCTTGTCAGCCATCAGCAGGTTTACCCAATGCGCAGTGTAGGTGATATACCTGCCCTGACCATGATTTGCAGACCAGCTATCAGTGGTCAGATGGACCCTTGCCCCAACGCTGTGTGCCAGACATGCCATTAATTCCTTTCGCACAATCGAGTACAGGTTGGGGATTGCCTTTTGTGAAAAGAAATTTCAGCTGGGTACCTTCCACTGCGGTGTCCCAATAGATACAAATTTTTTGAACACCTCAGACTCCACCAGCTTGTATGGTAAAAGCTGGCGGGCTAAGAGTTCAGACAAGCCAGCTGTCAGACGCCGGGCAAGGGGGTGACTTTGGGAAATTGGCTTCTTACCCTCAAACATGTCCTTGACAGACACATGACTGTGAGCAGATGACCAGGAACTGCTACGTAAGAGAGACTGAGTGGCAGATGGTTGATAGGGGGCAAGGAGGACAGCAGTGGTTGACGTGGCTGAAGATGCTGGACCAGGAGGAGGATGGCGGCTTTGAGTTTGTGTGCTGCTTCTACTTATGTGTTCATACCATCGGCGTTTGTGATGTGAGACCATGTGCCTTCGCAAAGCAGTTGTACCTAGGTGGGTGTTGGACTTCCCACGATTCAGTTTCTTTTGGCACAGGTTGCAAATGGCATCACTGTTGTCAGAGGCAGACACACAAAAAAATGCCACACTGCTGAGCTCTGCAATGACGGCATTCTGGTGGTGGCAACAGCATGCGTTGATTGGCGTGCTGTTTGGCTGACCCCGGGTGCCGATGCATGCTGTCTGACTGTGCCACTAGCTCCTTGTGACGACCTCCCCCTGCTTCCAACTCGTCTCCTCCTCCTCCTCCTCTCTGTCTCCCCATCTGAACTTTCACCCTCTTCTTCTTCTCTTCTAGCGGGCACCCACGTGACATCCACGGACGCATCATCATCAACCGCTTCACTTGTATCTGACAAATCAACAAAGGAAGCAGCTGCGAGTACAACATCACCATCATCATCACACCATACGTCCATGTCTGTAATGCTGCCTGACTGAGACATATCACTGTTATCTACATCCTCTGTCAATGATGGTTGCGCATCACTCATTTCTTCCAACTGATGTGTCAATAACTCCTCTGACAGATCAAGTGAAGCGGCTGTGGTGCTAGTGTTGGTGGTGGCGGCAGGCGGGCGAGTGGCACTGGTCACTTGAGAGGTGCCCGAAGCTAAGCTGGAGGTGGATGGTGCGTCAAGGTTCTGAGCGGAAGCTGTAGAAGATTGGGTGTCCTGTGTTAGCCAGTCAAATAGGTCCTCCTCAGAACTTTTTGCGTTCATGGCACATGGCCTCTGAACACTGTGCATTATTGTAGGGTCAAAGGGAATCACAGCACCACGACCACAATGGCACCTGCGGGGTGGCCTGCCTCTGCCTGTCATTTTTTTTTAAATGTAGACTTACACTACTATTAAACAAAATATGAGTGGTGCCACTGGGCAAGTGGGCACAGTATACGCTGTGAGCCGGACATAAAAAAGCAGACTGATGTTTCACAATCCAAAAAGTTATTTTTTTTTAAATGTTCACTTACACTACTATTAATCAAGATATGCATGGTGGCACTGGGCAAGTGGGCACAGTATACGCTGTGAGCCTGACACAAAAAAGCAGACTGATGTTTCACATTAAAAAATGTTTATTTTTTTAAATATTTAAACTACTGTTACAACAAATATGAGTGGTGCCACTAACTTGGCAAGTGGGCCTGGCACACACGCTGGCAGGCAAGCAACTGCAATAAGATTACACTAGCAGACGGATCTTTCACAGTCAAAAAAGTTTTTAAAAAAAATATTTACACTACTGTTATAACAAATATGATTGGTGGCACTAGTTGGCAAGTAGGCCTGGCACACACGCTGGCAGGTAGGCAACTGAAATTAGATTACACTAGCAGACTGATATTTTACAGTCAAAAAAGTTTTTTAAAAAAATATTTACACTACTGTTATAACAAATATGATTGTTGGCACTAGTTGGCAAGTGGGCCTGGCACACACGCTGGCAGGCAGGCAACTGCAATTAGATTACACTAGCTGACTGATGTTTCACAGTCAAAAAAGTTTTTTTTAAAATATTTACACTACTGTTACAACAAATATGAGTGATGCCACTAACTTGGCAATTGGGCCTGGCACACACGCTGGCAGGCAGGCAACTTCAATTAGATTACACTAGCAGACTGATGTTTCACAGTCAAAAAAGTTTTTTTTTAATATTTACAATACTGTTATAACAAATATGATTGGTGGCACTAGTTGGCAAGTGGGCCTGGCACACACGCTGGCAGGCAGGCAACTGCAATTAGATTGCACTAGCAGACTGATGTTTCACAGTCAAATTTTTTTTTTTTAAATATTTACACTACTGTTACAACAAATATGAGTGGTGCCACTAACTTGGCAAGTGGGCCTGGCACACACACTTTCAGGCAGGCAACTGCAATTAGATTGCACTAGCAGACTGATGTTTCGCAGTCAAAAATGTTTTTTTTTTTAATATTTACACTACTGTTATAACAAAAATGAGTGGTTGCACTAGTTGGCAAGTGGGCCTGGTACACACACTGGCAGGCAGGCAACTGCAATTAAATAACACTAGCAGACTGATGTAAAAGTTTTTTTTTTTTAAGTTACACTAATGTTACAACAGATATGAGTGGTGGCACTGAAAAAGTAGGCACAGTATATGCTGTGAGCCTGACACACAGGCTGGCACTAGTGGCAGGCTGACCTGGCAACTAAAATTAAATAACACTAGCAGACTGATGTAAAAGTTTTTTAAAAAAAAATTACACTAATGTTACAACAGATATGAGTGGTGGCACTGAGGATGTTAGTAGGCACAGTATATGCTGTGAGCCTGACACACAGGCTGGCACTAGTGGCAGGCAGGCTGGCCTGGCAACTAAAAATAAATAACACTAGCAGACTGATGTAAAAGTTTTTTTTTAAAATTTACACTAATGTTACAACAGATATGAGTGGTGGCACTGAGAATGTAAGTAGGCACATTATATGCTGTGAGCCTGACACACAGGCTGGCACTAGTGGCAGGCTGGCCTGGCAACTAAAATTAAATAACACTAGCAGACTGATGTAAAAGTTTTTTGTTTTTTTTTTAAATTACACTAATGTTACAACAGATATGAGTGGTGGCACTGATGATGGAAGTAGGCACAGTATAAGCTGTGAGCCTGACACACAGGCTGCCACTAGTGGCAGGCTGGCCTGGCAACTAAAATTAAATAACACTAGCAGACTGATGTAAAAGTTTTTTTTTTTTTAATTTACGCTAATGTTACAACAGATATGAACGGTGGCACTGAGGATGGAAGTAGGCACAGTATATGCTGTGAGCCTGACACACAGGCTGGCACTAGTGGCAGGATGGCCTGGCAACTACAATTAAATAACACTAGCAGACTGATGTAAAAGTTTTTTTAAAAAAATTACACTAATGTTACACCAGATATGAGTGGTGGCACAGAGCAATTAGGCACAGTATATGCTGTGAGCCTGATACACAGGCCTCCTGCAACTGAAATTAGATTACACTAGCAAACTGATGTAAAAGTTTTTTGTTTTTTTTAATTTACACTAATGTTACACCAGATATGACTGGTGGCACTGAGCAAGTAGGCACAGTATATGCTGTGAGCCTGACACACAGGCTGGCAGTGCCAGGCAGGCAACTTCTATTAGATTACAAAGAAAAAAAAACGACTGATGTAGCCCTGAAAAGGGCTTTTTGGGGTGCTGTCCTTACAGCAGAGATCAGATGAGTCCTTCAGGACTGTAGTGGACACTGAATACACTAGCCTAGCTATCAATTTCCCTATAAAATCAACAGCAGCAGCACTATCCCTCCTCTTACTAAGAATGCAGGATCAGAATGCATCTAAAATGGCTGCTGCCCAGGAGATGGGAAGGTCTGGGAGGGAGTGTTTGCTGCTGATTGGCTGAAATGTGTCTGCAGACTGTGAGATACAGGGTCAAAGTTTACTCAATGATGATGAATAGGGGTGGATCAAACATTGTATATGTTCTCCCGCCGCGGCGAACGCAAACAAGCTATGATCGCCGGGAACTGTTCTCCGGCGAACTGTTCATGACATCACTATCAACCACGTGTTTTCCAGATTTGGTTTACCCCAGCAAATCAAATCCGATCGGGGGACTTACTTCACTAGCGAAGTGATGACCAAAATGTGGAAAATACTAGGGGTCAAAAGAAAGCTCCATATTTTATATAGAGCTGCCTCAAGTGGTTGTGTAGAGCAATACAACCAGTCCATTGTGGAAATCCTCAAAATGTTTGTGAGTGAAACTGGTAAAGACTAGGATGTATTCCTAATTACATTAAGAGCAACTTCAAGTAGTGCAACTAAGATGTCACCTTTTGAATTGATGACTGGTAGAAGAATGGTTCTACCTCAAGATCTATTGTACTATACATCAGACCAGTACTTGATAAATGCTGCCAATACACATCAAAATGTAGAGAAATTAAGGACGCACCTGCAATATGCCTTTACATTTGCTCAAAGGAACATAGAAAAGGCTGCAACTGCCGCTAAAACCTATTATGATCTCAAGACCTCCAAAAAGAAATATCAAATAAATGATAAAGTTTATCTTTATAACTTTGGAAGAGATCAGGTTAAGGAGAAGAAATTCCATCCGTCATTACTGACAAAATATCCCCAGTCGCATATCCCCAGTCGCCTATAAGATTAGGATCCCTAAAAATAATACTTTTATGGATAAATGGGTCCATATTAATCAGTTGCGAGCATGCCATCCTAGGTCCCAGCTACAAGTCATAGAGGGAGAATGAAGTGTCATATCCCCAAATGCACTAAAGAAATATTGTACTGTAAAGATGCCTAGCTACCAAGCATGAGGGCTCAAAAATAACAGACTCTCTTCATAGAAGACTGTCTATTATGCATACTGTCAATACACTCACCAAGTACCACTGACTTTAAGCCAATTCAAATACATGTGTCCTACATATATTTAAAATTCAAAGGGGGGTTTTATGTCAGGGTATGGCTGAGTGGCATTGGATATTACATAATTTAATATCTCATTTAGCTAATATCTACTATGAATTGGTTTAGCTGCATTGTGAACAAACACTGGAATGGGTGATATCAACCCCTCCCTTTTGTTCTCAACTACAGACTTGTAGAACAAAAGAAATAGACAGGACGTCTAAAAGAACAAATATTGGTCCTAAAATATAAGACATAATTTCACATCTAAAGAGCCTTTAATCACGGTCTCAGAAGAGAGGTAACTTCTAATGAATTATTGTTGGATAGCCTTCCCAGATTGAAATCTCTAAATTAATTTAGCCTAAGAAATTCATTACTTAGATCACAGGAACCACTGTGGATAGGCAGCAGAAAGGTCTACAATTTGAGATACCTTTCCAGGATGACCAACAATTTAGATGTCTATTATCTCAGTGTTAAATTGTCCCACACTGAGCTGAATCCACATAGGCGTCTGGGCTCATGTTACAGCTAACATATGGGAAGTTAAAAGCCTAAGAATTAAGATTTTTAAATATCTTAACCTATGTACTTTTGATAACAAATTATCTACATAATTCTTAGATAAATTAATGTATACCACAGAATGCCTGAATAATATAGATAATGATCTAAGAGATACATCACATGTTACATACTGTATTGGATATAATGAATTAAAAATAAATAACTGCATTGGTATATATAAATGTTTAAGTTATTTCAGAATAAATACATTTTTTCTCTGTTCTCCAGAAATCTAGTGAACATTACAGGAAAGAATATTATGTGAAGATGAGGTTTCTAAATAAGATACTATAAGCTAATATATAGATGCATAGATGTGGAGCCCATGGGGCCCATTTATCAAGCTCCAAATGGAGCTTGTGGGCCCGTGTTTCTGGCGAGTCTTCAGACTCACCAGAAACACCAGTTATGAAGCAGAGGTCTAAAGACTTCTGCTCCATAACCCTGTCCACCTGTCTAAAGACCGCTGCTCCATAAACCTGTCCCCCTGCTCTGATGAGGCGGACAGGAATTGCCGGAAATCAACCCCATCGAGTACGATTGGTTTGATTGACACCTCCCTGCTGGCGGCCGATTGGCCGCGAGTCAGCAGGGGGCGGCGTTGCACCAGCAGCTCTTGTGAGCTGCTGGTGCAATGTTAAATGCGGAGAGCGTATTGCTCTCCGCATTCAGTGAGGTCTTGCGGACCTGATCGGCACTGTCGTAAATAGGACCCCATGTCTTAAACACTGTTGAGACATGTATTAATAAATAACTATAATACTCATGTATATCTATGATATAAGATGTGACTAGGAAATGAAATATATACCAATATATCAAATAATATACAGAATAAGTGACATAGACATATATATTTTATTGATTGATACTACAACTTTGAAGGCATCTTCTAAAATATGATAAGTAATATACTCAGGTTTAGTCTCTATAAATACATGCTAAATTGTATTAGATGTGACACATATGTATTGACCAGACATGTTTATTAATATCAAGAAATAATGAAAATACTAAGTATACATTTTAAAAATATATAAGAATCAATATTAAGCTGTTAGCAGTGTTGAAAAGGAAAATGTTTGTCTTTTTCTGCTGCCCCCAATGGCCTAAATCCAGTATTACAGCCAAAAAATATTTGGCTGTTAAAAATGGCATTTCCCAGTAGTCAGTCAGTGACAAGCTCCATTAAGGGCCTATCAGACAAGCCCTATGGGGTGTATCCAAAAAGGTTCACCAATGATTAGAATAAAAAGAGGAATCAATATGTATAATGTTGTGAAATTATGTAAATGAGGGAATATAAAATAGTCAAAAAAGAAGAAAGGAAAATAAAAATAAAAAAAAGGGAATAATAATAATGGCAAAAGTGTAGACATGGGCATACCCGTGTACCTATGTATAAAGAGTGTGGAATATAAATGTAATTGATTATATGAAAGTACATTACAAAAATTTTTGATAATGTGTTAAGAACCCAGAGTCCACATTTAGGGGGATATTTATCAAAGCCTCAACTATGCTGCATTCACCGGCACCAATACACTCGCCTAACATCGCGGCCACGGACCTGAATACGATCTCCATATTTATAGAAAAAGCCGGTTAAAAGCCACGCACCAAGTATGGGGTGATGAGCATCGGACTGTTGTTAACTAGCACTTGGCTTTTTACTAACTTTATTTATACCCTGTCACTAAATGCCGCCACTTTACTAAAATGTTTAACTCCTATTCCGCCACTCCCGGACCCCGCCGCCACCTAAATAAATGTATTAACCCCTAAATCTCTGGCCTCCCACATAACTACCATTAACTAAACCTATTAACCCCTAAACTGCCAGCCCCTCACATCGCCATAAACTAAATTAAGCTATTAACCCCTAAACCTAACAACCCGCTAACTTTAAATTAAAATGACCACATCCCTATCTTCAAATAAATTAAAACTTACCTGTAGAATTAAAATAAACTATATTAAACTATTAATTAACCTATGGGGAAGTAGGACAAAACCTAAAAAAGATGTGTAACTAGAAAAGCACTCTACATCTCAAATTAAGCCAAAGGTGGGTCACTGATTGCTAGAATATAGGTGCTTGAGCTAGAAAAAATTGGTATCCCATTTAGGGGAGAACAAAAGGGAGAGTTAAAATTACAAACTTTATTAGTTATTACTTAAAATTGGGAAAGACACCATTAAAAACAGTAGTGAAATCTTATCCAAACAATTGTTTGTGAAAAGGTTCTTGACAGGTAGAGATTTGGCTGTGTTAAATTAACACTGTGTGTAATAGAGTAATTGAATACGATATAGAATCAGACAAAATTGGGTGGATTATATAATAGGTCAACCTAGTTTTATTCAATTAAAGTCGCGTAGGGCAGATGATGGGTATCAAATGGTCATAGGTACTGTTACGTTATGAAGTTATTTCAGTATTATAGCATTAAATATAATGTCTCTTATTATAAATAAATAATAATAACGTAGTGTCAAAAAATGATCACTTATGATGACCAAATCAATCTGTCCCTTATTCACATGGGTATGTTCTATGAGGTGTATTCAGTCACTTGATTTGATAACCATAGGTTATATAACCTGATGTGATGGATATATCAGTATGATTGTCAACTGAATCACCTAACAATGACTACTACAAAGTAATCGTTTATAAGATATTTTGAAGATTTGAGTAAAGATTGATCTAAAGTGTAATCACCAATTTAAAGTACCTTATCCTTAGGTAAAGCGTTTTACCCATATTTATAAATCAACTGTATTGTGTGTACCCACTATAATTATAATGTCAGAATTATAGTACATATATATATATATATATATATATATATTGTAGTTCCAAAATAAAGAGGTGTTAAATAATCCCTCTTATAATGTACTATAATGTAGGATGCACCATATTCGAATCAACCCTCTATAGTTGCGGTATCAAAGTTGTAATACATGTGAATAAGACACATGTGTCTCGTAATTCAGAAAAATATAAATAAAGAGGTGTTTGGTAAATCTCTTGCACTGTACAATATCTACTGAGTTAGTTGAGATCTATTGCCAAGTGACTTAATTTGATTAAGTGGGCAAAACAGTCCTATGTTTAGTCCTGATGTCCATGTATATCACACATACTCTACGTGACAGCTGCAAACTGCACGGGATTACATGGAACCACTAGAGCTGCAGAATCATTGTAATTAGAGTACAACTTAATAGCTGCACTAAGTTAAATAAAAATGTTAGAGCACTTGTAGTTCAAATATAAAGGTGTGTTTGGTGATACTTTTTACAGTGTACAATATCAATAAATGTCCAAATAACATATAGAAACTAGTGTCACAACTTTATTAAATGTACACTATTATGCTTTTATCCTTATGAACATATATCATACACTCTTCTTGGTGACTATTAACTGCTCAGGGTTACATTGAACCGCTAGAGTTGTAGTACCATGATTGTTGAAACACAATTAGCAAGCTGACTTAAATAAACAAATAGGTCTCACTTGAAGTGCAAAAACTATCCTATGCACAATATCAAAGAGAACTATCAGAGCCGCAGTGTCACGGCTATATTGGGCGCGACGTTATTGCCCCGATATTGTTATTGAATAATATTGAGCCCTCTACCCATTAAATTTGAAGAACCATAAATTTAAGTAAATATATTAGGATATCGAAATCACTATAATTAAAATTGAGGATCCCAAATCCTCCAACAACTTCCTAACATGTTTTGCACATAAGTCGTGCTTTATCAAAGGCGAAGCCGCCGTTCATTTTCTCCTTTATATGGGAAGAGATTCATTTTGATTGGCTATTATGTGGGAGGGGGCTTGTGTCATTTGATTGGAGCAGACTCGCTCCATTGTTAACGTCACAGACATAGTAACCGATGTTGCTATTAGTGTCAAATGTATCATATATAACACTAGAAATATTAAAAGACTTTGTGTAAATGTATTCTTAATTATTTTGGATGTTTACTACTATTTATTTTGTTTGCTAAAAGACTGAAATGGATGTCAACTATCATTTGTTTATAACGGATGTATTCCATTGCTGTGAAAAACCTTTCTGTTTTTGCTGAGTAGTTCTATAATTCAAGTCACTATTATAGTTGTTCTAAATGAATGTACGCTATTTACTAGGTGTTACAAAAGAACAGTAATTTGATGTAAATATGATCATAGGTTCAGATTTTTAGTCAAACATATATTTTGGTCATCTTGTTGTTTGTAATTCTTGTCTCTATACAGCTAATTCTCTTCAATAGTTGCAATGTGTAAAAAAGGCTATATAGCCCTAAATGATACTTATCAATATTGCAATTTTCCTATATCTTAAATAAATATTTGTGAAGTGATTTCAAAAACCATAATAGTTTGTAATTGTTTTTTGTGTGATTGTTTTTAGTGCCATAATAGACCATAATAGGTTATGATGACTTCTAGTGCCTTAGTCACCTGTGAAAATGAATTTGTTATACTTAGTATCTAATATTATGATATACTTCCTAAATAAGATAAATCTGTGATAGTGTTGGCATATTGATGCCTATGTGTTAAAGTTCTTTATCTGGGTGACGTTTAAAATTGTTTATTAAAGTGTAAAAATAAAAAGTGAATTAAAACAAAATTCAAAAAAAACTTGTGAAAATGTTCCAGGGTTGAATATTGTGTTTGTGAGTGTGTGTGATTTGTATGTGAAGTTATGAAAAGACTAGATTAATATATAGAAGAACCACTTGATAAGGAATAGAGAATCCTGTAGTGTAATGAGATGAGATATCTAGATGTTAAGTGACTAAAAAATAATAGTGATTATATAATTCCATAGAGGATCCTAAAATAACATAAAATCTCATGATATTAGATAACTAAAAACTAGTGATTACTTGAATATTATGATATATCCTAATAGGACAAAATGTAATGCCTATAGAAACTTACGGCTAGATTTAGAGTTCTGCGGCCAAAGGGGTGCGTTAGCTACGCCGGCTTTTTTTCCCCCGTACCTTTTAAACACCGCTGGTATTTAGAGTTCACAGAAGGGCTGCGTTAGGCTCCAAAAAGGGAGCGTAGAGCATATTTACCACCACTGCAACTCTCAATACCAGCATTGCTTATGGACGCGGCCAGCTTCAAAAATGTGCTTGTGCACGATTCCCCCATAGGAAACAATGGGGCTGTTTGAGCTGAAAAAAAACACCTATATACAGCTTGCTAATTGTGTTTCAACAATCACGGTACAACAACTCTAGCGGTTAAATGTAACCCTGAGCAGTTAATAGTCACCAAGAAGAGTGTATGAAATATATATGTTCATAAGGATAAAAGCATAATAGTGTACATTTAATAAAGTTGTGACACTAGTTTCTATATGTTATTTGGACATTTATTGATATTGTACACTGTAAAAAGTATCACCAAACACACCTTTATATTTTAACTACAAGTGCTCTAACATTTTTATTTAACTTAGTGCAGCTATTAAGTTGTACTCTAATTACAATGATTCTGCAGCTCTAGTGGTTCCATGTAATCCCGTGCAGTTTGCAGCTGTCACGTAGAGTATGTGTGATATACATGGTCATCAGGACTAAACATAGGACTGTTTTGCCCACTTAATCAAATTAAGTCACTTGGCAATAGATCTCAACTAACTCAGTAGATATTGTACAGTGCAAGAGATTTACCAAACACCTCTTTATTTATATTTTTCTGAATCAACTATAGAGGGTTGATTCGAATATGGTGCATCCTACATTATAGTACATTATAAGAGGGAATATTTAACACCTCTTTATTTTGGAACTACAATATATATATATGTATATATATATATATATATATGTACTATAATTCTGACATTATAATTATAGTGGGTACACACAATACAGTTGATTTGTAAATATGGGTAAAACTCTTTACCTAAGGATAAGGTACTTTAAATCATTCTCAAACAATTTCTGTCATTTGTATGTTATACGTAATACATTCTTTTTTCATAAATAGAAAAAATAATTATTTTGTTGGTTCATACCAAATGGATGTACAGAATTAAGTCTGTAGATCCATTTGCATTCAGCACTGAGCAATGCTTCCTCCAGGTTACCACCTATGATACCCAGAGATATTTTTTCAAGTCCCACACATTTCAATCCAGAAGGGTTAGCCTGATGGTATCGTAGGAAATATAATGGTACTGTTGTGATGGTTTCACCATCCTCAATATACTTTTGTGAATTTTTTATGTTTCTTATATGTTCCTGTATTCTTATTCGCAGTTTCCTGCTCGTCATTCCTACGTACCTCAGGTTACACTTGCACTTTAGTGCATAAATTATGCTCTCTTTAGTGCAGCTAATGTATTTGTTGATTTTATGATAATAGCCAAATCAATCTTTGATTTTAGTTGTTTTTTCCATGTAGCTACAAACGGAACAAGTACCAAAAGGATATGAACCATTTTTGAAAGCTGATGTAGTTTTCTTAGTTTTGTATTGACTGCTCGTGAGTAAATCCTTCAAATTACTTGGTCTTCTGTAACTTACAGAAATAGAATAGCCCAGTACACTTTTGAGATCTGTATCCGATTGTAATAATGGCCAGTGTTTTTTTAAAACATTTATTATTTGGTGTATTTGTGGATTGTAGGTAAGAATCAATCTAGTTTGGTTGTCAACCGGCTTTATGGGTTTCTTTTGTAGAAGACTTGGCCTATGGGTATCAATTGCTCTCTTTTTTGCTTTCTTGATGCATCTGTTGCTATAGCCTCTATCTTGGAGTCTTTTTTGTAAGTCAGAAGCCTGTCTCAAAAAATCGCTGTCATTACTACAGTTTCTACAAATTCGTAGAAATTCACCAACTGGAAGAGACTTTATAGTACTAGGTGCATGAGCACTGTCTTGATGTAATAGGCTGTTTGTGGCAGTTGGTTTGCGAAATACATCGGTAGAGATTGAACTATCTTGATTTTTCCGAATTTTTAGGTCCAAAAAGTCTATTGATGTCTGACTCATTGTGTGGGTGAGACACATATTCAAATTGTTGTCATTTAGGTATGAAATGAATAGTTCTAGTTCTTTATTACCCTCCCATAGGAATAGTATATCGTCGATATATCTAATCCACAGGGGTATTTTGTTAGTATATTCTGTGTTGATGTCAGTGAATATTATTTGTCTCTCCCACTATCCAAGAAAAAGGTTAGCGTATGTTGGGGCACATGAGGTGCCCATTGCTGTCCCTTTTATTTGCAGGTAATACTGATTGGCAAATGTAAAGAAATTATGTCTCAAGATGAAGTCAAGGAGGCGTAAAATGAACAGATCATGAAGGTTGTTTTCCTCTGAGCCTTCTTTTAGGAAGAATTCCACTGCTTTGATACTGAGATCCTGCTCTATGGATGTGTATAATGATTCCACTTCCACAGTAATTAGCCACGTTTAATTTTCTATGTTAAGACTATCTAATCTGTGAAGTACTTCCATAGTGTCTTTGACAAATGATGGTAATGCTTGAAATACAACTTCTCAGTCTTAGGTCTACATATTGACTAGCTTTCTCTGTCAGGCAATTATTTCCAGATATAATTGGCCTGCCTGGTGGGATTGTTGGATTTTTATGTATCTTTGGAAGGAAGTACAGCGTGGCTGTTACTGGATCATTAGTGGTTAAGAATTTCAATTCTGCCTTGTTGATTATTCCATCGTGATAAGCATCAGAGATAATGTTGTTGTACTTAGCAGAGAAGTTTTCCTTAGGGTTGTTAAATAGTTTAGAATAACATTTTTTGTCTTTTAATTGCTTGTCTGCCTCCTTGAGATACATATCAGTAGGCCATAGGACTATATTGCCACCTTTATCTGTCTTTCCTGATTTTAAGTAATAACTAATAAACGCCTAGATTTAGAGTTTTGTCAGTAAAGACCAGCGCTGCTAACACTGCTTTTTTTTCCAGCGAACCCTTAAGACAACTCTGGTATTTACAGTTCTCTGAGTGGCTGTGTTAAGGCTGTGACACACTGCAAGCGGAGCGGTGCGCAGCGTGTAGATACAGCTGTGCGTGCTCAGTGTGTCCTGCCTTTTCATCTCTGAGCACTCTGCTGCGTCAGGTCGCGTAGCTGAGCGCTCAGAGATTAAATATTTGATCTTCAGAAGCGATGCGACGCGGAGCGAAGCAGCTGCTTCGCCTCGCGTCGCTCCGCTTGAAGTGTGTCACAGCCTTTAGGCTCAGAAAAGGGAGCGTTGAGCATAATTTAGCTCCACTTCAACCCTCAATACCAGCGTTGCCTACGGTAGCAGTAAGCTGGAAAAACGTGCTCGTGCACGATATCCCCATAGGAAACAATGGGGCTGAGCTGGCTGAAAAAAACCTAACACCTGCAAAAAAGCAGCGTTCAGCTCCTAACGCAGCCCCATTGTATCCTATAGGGAAACAATCTCTAAGTCTACACCTAACACCCTAACATGAACCCCGAGTCTAAGCACCCCTAACCTTACACTTATTAACCCCTAATCTGCCACCCCCACTATCGCTGACACCTACATTTTATTATTAACCCCTAATCTGCCGCTCTGGACACCGCCGCAACCTACATTATCGATATGAACCCCTAATCTACTGTCCCTAACATCGCCGACACCTATATCATATTTATTACCCCCTAATCTAACCCCCCCCAATGTCGCCGCCACCTACCTACACTTATTAACCCCTAATCTGCCGACCGGACCTCGCCGCCACTATAATAAATGTATTAACCCCTAAACCGCCGCACTCCCGCCTCACAAACAATATAATAAATTGTATTAACTCCTAATCTGCCCTCCCTAACATCGCCACCACCTACCTACAATTATTAACCCCTAATCTCCCGCCTGCAATGTCACCGCTACTATAATAAAGTTATTAAACCCTAAATCTAAATCTAACCCTAACACCCCCCTATTTAAATATAATTTTAATTAAACAAAATAAATTTACTATTATTAAATATATTATTCCTATTTAAAACTAAATACTTACCTAGAAAATAAACCCTAATATAGCTACAATATAACTAATAGTTACATTGTAACTATTTTGGGATTTATATTTATTTTACAAGCAACTTTGTATTTATTTTAACTAGGTACAATAGCTATTAAATAGTTAATAACTATTTAATAGCTACCTAGTTAAAATAAGTACACAATTACCTGTAAAATAAATCCTAACCTAAGTTAGAAATACACCTAACACTACACTATCATTAAATTAATTAAATAAATTACCTACAATTAGCTAAACTAAAATACAATTAAATAAACTAATCTATAATACAAAAAAAACAAACACTAAATTACAGAAAATAAAAAAAAATATTACAAGAAGTTTAAACTAATTACACCTAATCTAAGACCCCTAATAAAATAAAAAAGCCCCCCCAAATAAATAATAAAATGCCCTACCCTATTCTAAATTACAAAAGTAATCAGCTCTTTTACCAGCCCTTAAAATAGCTTTTTGTGGGGCATTGCCCCAAAGTAATCAGCTCTTTTTATATAGTTTAGGGAGAATGGGGGGATTTTGGCATTTAAGTCAAGTGTAGAATTATACACTCAGTGAATAGAATAAATAATAGAAAATTTAAATTAACACTTTATTTAACAGATATGCAAAAATGAACATTACCATAGGTAGACACTGTAGTTAAATAGAGGGTCTGGATATAATTATTTCCAATCCCCTCAAATGAGGTTCAGCTAATACAGTATCTATCTACAATTAAAAAAGATACTATAAAGGCCATTGAGAAACATGGGAATTCCACTACCAGTTTCTATAACTCAGTTGCCTTTTAGATAGCATCTATATTAAAATAAGGGCTACAAAATGTGTTATAGCGTGTGATTATTACGGTCTAATTATAGGGAACAGGAGAAAGTAGGATACAGAGTGATTTACAATCAATTCATTCACAACAGTAAGTTCCATAAGATGTCCAATACCAACTCCCTTAATGATCTGGCTATTGCACAAGAAGATCATGAAATGGTTAATTTAATGTTATTATTATTGAATGAAAATGATGAGACATCCAACACTAGAAAAGAAAGTGTGGTGAAACCTAAAAGTAAATTTATGCCATCTATTTCTAAATACCCAGTAATTGAAAAATTTGTACCCCTAGTCACCACAGAGATTGAGGGACTAAATCCACGAAGTAAAATTAAAAAGAATGTAACTTACAGAGAATGGATGGCCCTTAAAGAACTACAGAATAATAGGGATATTTCTATCAAAAATGCAGATAAGGGAGGGAATATGGTAATCATGAATAACACACAATATGAACAAATGTGTAATGAAATTCTAGAGAATGTGGAGAACTACAAAGTCCTTACTCATGATCCAACTGAAACCTTTACTAAAGAGTTAAAATCCTTGATAGATAGAGGCTTACAAGAAAGGGCGATTACAAAAGCAGAACATTCTTTTATGACTAATACAGCACCAAGAATTGCTACATTCTACAGCCTACCCAAAGTCCATAAAAATATGGCTAAGCCACCAGGGAGACCAATAGTCTCAGGGAATGGCTGCTTAACAGAGAATGTAAGCGTATTTATAGACAAAAAACAGATATTTTGTACACACCCTAACATCATATGTCCTGAAATGTATAGCTAATATGAGAATAGAAAGTAATACATTATTAGCTAGAATCGACGTTGAAAGCCTTTATTCTAACATTTCCCATGATTTGGGATTAGAGGCGGTTGCCTTTTTTCAGAGAACTGTACACCCAAAAGGGAATGAAGAAGATGATTTTGTTGTTGATCTTCTGAATTATGTACTGAAACATAATTATTTCTTGTTTAATAAGAAAATCTATCTGCAGAAAAGGGGCACAGCAATGGGCACATGCTGTGCCCCTACTTATGCAAATATATTTTTTGGGGGGATTGTACACAAAAGCATACTAAATGAAGACATTAATCCATATATGAAGTTTATGGATCTATATATTAGATATATAGATGATGTCTTGATCCTATGGACTGGTACTCAAAAAGATTTTAGTGATTTCATGCTATGGCTAAATGACAACAAAGATGGGATGAAATACACATCAGTAATAAATGACACAAAAATTTCCTTTTTAGACCTGGAAATCAGAAAAGAGAGAGATGGGACTTTAAATACTAAACTTTACAGAAAGGAAACATCTACCAATAATCTTCTCCAATGGGAGAGTTTTCACCCTAAAAAAAACAGAAGTTGGGTATTCCTTTTGGATAATACTTGTGAGCCAGACGGAATTGTAGCACAGACATGGATTTTGAAGCCGAAGCTAAAGAATTAAGAAATAGATTCAAAGCAAGGGGCTACCCAGGGAGGTGTTTAAAAAGGGCGTATCAGAGGGCAAAGTCCTTAGACAGACCTTCACTTCTGGAGAATCAGAATAGAGTGAAAGACCAATCTAGTGACATGCCACAGCCTATAAGAATTATAGAGACTTATGATAACAAAAATGTAAGCGTAAAAAAACATCATCCAAAGACATTGGCACGTATTAAATGAGGACTAGGACCTTAGAGAAGTTATTACTGCTAATCCTTTGATAACTTATAGAAGGGCACAAAACCTAAAAGATTTAATAATGAATAGGCATTACTCAAAAGAACAACCAAGAACATGGTTAAGAGAAACAAAAGGTTACCATAAGTGTGGCAGGTGCCAAGCCTGTAAAAATATGACCCCCACTAAGATCTTTGAGCACCCGGATACGGGGAAACAATACATTATCAAAGACTTCCTGAACTGTAGATCAAAAAGAGTTATCTATGTTGGAATGTGCAAATGCCCTAGAATCTATGTGGGTGAAACCTCTAGGGAACTACGAACTAGGGTCCTTGAACACCTAGGTGATATCAAATGGAATAGGGATCTACCAGTGGCATGACATATGAATAGTGTACACCTGGGACACAAATATGACATATCTTTCTTTGCAATAGAACAACTCAAAGTAAAAGGTAGAAAAGGAGACATCACCAAAATGTTATTACAAAAAGAGTGTAGATGGATTCACGAATTACAATCTTCGGCACCACGAGGATTAAATGAGGCAATATCATTTAAATGCTTTCTGTAAACCATTACACATATTCAATATATGTACTTGGCTTAAGTTATGTTTTGGTATTCCTTTAAAGGGTACATAGTAACATATTAGATAACATCTGTCCCTGCTTAGCTAGAGTGACATAATATATCCTATATATCTGGAAAATAATATGGGGATTCCTAATTTCAGTTCAAACAAACATCAGTGTTTTCCTCTTAAAGAAATATGTCTCAAGCTATGGAACACAGAGAGGTTTTGACATTACCAGTAGATACATTATAAATGCTACCTACTATATATTGATGGCTGGAAGTAAAACTCTAGAATAATATCAATCTTTTGATTTTCAATATAACCCTTGACTTAGAGTCATAATAGATTGTACCTAAAGGAATTATCCTTGTATTATGTGGATATCTATATGCCCTGTTGATCTAATAAAAGTTATTTAGTCTTTCAATTGAGAGACACAGTGGTATAACAGTCATACAATGCTAGATAAATATTGTACTAACAGTAATGATGACAACTGTTAGTGTTGGGATACTAACCAGACGATTTTTTCAGTATGACACCCATAAAGATATCGTAGCTATATAAAACAAGCTTAGGACTAATGATCTATATCCTGGCTAGAATAGATCTTTTGCTTCTTTAGATATAACCACCTAGATACATTCTAAGAACTTGCAAGAGTCATATATAAGTTATTATGATAGGATATCCTCACATATATTGACATCCTTATTATTAGAGATATATAAATGGGAAATAGCAAGGACATGAAATAACGATTTTATTATGAATAATATCAATTAACAATGCCAATACATATAGCCGAGTCTGATAATATACCTGAAACAGTTACAAACATTCTTTTTGCAGTGACTTTGGAAGCAGCTTTCATATATTAGGTGGTGAAAAACATATATGAAGCATGCTAGTGAAATGACTGACAAGAGATGACGAATCTGAGGCCAAACGGGTTCTTACACTACCGCATAACACCCGTGGAGTCACAAACGGTTACCCTGACAACCATCGGGCATAAACAGTGTAGTTTAACGCTGGGCTGGCCCTATGCCCTGACAAAGTCACATTACAGTGACGGAAACGCGTTGGCGGGCGGAGTTTGGTTAGAGCGTGGTTGCTTGAATCAGATACAGCACACATGAGCGGTTTCTTATAGTTATATCCGCTCTGGATACAATAGTTGCTATTTTGTGGGACAATTTTTGCATCACCTATCAAGGCGCTATCTAGACACAGATGATATTTGTTGTAACTAGAATGGCTAAAACAATTACTTAATAGCTACTTTACCCTCAAACATTATTAGCTCTAATTTGTATCCTTTACAAACGGGGTCACCTCTTTTTAACTGATATAGACTAAGAGGATAATGACAATGAGCCATTGATTTGTAAATAATAGCTGAATGCTGTGGTATGTATGTGATATATAGACATGTATATAGGGAATACAGTCAGAAATCGTCCGACTCTGTTAAATCAGAGCGGTACGCAGGTAGGAGGTCGCCTTTGAGCGCACAGCTTTACAAACAGTGTGAATACTGTTGTGAATGGATTGATTGTGAATCACTCTGTATCCTACTTTCTCCTGTTCCCTATAATTAGACCGTAATAATCACACGCTATAACACACTCTGTAGCCCTTATTTTAATATAGATGCTATCTAAAAGGCAACTGAGTTATAGAAACTGGTAGTGGAATTCCCATGTTTCTCAATGGCCTTTATAGTATCTTTTTTAATTGTAGATAGATACTCTATTAGCTGAACCTCATTTGAGGGGATTGGAAATAATTATACCCAGACCCTCTGTTTAACTGCAGTGTCTACCTATGGTAATGTTATTTTTTGCATATCTGTTAAATAAAGTGTTAATTAAAATTTTCTATTATTTAATCAGCTCTTTTACCTGTAAAAAAAAATACAACCCCTCAACATTAAAACCCACCACCCACATACCCCTACTCTAACCCACCCAAACCCCCCTTAAAAAAACCTAACGCTAACCCCATGAAGATCTCCCTACCTTGAGTCATCTTCACCCAACCAGGCCGAAATCTTCATCCAAGGTGCGCAGAGGAGGTCCTTCATCTGGTAGAAGTCTTCATCCAGGCAGCGTCTTCAATCTTCATCCATTCAGAGCCGAGCAGAGCCATCTTCCAAGGAGCCGACGCGGATCCATCCTCTTCATCAGGAGTCTGCTAATACAATGACGGTAAATATAAGTGATGTCATCCAAGATGGCGTCCCTTCAATTCTGACTGGCTGATAGGATTCTATCAGCCAATCAGAATTAAGGTATGAAAAATCTGATTGGCTGATTCAATCAGCCAATCAGATTGAAGTTCAATCCGATTGGCTGATCCAATCAACCAATTGTATTGAGCTCACATTCTATTGGCTGTTCCAATTAGCTATAATGTAGGTGGCGGCGGTGTCCGGTCGGCAGATTAGGGGTTAAAAAATTTTATTAGAGGGTTTGTGGTGGGACTCGGTTTAGGGGTTCATAGGTAGTTTATGGGTGTTAGTGTACTTTATAGCACAGTAGTTAAGAGCTTTATGTTCCGCCGTTAGCCCATAAAACTCTTAACTACTGACTTTTTTTGGCGATAGGAGTCTTGTCGGTAGAGGCTCTACCGCTCACTTCTTCCAAGACTCCAAATACCAGCGTTAGGCAAATCCTATTGAAAAAGATAGGATACGTAAGAGGAGATCTGCGGTAGCCTGGAGTCGCGGAAAAAAAGTGAGCGGTAGACCCTTTCCTGCCTGACTCTAAATACCAGCGGGTGTTAAAAAGCAGCGTTAGGACCACTTAATGCTGCTTTTGAAGGCTAACGCCAAACTCTAAATTTAGGCCAAAGTTTGTAATTTTAACTCTCACTTTTGTTCTCCCCTTAATGGGATACCAATTTTTTCTAGCTCAAGTACCTATATTCTAGCAATCAGTGACCCAACTTTGGCTTAATTTGAGATGTAGAGTGCTTTTCTAGTTACACATCTTTTTTAGGTTTTGTCCTACTTCCCCATATTTTCCTTAGTGTACAGCACCTATTCCACAATATTATTGTTATCAAAATTATTATTAATTACATGGTGGACATCTCTTCTCTAGTGGTGCCATTCTCCCTCTCCTCTTTTTCTTTCCCATTCCCCTTGTATTATTAATTAACCTACCCTAACTATTATTCTACAATTACATTGCAATTAAATTAACTATATTACATATTAAAAAACCCTAACCCAACTCAAATTATTTAAATATAATATTAAACATTATTAAAAATTACTAAAATAAAAAAAATAAAAAAACGCTTAGTTACAAAAAATAAAAAACACTAAGTTACTAAAACAAACAAACCACAGTATCAAAAATAAAAACAAATTATACCTAATCTAATAGCCCTATCAAAATAAAAAAAGCACAATAACCCCCCCAGCCTACAATAAACTACCAATGGCCCTTAAAAGGGCCTTTTGTGGGGCATTGCCCCAAACAAATCAGCTCTTTTACCTGTAAAAAAAAATACAAACACCCCCCAAAAGTAAAACCCACCAACCACCCAACAAACCCCTCCTAAATAAAAAGCCTATCTAAAAAACCTAAGCCCTCCATTGCCCTGTAAAGGGCATTTGTATGGGCATTGACCTTAAAAGGGCATTTCGATCTATTACCTGCCCAGACCCTAAAAATAAAACCCACCCAAAAATAACTTAAATAAACCTAACACTAACCCCCAACGATCCACTTACAGTTTTTGAAGTTCGGCTTGAAGGATCCATACAGCCGGCAAGAAGTCTTGATCCGGGTGACCTATTCTATCTTCATCCATCTGGTGAAGTCTTCATCCATGTGGCCTCTTCTATCTTCATCCATCCGGTGTGGAGCGGATCCATCCTTAAGACATCCGGCGTGGAGCTCCTCTTCAATATGGTCACCGCCATAAACTGGAACTTGAATGCAAGTGACCTCAACCAAGATGGTGTACCTTGCATTCCTATTGGCTGAAAGGTTCCAATCAGCCAATAGGATTAGAGCTGCTAAAATCTTATTGGCTGTTCCAATCAGCCAATAGGATTTGAGCAGCTCTCATCCTATTGACTGTTCCAATCAGCTAATAGGATTTGAGCAGCTCTCATCCTATTGGCTGTTCCAATCAGCCAATAGGATGAGAGCTCAATCATATTGGCTGATTGGAACAACCAATAGGATGAGAGCTGCTCAAATCCTATTAGCTGATTGGAACCTTTCAGCCAATAGGAATGCAAGGAACGCCATCTTGGATGACGTCACTTGCATTCAAGTTCCAGTTTACGGCGGTAACTGTATTGAAAAGGAGCTCCACGCCGGATGTTTTCAGGATGGACCCGCTCCACACCAGATGGATGAAGATAGAAGAGGCCACATGGATGAAGACTTCACCAGATGGATGAAGATAGAAGAGGCCACCCAGATGAAGACTTCTTGCTGGCTGGATGGATCCTTCAAGTGGAACTTCAAAAACTGTAAGTGGATCATCAGGGGTTAGTGTTAGGTTTATTTAGGTTTTTTTTGGATGGGTTTTATTTTTAGAGTAGGGTCTGGGCAGGTAAAAGAGCTAAATGCCCTTTTAAGGGCAATGCCCATACAAATGCCCTTTTCAGGGCAATGGAGGGCTTAGGTTTTTTAGATAGGATTTTTATTTAGGAGGGGTTTGTTGGGTGGTTGGTGGGTTTTACTTTTGGGGGGTGCTTGTATTTTTTTGTACAGGTAAAAGAGCTGATTTATTTGGGGCAATGCCCTGCAAAAGGCCCTTTTAAGGGCCATTGGTAGTTTATTGTAGGCTGGGGGAGGAGTATTGTGGGGGGCTTTTTTATTTTGATAGGACTATTAGATTAAGTGTAATAGTTTTTATTTTTGATACTGTGTTTTTTTTGTAACTTAGTGCTTGTTATTTTTATAATTTAGTAATGTTTAATTATGTTAAATAGTATATTTAAATAATTTGAGTAGGGTTAGTTTTTTTTTTAGTATATACTATAGTTAATTTAATTGCTAGTTTAATGTTATTGTAGTATAATAGTTAGGGTAGGTTAATTAATAGTTTAGAATTAGTTTATTTTAATTCTACAGGTAAGTTTCAATTTATTTGAAGATAGGGATGTTGTAATTTTTATGTAAAGTTATCGGGTTGTTAGGTTTAGGGGTTAATAGCTTAATTTAGTTTATGGCAATGTGGGGCTGGCGGTTTAGGCGTTAATAGGTTTAGTTAATGGTAGTGATATGGAAGGCCAGAGGTTAAGGGGTTAATACATTTATTTAGGTGGCAGTGGGGTCCAAGAGCGGCGGAATAGGGGTTAATAACTTTATTTAGTGGCGGTGGGGTCCAGGAGTGGTGGGATAGGGGTTAATAACATTATTTAGGTTGCAGCGATGTCGGGGAGGCAGATTAGGGGTGTTTAGACTCAGGGCTTATGTTAGGGTGTTCGGTGTAAATGTTACTGGTTTTCTACCATAGAAATCAATGGGATATCTGGCAGCATCGAACATAAGCTTTCGCTGCTTTCAGACTCCCATTGATTCCTAAGTCATCCGCAGCCTCCAGGATGGCAGATTAAAACCAAGTACGCTGGGCCAGAATAGCCGACAGTGTACCTGTTAACTATTTGATAACTTGGAAAAGTTGTCAAATAGTGCTGAATGTGTATTTGGAACATCTGTAATTACGTAAGCATCGATCTGTGTAGGATTGAGACCAGCAGATCATACGTTACGTCACAGATTTCAACTTTTGCCGGTCTGTAGGCTTTGATAACTAGGTTGAATCAAGCTTGCAACAATTACGCTGCGGAATTCCATCCTATTTGCGGTTGATGGCTTGATAAATATCCCCCTATGTCCAGAATTTAGCGAGTTGAAGTGCATTATCATTTCAAATGTTTTTCTTTCAATGGTATTTTGAAGTTGCCTCTGAATCTTGATTTTGAGGTTTTGGATGGAGTGGTCAGTTTGAGTGAAATGGTGACCAACAGGGGCACAGCATTTTGTTTCACAGTGATTTTTTTATTGAGTTTTTGTATAAATTCATCTGAAGGTGCAGTTGTTGACTTGATTCTCCAATATAACACCCCACTTCACATGCAGTGCAATTTATCTTGTTTACCACATTTGCAGATATACATGAATATGCCACTTTAATGCTACATGATTTATTCTTGTGATTTGTTTTGATGCTTTTACAAATGTGTCAACATAGTTTGCAGTGAGGTTTATTGCATCACATTTTTTCATTTTGAATGTTTTTTTTCTCAAGGGGTAGCTTCCTGGTGACCAATTTCTGTTTTAAGTTAGGTGGTTGTCTGAATACCAGGACTGGGAGTTGTGGAAAGATTATTTTGAGTGTGGGATCCTCTGTAAATAGTGGCTGTAAGTCTTTCATGATTTTTGTTATCCCTTCCAGAGCAGGGTTGTATTTGACTACTAGTTGGATACGTGATATGTTTTTCTTCTCCCTTTACTGTAGGAAGTGTTCACATGGAGTATTGAGGGCAGTGTAAATTGAGTGTTTTTTTCATATCATATAAGTTGCTATATCTGCTTTGAACTATTTAAATGTAAGTCAACACATTATAGAACTAAGCATGTAGCAGATTTAGCAATACCATATTTAACCATTTATTGTCAATAATGTTTAGCTAACTCTGTCACTGTTTATTAGATTTAATAACCCTTGGTCACTTACATTGCATATTGGAAGTATTATATAACTGAATTTATTTCTGATTCCTTAATAATCTTAAAAAAAAAACAAAAACGTTTTCATGTCATTCTAAAAAGTATCAAGGCGGGGATCAAAAGGGGATTAGTTCCTTTAAAAGGCATGTATTGAATTTATTAAACTTAGTGTTGTATCTGGTGCTTTAAAAATATTTTCCGGTAACACTTCTACCTGTTAGCTGACACAGGGACCTATGCGACCTTTCGTTCCCTTTTGAATTTTATTTGTTTAACAATATTTACAATAAAGGCTTAGTTTGAATTTATTTTGGAGCTCCTTTCAAGTCTTCATTTGTTCTGGATTTGTGTTGCCAGATTGCTGGTTGAGCTCAGCACTGCATCACAGCTCCTTAGCAGGAGCCCCCAGTTGTTCCCATGACCTACAGCGGATCCCCCTCCCACAGTTATTGTGACTGATGAAAGGAAATTACCGGCAAATGTCAAGTGACTGCAAGTGGTTCTCATAATCTATAACAGATCCCCCCATGTAAGTAGTGAAGGAGGAAGAGAACGTACTGGCAAATCTCATGTAACCAGTGTGATGTGACACGCTCATCTGCAAGAGGTCGATAGATGGAAGTTCTGAGAGAGCAGTGAATGGAATATTAACACACTTCTGGTAACAGAACTTGGCGAGGCAGCAGAACGGCTATTTAATCTTGCACAGAGGTATGGGAACAGATCTACAGTTTGTGCACAAGAAGAACTATGAAAGTTTTGATTATATCACTTAAGTAAAGGATACACTAGACCTGGGGAAGTGTGATACATGTTGTGTACAAGGTTACCTGAGCCGAATAAAGCTTAATGAATTCAGCAAACATAATGGTGGCTATTTTGTACTTTATTGTTTGTTAGCACTGCTATCACAAACAAACTTTTAATTTCATATCCTAAGAATGTTGCAGTAAGATATTTTTTTTAGTCCTACATATATTTCTCATTCCTTCTACAGTAAAATATAAAATTATAATTCTTACTTATGATTGTTCAACACAGCCTTTAGCTCTCTTTATCAAAGCCTTCCAAAAACCTTTTCATATTTTCAAGTAACCAGATGTATACTTTTCCCACCTCTTCTCCATCCTTCAAAGATTAAATCTCAAAATTTCCTATGAGGGAAAATCCTGCAGAGAATCTATTCTGCTCCAATTGCTAAGGTAGAGCAAAACACAGAAATGTAATTCTTCATGCAACTTTATGAATGAATGACAATGTAAAACTACAAGCAATCTATTGTTGTCTCTTTCTCTCTTGCATTCTTTCGTTCTCTCTCAACCTCTTTCCTGAGTCTCCAATACACTTCCAGGCTCAGTACAAAATATCTAAAAATGTTTCCCATGAGCTTCCCTAGATTTATTCTAAAGAGTGTAAATGTTTCCATAGGCACCATAGAATATATGTTGGAGTTAGTTTCCTCTCTGCTATTTTAGACACAAAACTCCCTTTACTGCCAAAAACCTAAATATTTTATTTCAAAATATTCTCTTTTCAGTGAGGAAAAAAATGATAACCATTCCTCAGTATCTGAAAATTTCTTTGTGTAGGTTGTAAAAGAATAATTTAAAAGTAAAACAAATCCATTATTCCTTTTATACTTGTGTACCTTACTAACAGCATTGTATAATCTTTTATGACCAAGCCTTTACATAACAATCCTTTTTCTATGTGAAGGTATTATATATTAGTTTATACTTGCCTTCCATAAAAGTCTAATAACATTTATAACAGTTCATGATAAATAACACCACTGCCTAAATAATATTGTCTCATACCGTGTTATGTAATTTAAGGGAACATTAAACTCACAGCATATACCAGCAATTTAGCACTGTACTGTAAATTAAAGGCTTTAAAATTATTAAATAGTGCATAGTATTGTCGTTAGCATAATTTACAAGGGTTTGCAAATCAAGAGCAATTCATGTATACACCTTTTGAAAAACCAGGTGAAAGCAATGTTCTTAGTATCGTTTGCTGTGACCGATTAGGGACAAATGTAAATAACTAGCCAATCACTGTGTAGAATGTTTCAGGGTCACACTATATGTGCCACAAGTATATTGTTAACTCAGCGCCTCCGGCCACCCACTGCACAGCACTCTTCTTCAATGAGGTGACGTTTCCACCTCTAAAGCAATAGCTATGCAATGTATTTGCTGAACAGCTAGGATGAGTTTAATATATGTCTGTAAATACATATAGAAAAATATAAATACATAAATACGTATGTGTATGTATGTATCTCTATGTTAAAGCCCTTTGTAGCTTTTTTTTTTTAACACCTAAGACCTCATATCTTTGAGCCCTTATAACTTTTTTTGCATTATTTTTTGTATATATTTTTATTAGATAGTGTTATTATGAGTATAACTGTACTTTTAAATGTATTTTAGTTTGTTTATTGACACTTTTTTTTGCAAAATAGTTAACCAGAGCAAAAAAGAGGTTTATTGTGATGGTATGTGCTCGTCAGGCTTACCGCTGGTAATATCAGATGAAAGTAAATGCAATTGCTTGAGCACGATATTGATTTACGCTAGAATTATTACTGCAACTTCGGAGCTCTGGTTAATTGTTTAACATAACAGATGCACAAAACATATAAAAAAAACATTAAAAAGTACACTTACTCTCATATTAACATCATCTAATAAAAATTTTGGAAAACAAAAAATATTGCACATGTTATAAGGGCTCAAAGATATGAAGTCTCTGGTGTTAAGAAATAACAACAGGCAAATGGCTTTAACATAGACAAAGGCAAAAAGAAAAAAGTTGTCCCACTGGATATGAAGATAAAAACTTTTCTTTATTTCCACAGAAAGTAAAAACAACAATGGGTAGGGTCCAATAAAGTGCAAAAGATGAGAGACTGTAGCACCAAATGGCTTACATGTTTTGGCACGGAGCCGTAATTATATATATATATATATATATATATATATATATATATATATATATATATATATATTCATTTAAATTATGGTGGAGATAAAAGTTTGAGATTAAAAACCTTCATGTCTCAAAAGTAAATCAATAAAAACAATTTTTTGCATAGGAAATTAGCACATCTAGGCAAGTATTCCCGCTTGCTTTTCCCCAGTAAAACACGGTATACATTGTTACCAATGTACAAGAGGAGCCTGGGTCAGATATGCAAATTAGATATGCAAAATCTCAGACTTTTTGCTTCAAATACTGTTTTAACACAGCGATCCCTTAATAGAGTTAATGCAGCAAATACAGAAATCACTGCCTGACAGCCTGTTTCTTTCTTAATAGAACTCTTTCGTAACATATAGATTTCTGATTTCTGCTTGGGTAAAGCTCATTGCAGGGTTAAATAAAAATTCATTTAAATTATGGTGGAGATAAAAGTTTGAGATTAAAAATCTACATGTGTCAAAAGTAAATCAATAAAATAAACAGTATTTGCTTCAAATACTGTTTTAACACGGTGTGACCCCACATAGTCAAGTTGCCATTGTAACAAACCCCCCCACAAAAACACCTCACACCATCTTTGGGATTGAAAGGCCGCAGCTCCTTTATTAACATAACTTATAACATAAATAACATTAAAATAACATTAGATAACATTAACTCTTTAAACACCAACACAGTGCTTGCCCCCATTCCACGTTCCACAAGCCCCGCCCTACCCAAGGGAGGGGCTACCACCATCAAACCAACCCCCTGCTGTTGAAACAGGAAGTCCCATCACATCATAACAGGCGTAAGGCTCTACCACCCAGGGCAAGCACCCCGCCACAGCTGCGACAGTTTTTGAAGCCTATCACCAGGGAGAGAGGGCGGGAATTTGCCCACCGTGCTGCTCCTGCTATCAGTGCTTGTTATTTTTCAAATTGTTGCTACTTCCTGTCAGCACCTTATCAACCCTTTGCTTAACCCACCCCCTTGTCCTTTCTCTCACCCCATGCCCTGCTTCCTAGTGGGGTCACATAACCCTCTCTTCAATTTCTTTCTACAGGGTTATTCCTTGACCCCACATAGTCAAGTTGCCATTGTAACAAACCCCCCCACAAAAACACCTCACACCATCTTTGGGATTGAAAGGCCGCAGCTCCTTTATTAACATAACTTATAACATAAATAACATTAAATAACATTAGATAACATTAACTCTTTAAACACCAACACAGTGCTTGCCCCCATTCCACGTTCCACAAGCCCCGCCCTACCCAAGGGAGGGGCTACCACCATCAAACCAACCCCTGCTGTTGAAACAGGAAGTCCCATCACATCATAACAGGCGTAAGCCTCTACCACCCAGGGCAAGCACCCCGCCACCCCTCACCCCTTAGGTGAGGACCGCCACCCAGAGCCAAGGCCTTCTCAATCCCTTCTCTCAACGTGAAATTAAAAAGGTGTAAACCCACCTCGTTAAGGTGCACCCCGTCTTTGAGATAGAAGCACCTTCCCGATTCCCCTTCAAATTCAACATGCCTCAATCCAACTCCTCCCACCTTTCTTACGTAACTGCTCACCATCCTGTTGATCTTCCGTCTGGAAGCCTCCAACCTCCCAGCATCCCATGCAGACCTCCACACTACCCGGCTCTCTATCTCTGACCAGACAATAACTAAGCCCGGGAAGAGTTGCCGCAGTCTCTCCATCCCTCTCTTAATATCCTCCACCAAGTCCTTTTGAGGCATGAAGCCCAGGTCATTTCCTCCCACATGAAGCACCAAAATCTGAGGGGGTGCAAACAATCTGGCATACTCAACAACTTTCCCGACTACCTGCCCCCATTTCATGCCCCGGACCCCAAACCATTTTACTTCAACTTTATCTCTAGATAGTCCCAGCTGGCCTCCATCCTCCTTGACTGCGGCAGCCTTCCTGGCCCAGTAACTGTACGAATGCCCGATCACCCAACACCTCACTGGACCTGTTAAAACAAAATATAGCCGTATCAGCTGCCGCCCCTTCCACTTACACCCTCATCCCCAACCTAACGTACCCCCGATACCTGTCCGACCTCCACCTCCCTATCCTCTTAATCACAGACACATCCAAACCCAAGCCAGCTGCCTCCGTTGCCGCCCCAATCCTGAAGGAATGTGACCCGAACTCCATTTCCCCCAACCCCACTCTCCCCAAGGCCTTTCTGAATACCGCCATAAACTGGAACCTGGACAAAGCAGACCCATCCTCATGCACCAACAGTGGACCCACCCCCCTGGGGCGAAGACTGAGGTACTGCTGAACTACGGCCACTGGGCAACACACTCCCCCCACTTCCCTCAGCTTGATCAAGACCCCTTTCCCCAACTGGTCCATCTTGGACCTTCTCAACCAAATCTCCACTACTCCTTCCCCCAGTGTCACCTCATCTACGTGCAAACCTCCCTCGTCCCTCCTGTTCTGTCCCACCAACTCCGAAATCCTGAATGCTCCAAAAAATGCCAAAGTAAATGCAGTCTTAAACAGGACCTCCTCAAAATTCGACAAACATACCTCCTTTAAACATTCCACCATCTTCACCAAAACTACAAACGATACCGGCCGTCTGCCGTCTGGCCTCCTTCTACCCCGGCACAACCCCCTCACTGCCATCCTCACCACAAAGACCTTCGTTAAGTCCCCCATCTCCAACAGCTGGAACCAGAAGGCCAATGCCGCCATCCTTTTCTTTATCTCTGAGGAGGATAGCCTCTCCTCACCCCACTGCCTTACCCATGCCAGCAACACCCCCAACTGGGCATCGCCACTTTCCAGTAGGTGCCTCCCCCTCTCCAGACTGCACCATTTTTTCCACACCTGGACGTAGGCCCTCCAAGTCGACTCTGCCAGCGAACCCTGGACCAGCACCATCAACCCGCGTCCCCCAGATTCCACAAGTCCTCCGGGCAGGATGTTCCCTCCATGTCCGCCTCTGGCGCTGCCGCGCGGAACCGGTCCCACTGGAAAAGGGACAAAGAATCAGCTATCACATTCAGCTTCCCCGGGACATGTACAGCCCTGAAAGATACGTTATTGCGCAGGCACTCCAACACAAATACTCTCAACAACCTAACCACCGGCGGGGAGTTAGCCGTCAGCCTGTTTATAGCCAAAACCACCCCTAGGTTGTCCGAATGGAAGGTAACCCTCTTGTCCCTCAAGGTACTGGACCACACCCGGAGCGCTACCACTAACGGGAAGAACTCCAAGAATGTGAGATTCTTCGTTAGGCCCGCCTCTTTCCAACTATCCGGCCAGGCCTCCGCACACCACCGTCCTTGCAAATAGGCCCCGAAACCCTGCGCTCCCGAAGCATCCGTGTATAAGCTCAGGTTGTCATCAGACCAACCGACTTCCTGCATAATCAACCTCCCATTGAACTCCTCCAAGAATGTGAGCCAGACCCTCAAGTCATCCTTCAGCTCCCTCGTGACCCTGATATGATGTCTAGGCTCCGAGACCCCAGCCGTCGCCAGCGACAGCCGGTGACAAAAAGCTCTACCTATCGGGATAATCCGACAGGCGAAGTTGAGCTTCCCCAATAATGACTGCATCTGCCGCAATGTGACTTTTTTAGATGCCAAGACCTCGCCCACCACCGCTTTGAGGTCGACCAGCTTGTCCACCGGGAGCCGACACTCCATACTGATCGTATCCAGCTGTATCCCCAAAAAACTCAGGGAAGACACCGGACCCTCTGATTTTTCGCTCGCCACCGGGATCCCAAAGTCCCTAGTCACTTCCCCGAAGACCTCAACCAGCCTCTCGCAGTCCCCTGAATCCGCCGCTCCCACGAATAAGAAGTCATCAAGGTAGTGGACCACCGAAGACTTCCCCGCTCTTTGCCTTACCACCCAGTCCACGAAAGAACTGAATTTCTCGAAATACGAGCAAGATATAGAACAGCCCATGGGGAGGCATAGATCCACGAAAAACGAGCCCTCGAACCAACAACCCAACAAGTGATGGCATTTTGGGTGAACCGGCAGCAGCCGAAATGCGGATTCGACGTCTGCTTTTGCCAGCAACGCCCCAGGACCCTCCCTACGGACCAAAGATACTGCCCTATCGAAAGACGCATAGTTCACCGAAACCAACTCAGGATCTATGCCATCGTTCACTGACAGCCCTTTTGGGTGAGAGAGATGATGGATCATGCGAAACTGCCCCACCCATTTTTGGGTACCACCCCAAGCGGAGAAATTCGCAACCCCTGCAGCGGGGGCCCATTGAAGGGCCCCGCCATCCTGCCCAGTGCCACCTCCTTGCACAATTTTTCTCTCACCACTGCCGGGAACTCCTTGGCTGACTTTAGATTACCCCCAAATGCTCCCACCTCCTGGTCTTTAAATGGAATAACGAAACCCGAACTGAACCCTGTCAACAATAACTCGGCGTCTGCCGCGAACCCCCGCCAATTGGCGTATTCCTTTAGCCATGGCACCATCTTTTCGACCCTCACTGGGGTCCGCGCTCGCACTACCCACCTCCCCGGGTTTTCCTCCCTGCCTCGCTTTCTTGAAGCACTTGGCAAGAGAGTGAATTCCCCCGCATCCCGAGCATTCATGCTTGTACTTGCATGATGCCCCGAATTTGCATTGCCCCTCATTAAACTGAAAGCAGAGGCCCTTCCGTATTGCTGTTGTTGTGTTTCCGCTCCCGCCCCCGCTCCCCGATCCCTGTCCGCCTGCCCGAAAGGACTGACCCCCTCTCAGGGGCGTCATGATCTCTAACCAGATGCCCATGTCCCTATCGTCCCACCGCATCTCAGCCCTAACCGCCATTCGCTGCCGGAACCTCTCGTCGTACCGCCACCACGCTGTTCCCCCGTATGTCCCATACGCATTCCCGATCTCATCATAGTAACAGAAAAGGGACGACCCCTGTTCTGGGAATTTCTCGCACACCACGCTCGCCATGATGCGAAATGCCCTGGACCAATTCTCAAACGTCTTCGGCAACTTCCTCCATCGCTTCTTCCTCTCCTCGTCTTCCTTCTTACCTTTCTCCTTATCGTCCTCCTTCACCTCCAGTACCTGATCCAAGGGGAGCAGCGAGAAAATTTCCAGAAATTCCCGTTTCCAGATCTTCTCCCTCAGCTCGCTGGTGAGGTGTATTCCCAGAGGCCCCACCGAACATAGGCACGGTCTCCTTAATGCATCTTCTGGGACCCTCAGCGTCTCTCCAGTCCCCGCACCGACTGCAGCCCCCGTACCAGGTGCTGCCGGAGCCCCTCCGCTCTGCGCTTCACCTGCCGGTTGCGTCCATGCCGCCGCCGGCGAACCCCTTTGCCCCTGTGCCTTCTCTAAGGTAGCAATCAAGCCCTTCAACCCTGTCAGTATCAACTCACGCTCCCCAGACAAACCCTCATTCATCCTAGGGAGCAGCGCAGCAGCCTCACCTGCCGACTGCACCGCTGTTGCCGGTCCTAGTCTTCTCCTCTCCTCAGAGACTCCCGTCTCTGGCATGTTGCGTCCGTCCTGACTGGAGCCCCTAGGCCTCCCGGCCGTCCCCGCTCCGTCTACCTCCAGTATGCGTCTCGTCGTCCCTCTCCTGGCAGGGGACCTCCCCCTGCCGCCTCTGCTCCTGTCTCTGGACCTCTCCAACCTGGCCCAGGTGGGCGACGACGCCTCCCTTCCTCTGCTCCTCCTGCGCCTTGGCGACCGTGACCTTCTGAGCCCCCTATCTGTGTCCTGCCTCCTCAGGGGAGTGGGATCCCTCCCCGTATCACGTCCTGGTCTTGCCGTCTGTAAAGAGATCAAACCCGTCACATCATCCCCCCTTTCTGGCCTCCCCTCACCACTTCCTGGCCTGACCCCTCCCCGTGGTGGGGACAACAACCTCAATAGCTGCGCCAGTGTATCCATCCCCCCTACCTGGCCAGCCGTCGCCGTTCCTGCTGATGTGCCCTCCAACGGATCCTCCTCTTCCTCGAAGTCACCGCTGGCGTCCAGCTCAAGCGGTGGCTCCGTCCACAGCTCCATATCATCGATCTCCCTTGTGGCATTGCCCGCCACCTCTCCCCGGGCCGTAGCGGCCCTTCCCTCTGTAAAACAAATCATAACATCAACATCATTCCCTTCACACCTCTAGCATCCTCTCCCCCTCCCCCCCCTAAACCCCTTCGATTCCCCCCCTTCACTCTTGTGCTAACTCACTCACCCCCCCCCTTTTTTTTTTTTTTATATATCCACACCCCCTCCCTGCCACATAGGTACCCCCTACCCAACACCGCACCCCTTAACAGACTCCCTGTCCTCATCCCTCCCCCCTCCCAACTATCCCTGCCTCAGATCTCCCCCTATCCCCCCCCCACTCACTGTTTCTCCTACCGGCCCTCATCCCTTAACTCCTTGCTAGTACATCCATTAGTTAAGGGTACCACCCCCTGGCTCCCACCTCTCCCCTCAATAATTACCTGTGGGCTCCAGGCACCCCGCTCCCAGAACTCATCTCTCCTTCCCATTCGCCTCACTTCCTATGGCCTCTGAACCTGTCCCCACCTGCTAATCCCCACCTACACCTTATTCCTTCCTGCCTGCTGCATTGGACCCCCCCCCTCTCAAATTCCCTTGCCGCCTCCAACTATTTGACCGACCAACCCCCCCCCTCTGGATGCCGCCCCTTGTGGCCCTTAGCCTGTTTGGTCAGCCCCTGGCCCGGCAATGCCTTCTTTGTGTCCCCTATTGCCTACGGGCACCCCCCTCCGAAGCCGGGCCCCCTGGTGTAAGGCTTAAGCCCCCGGATCCTCCCCCCCCCTTCCCGCTCTCACCTGCTCCCTCCGATTGCGCCCGGTGACCTCCGCTGCTTACTCCTCTGGTCCCAAGGCCCGGTTGCGACCGCCGGGCCGTGACGTCATCCGGTCGCGCTGCTGTAGGCCGCAAGCTTGTACCCGGCCTGGCCGTCGCCTCATCCGGCCGCGTTGCTGTAGGCCGCAAGCCTGTACCCGGCCTGGCCGTCGCCTCCGGTCCCACTGTGGCCCGCTCTCCATCCTGCAGGTCCCCGGATCTCCTGCCGCTCCTTCGCAACTGAGGCCCCGACTGCGCCTGCCGGGCCGTCTCCGCTCCCGCATCTGCCGCACTAGGCCGCGAGCCTGCCCTGGGCCTGGCCGTCCTCACCGGTCCCGTTTCTTGCCGGACCACTTCTGGCGTCCTCCCTGAGGCCCCACCGGCTCCTCTGCCCGACCTCCTTCTTACCGCCTCAGGGCTCGAACGCTCAGGCGGTCTGGATCTCCTTGTGGGCCTCTCACTCCTCCTGGGCCCAGCTACGCTAGGACTTGGCCTCCCTGCTGCTTTCTCTGCTGCACCCAGGTGCTCCTGAATCCAGCCTGCTCCCTTCTCTCTGGCCACCTTCATGAGCTCAGCAAGTAAAGCTTCCATGACAGGTAAGCAAAGACTGTAGTCCTAATTTGCCCACCGTGCTGCTCCTGCTATCAGTGCTTGTTATTTTTCAAATGCTTGTTGCTACTTCCTGTCAGCACCTTATCAACCCTTTGCTTAGCCCACCCCCTTGTCCTTTCTCTCACCCCATGCCCTGCTTCCTAGTGGGGTCACATAACCCTCTCTTCAATTTCTTTCTACAGGGTTATTCCTATCCCTTAATAGGGTTAATGCAGCACATACAGAAATCACTGCTAGACAGCCTGTTTCGTTCTTATTAGAACTCTTCAGTAGCAGATAATTTGCATATTTTACCCAGAATCCTCTTGTGCATTGGTAAAAATGTATATGGTGTTTTACTAGGGAAAAGGAAGTGGGAATACTTGCCTAGATATGCTACTTTCCTATGCAAAAAATTGTTTTTATTGATTTAATTTTGAGACATGGAGGTTTTCAATCTCCAACTTTTTTCTCCACCATAATTTAACAGAAGCTAGTCGTGGTATCAGAAGTTCTGAAGTTAGCGTGCATTAGACTTTTCCCTCGCACACTAATATTTTACATCAACTAGTAATACGCACTCTAACCCGGGTCACAATACATTTTTACTTTGATTGCAGTTAACGAAAAAGTAGTTGAGCATGACACTTGTAATCTGGCCTTCATTTTCAATATATAAGGTACAAGAGACTTATCCTGAATGAGAAATTTTTTCTAGACTTAAATAATGAAAAAAAGTACAAATATCATTGCAGCAAATGCTGCTTTATGGAAAAAGTCACAAAGTAAATAGAAATTGTCACTCCATTGGCTTAGGATGTGCTGCCCTTCTTTACTAGTTAGTCAATTTTTATAAAATGATAAATGATAAATGTGCATGTAAACGAAGAGAGGCAATTGTAAGATACTATATACTGAAAATAGGGTAATCTAATTGGTATTGGCTGCAAATTACAATATTTATTAAAGTCCGCTCCCTGCTGCCTACAAAGTTTACCTTTGCATCAAGCTCCCTTGGCTTTGTGTCCTCACCAGTCTCGCAATACGGGAGTCTGGTGGTATATTCAAAAAATGTGTCTACCTTAGGAAATAATAGAGATTGCAGCTTCAGCAAAAGTTTGCCAACATCGCTACTCATCTGCAATCTTGACAGGGTTGGAGGGGGCTGTATTTGAAGCGTTCTTACACAACATAGATTGTGCATTCACACAAATGGTTTCTGTGTATGAACAATTCAAATAATGCCTATGTAAACTAAGTTTGGCTGTGCATTTTCTAGATTTCTCACACTTGAAATTCTCGTCACTGAAAAGCTGGTTTTTAATATTAGAAACTCACAGCAATATTTCACAATTAAAATACAAATTACTCCTATGGAACGCCCATCAAACATCCATGGAACATCTATACAGGGAGTGCAGAATTATTAGGCAAATGAGTATTTTGACCACAACTTCCTTTCCTTTGGCAAAATGGGTCAAAAGAAGGACTTGACAGGCTCAGAAAAATCAAAAATAGTGAGATATCTTGCAGAGGGATGCAGCACTCTTAAAATTGCAAAGCTTCTGAAGCGTGATCATCGAACAATCAAGCGTTTCATTCAAAATAGTCAACAGGGTCGCAAGAAGCGTGTGGAAAAACCAAGGTGCAAAATAACTGCCCATGAACTGAGAAAAGTCAAGCATGCAGCTGCCAAGATGCCACTTGCCACCAGTTTGGCCATATTTCAGAGCTGCAACATCACTGGAGTGCCCAAAAGCACAAGGTGTGCAATACTCAGAGACATGGCCAAGGTAAGAAAGGCTGAAAGACGACCACCACTAAACAAGACACACAAGCTGAAACGTCAAGACTGGGCCAAGAAATATCTCAAGACTGATTTTTCTAAGGTTTTATGGACTGATGAAATGAGAGTGAGTCTTGATGGGACAGATGTATGGGCCCGTGGCTGGATTGGTAAAGGGCAGAGAGCTCCAGTCCGACTCAGACGCCAGCAAGGTGGAGGTGGAGTACTGGTTTGGGCTGGTATCATAAAAGATGAGCTTGTGGGGCCTTTTCAGGTTGAGAATGGAGTCAAGCTCAACTCCCAGTCCTACTGCCAGTTTCTGGAAGACACCTTCTTCAAGTAGTGGTACAGGAAGAAGTCTGCATCCTTCAAGAAAAACATGATTTTCATGTAGGACAATGCTCCATCACACGCGTCCAAGTACTCCACAGCGTGGCTGGCAAGAAAGGGTATAAAAGAAGAAAATCTAATGACATGGCCTCCTTGTTCACCTGATCTGAACCCCATTGAGAACCTGTGGTCCATCATCAAATGTGAGATTTACAAGGAGGGAAAACAGTACACCTCTCTGAACAGTGTCTGGGAGGCTGTGGTTGCTGCTGCACGCAATGTTGATGGTGAACAGATCAAAACACTGACAGAATCAATGGATGGCAGGCTTTTGAGTGTCATTGCAAAGAAAGGTGGCTATATTCGTCACTGATTTGTTTTTGTTTTGTTTTTGAATGTCAGAAATGTATATTTGTGAATGTTGAGATGTTATATTGGTTTCACTGGTAAAAATAAATAATTGAAATGGGTATATATTTGTTTTTTGTTAAGTTGCCTTATAATTATGCACAGTAATAGTCACCTGCACACACAGATATCCCCCTAAAATAGCTATAACTAAAAACAAACTTAAAACTACTTCCAAAACTATTCAGCTTTGATATTAATGAGTTTTTTGGGTTCATTGAGAACATGGTTGTTGTTCAATAATAAAATTAATCCTCAAAAATACAACTTGCCTAATAATTCTGCACTCCCTGTATATTCATTATGTCTGCGATCTACCTTGCTAATAAAGACAAATAAAAAAAGAAATGCAGGTATGTAAAACTATAAAGTCGGTCTTCTATGACATATTAATATCACTAAAAATAATTCTTCCTAAAAAAATAAAAGTAAAACCTTTTCAATATAATGAGAATACTTAAAAAATATATATATTGCATTATGCAATAAAATAATAAAATAAATATAAATAAATCATTATATATATATATATATATATATATATATATATATATATATATATATATATATATATATAGTGCTATAATCCTCAAAGCAACCTAACCCAACTACACTATTAACCCTTGAGGAACATACCCCCAATGCAACCTAACTGCATTACACTATTAACCCCTTAAACACCGTAACCCTAGCACAAACTAACCCCACTACATTATTAACACCTTAAGCACCTTAACTCCCAACGCAAACTAACTTCACTACATTATTAACCCCTTAAATGACACAACCCCCAATCCAACTTAACCCCACTATGCTATTAACCCCTGAAGCAAGATACGCCATCACAGTAAACAAAAATAATATTAAAAAAACAACCAAAACCCCACAACAATAAACCACAAAAAAGTATATAACCCATTAACTGAAAATACACAATAATAAACAAGCAGAAAGTCAACAAAAGTACACAATTTTACATTAACAATAATTTTAAATATTTTTATTTTAATTTTTCTTTATTGAGGTTCTGAATAAGGCATACATAAAATATGAAAAATGAAACATAATAATATGCGATGCAAGGATTATACAGTATAAGTCCAGATAACAACATAGTACATTTCTAGCAAGAAGAGTCAAAAGCATAGTATTGAAAAAAGTGCCTAATGATCTGTGTGCTCCCTAGATGATAAAAGAGGCCACTCATGGACCTTAGTTATAAACTCATAACCATAGATAGGGGGCTATTTCTAGTGGAGAGACCACTTTTGGATCTCTAAATGAGAACCTCTTTTTTCTTTTTTGTCATCAAGCGTTAAAGTTAAGACCTCATAGTCAAACTATATGTGGTGTGACTAAGCTTAGAGTGAGGACATAAGGTCAATAGAATAATTGAGGTTTGAAATAAGCAATATTTACAATGCAATATAAAAACATGGTAGATAGTATGTAATATATATAACATGCCAAACAGTCATTAAGCCTTACCATGAAAACAAGAGGCCACTTTTGGACCTCAAATAATATATACATAAGGCAGAGGGCTTCTTGGAATATAGGAGACCGCTCATGGATCTCATCTGGTAACCCTCAGTTTTATAGTAGAATATTCAAACAAATAAGGTCGATTTATATTAGAGCATTGGAACAAGGAAGGTAAAATAATGTAGTTATTACACCTCATAATAAGATAAAAATAAATATTTCTGTGCTGACCATCATGGAAAATAGAATGATCTCAGGACATTTTGTGGAGCATATTTAAGGCATAAGTGGCAAATGTATTACTTAACATTGATACGTAGTGTCCAACTTAGAGCCTGCAAGGGAAGCATCAATTTTGTCTTTATAACACTTAACCAAACTAGCAATAGCATATAACATACAATAAGATCTCAGGAATGTTAGAGAGCTGTACTTGATAACTAGCTTAAATATCAGTTAGGAAATTAAAAATCAATTTAAGGGTCTGTCATTGAGCTCCAGTAGATCACAGACTCAAATTAAAATCTGATAACAGTTCCCGTCTGGAGTAGAGGGGTGGAGGTAATGTGTGGAGGTTTGCCGCTGAGTACTTTAAGGAATCTATAGTTGTGGTCTCTCAAGTCTCCCCCTAACTAATCAGTAGGAACATTATAGTTATATTGTAGAGGCTAGATTAATCAGCGTAATAGAGGGGAATACCATTATAGGAGCCAACAAGTTATTATAATTACCTCAATTGGAGATGTAGGTCTGCAGAAACAGTATCGTTGACTAGATTAAAGGAATTTACATACACTGCTTAAACTATGCATTGCTCCATGTCCCCTGCAAGGTTTAAAGGTTAGCCCTGAAACTACGCACATAGTGCACCGCCTCGGCCGCAGACAGTGCAGTACCGCGCAGCAGGTTAATAATAACAGTAGGGTGAGCATTGAAAAAAACACATACCTTAAGGGTTGCTTAGCCTATGGAAAACAACATACAGCACTGTACCTGTCCTAACAAACTTCAATATACGATTGCCATTTGCTGAATATCAGGAAAAGATAAAGCTAACTAAACCCCCAACAGGCTATTGTTATGTAACTCTGCAAGGGGCAAGTACAACTGCGGTTGGAGGCAGCAAATTGCTACCAGTTAAGAATTGATGAAAAAGTCCCAATGACAAGATAAGCTTGAGCACAAATAGAACTGATTATAAAGCAAAGTATTGAGCATAGTTCTGTTTGCTCCCTGCAAGTCACAAATCTAACCAACTCCGGTGCGAATCCCCTTGAGAGAGTCATTTTGCCTAGACAGCTGCAGGGCCGTCAAAAGTATAAGCCATAAAGATGTGATGGCATAAAGGCAGCGTCCCCGCTCCCGGCCAGTGTCCCACTTGAACAGCGGCAGCAGATCTGTGTATCGAGAGATCCCTGTAAACTTCAAAGTCTCTAAGGAGTATACTTTCTGTGTACATGTCTCCTCTCGATCCCTGAGTGCTCCTTCAGTTGGGGCTCTCCTACTTTTGTTTTCCCCAGTAGGTAAAAAGGCTGAACGGGTCTCTGCTGTGGCATCCCTGCTGATCCGTATCCAAGCTGTTCGGTTGACAGTGTCCCATTCGGTCTTCCTAGTCAAGTTTGCTATGTCTACTGTCACAGGCTTCATGATGACAGGTGCCTGTTTCTCCTCATGGTGTACCAGGGTAGTTATAAAGCGCTGGGGCCCCAAAGCGCTGTTGTTTAGATGCACCGCTAACACAGGAATTACTCTGTTTATTTGCTGGGATGCCTGTAGAGCTTCAGGGTGAAATGCCATGTTCAGCGTTTTTTCTAGGGCAGCATGGTGATCTGATAGCAGATTGCGCAATGCTTCTAAAATGTTAGTGGTACACTCCATGTCCATATTGGTCTTCTATAGAAGAGCTTGGAGTCAACACATTGAATAAAGTATTATAGATGCACTCACGGTGCTAACTAACGACAGGAGCCCGAGAGCGTCCTGCCGGGGGGTATCTCACGTGGCTGATGTTAGAGGCCACAACTTCAAAGTAGCTCCGGGCTCTGAAGCCAGCAGCGACCCCGGTGAAATTGGTATAAATGGATAGGTTTACTTTAGTATATGCTAGATATGCCAATCTCTATCCTAGATGCTTCTTATATAGAGTTATATCATGCAGATTATACAGGAAAGCTGGAGCAGCTTGCAGAAGTGCGACCAGTCATGGCCGCTGCCCGGAAGTCCCCCCATTTTAAATATTTTTAATTATTTTTTTAAATATTATGTATTTAATATTTCAATAACGAACATTAAGGTTAGCATTTTTTTATGTGCGTTAACCCGACACCACGTTAGGCCTCAAACGCAAACCCTGATGAGCGATACACATATTTTACATTCCTATGTTCTTCACATAGAATTGTTTTAATTTTTGTATTATTAAATATAAATATATATATATATATATATATATATATATATATATATAACTATTGAATAGTGGTAAAAGCTTTGAAGTGATGGGCACTACTTATATTGTAATATGAACAATTTATATGTAAATGTTATAAACTCGGTAATAAATACAAAAATATCTATTTATATGATATTATTAATGTAAAATAGATATCTATACCTATATATCTATAGGAAAAGATATACAGGTATAGGTATATATAGATACAGATAGAATATGTATTTACAATACAAATGACATTATTCTGTATGTAAAACTTTGGAATGTGAATTATTCATAACTCCTGTCGTGTTAGCGTGAGAGTGATATGTGTTAGTTTTTTTTTCTGCACCCTCCATTGTCTTCTATGGGGAGAATACGTTAACGCAGTTGTAATATTTGGTTAGCACATGTCCGGTATCGCCTGCACGCAAACTTTTTACTTTCAGCTTGTAATACACGCGCAACCCGACATGCGCAAAAAGCTTACTTCTAATCTTACTGCTTACTTGCAATCTGGCCCAATATTGGGTGAAACATTCACAAATCTAAAAGCAAAAGTAGTTTTTTTATCACATTGTTGCCCACTTTTCAAAAGTAAAAAAATACATTGTAAAATACCCTTTTAGATGTAACAGTAAAAAACCATATACATATACACCTTTTAAAACAAAATCAAGCATCTCTAAAAAAATTCTGTTCTAAGATATATTTATATATATTTAATTTCTTTTTTTTCCCCTTAGATCTGCTAATTACTCTGTTTTACCTCTCATTGCAAACTGCTCAATTATTCTACTAGAGCTGCGAAAAAAGTTTAATTAGACTGCTGGCATATGAGCAAGGATGCACTGAGAGATTACAACTGTAACTAGCAAAGAAAGGATCAACAAAGGATTATTTATTAAGCTGACAGTTACCAACTAGTTCAACAGAGTGAAAAGATTAATTATCCCACTTGTAGCAATAGCAGATAAAGATTAAAATGGTTGACTTCTGAAATGTAGAAGGAAAATATTCACACAATTCATTTTTACAATATGCTTCTTTAATATGTATTAATGTGAAATAAAAATAAGGCTATGAAGTTCAAACGTTGTCTTTAGTCACTGGCAGTGAAGGTGTTAATGAGTTATCTATACTCAGTGCAAAAAAAAAAGATGTTAAGCAAGGAACTGAAGTACAGTAAATAATTCCAATTTTTATCTCAAAATCTACATCATAAAAATTGCAAGATTGTACTGTCACATAATCTTTTTTTAAATAGTCATCTATATTCTCATCTGCTCCTTGCTTTGCTATCTTGAACTTGAATCTATCATAAGCAATATTTAGCCTTGGACAAAAATCATTCAGTCTGTGCACCTTTGTAAAGTTTGCATGTCCTTGCTTTACCTTCGGGCAAATTTTCAACTATATAATAAACATTCAGTATAGCAATAAATTCCTTTGTGCTGTATATTCCTAATATCTATAGCTTCCATGCAAGTCTAAAATGCAGCACATTATTTACCCCAAAAAATGATCCTAAAAACTTTAAATATAAGGTTTTTTTTTAATAACTCACAGGTAGATTACGAGTTTTGTGTTACGGCTTTTAACGCTGAAAAAATGGCAATTTCAGCATAATGGCAGTAACGCAGCTATTGTGAGTCGTGTCGGAATAGCTATACCGCAAGAATTTTAGCCTGTAACGCAACGTCCATTCCGCACTCAAAAAAACGTGTGGGCGTTTTATAGCGCAGTATTACAGGTTGTGTGGTGAGGCTAAAAAGCTTGCGTTGCAGCCTATACTGACATGATCCATACCGCCATCTGAAAGCAGTAGTTATGAGTTTTGCGCCACAAAAATGTTTCACAAAACTCATAACTAAAGTGTTACAAAGTACACTAACACCCATAAACTACCTATTAACCTCTAAACTGCCACCCTCCCACATCGCAAACACTAAATTAAACATATTAACCCCTAATATGCCTCCCACCCATATCGCAACTATTAAATACATTTATTAACCTCCTAATCTGCCGCTCCCGACATCTCCAACACTAATACAAATTATCAACCCCTATTCCGCAGCTCCCCGATATCACTGCCACTATAATAAAGTTATTAACCGCTAATCCGCAGCATGCCAACACTATAATAAAGCTATTAACCCCTATTCCGCCTCTCCCCGTCATCGCTGACCCTACAATAAAGTTATTAACCCCTAAACCTCTGGCCTCCCACATCTCTGCAACTAAGTAAACCTATTAACCATAACCACTTAACCTTCGGCCTCCCACATCTCTGCCTCTAAATAAACCTATTAACCCCTAAACCGCTGGCCCCCAACATCACAAAACACGAAATTAAACTATTAACCTCTAAACCTAACACCCCCCTAACTATAAATTAAATTACAATATAACTATATTTAAAAAAATCATAATAAAATAAAAAATACTACCAATTAAAAAATCTAAATTACAAATTTAAAAAACCTAACACTACAAGAAAAAAGAAAAAATTACAAAAAATAATAAACACTAAATTACAAAAAATAAAAAACACTAGGCTTACAAAAAATAAAAACAATTACACCTTATATAATAGCCCTATAAAAAGCCCCCCCCCAAAAAAAAATAAAAACACCCCCTGGCCTACAATAAACTAAGGGCATTGCTCTAAATTAAACAGCTCTTTTACCTGTAAAAAAAATACAAAGTACCCCAACAGTAAAACCCACCACCCAACCAAACTCCCAAAATAAAAAAAAATTAACTAAAAAAAAAAACCTAAGCTACTCATTGCTCTAAAGGGGCATTTGTATGGGCATTGCCCTTAAAAGGGTATTCAGTTCTTTTTATTTGCCCTTAAAAGGGCATGTAGATCTTTTTCAAAAGCCCAAACCCTAATCTGAAAAAAAAAAAACACCAAAAAATAAAACAAATACCTAACACTAATCCCAGAATATCTACTCATGGTTGCTGAAGTCTGGACATCTAGGTGGCGAGAAGTCTTCATCCAGGCGGCGACATCTTCATCCATCGTGTGGTCGTCTTCTATCTTCATCCCAGCGGTGCAAATCGGTGAAGACATCCCGCAAGGAGCGTCCTTCAAAATGGCGTACCTTCCATTCCTATTGGCTGATTTGATTCTTCAAATTCAAATCAGCCAATAGGATGAGAGCTTCTAAAATCCTATTGACTGTTCAAAACAGCCAATAGGATGAGAGCCACTGAAATCCTATTGGCTGTTCAAATCCTGGATGAAAACGGGATGAAGACTTTTCACCACTTAGATGTCTGGAGTTCAGCAACCGTGAGTAGATATTCTGGGTTTAGTGTTAGGTATTTATTTTTATTTTTTGGGGTGTTTTTTTCAGATTGGGCAATTTGAAAAAGAGCTAAATGACCTTTTAAGGGCAATGAAAAAGAGCTGAATGCCCTTTAAAGGACAATGCCCATACAAATGCCCCTTTATGGGAAATGGGTAGCTTAGTTTTTTTTTTTAGAGTTAGTTTTTTTATTTTGGGTAGTTGGTTGTTGGTAGTTGGTTGGGTGGTGGGTTTTACTGTTTGGGAGACTTTGTATTTTTTTTACAGGTAAAAGAGCTGTTTAACTTAAAAAAGACCCTTTTAAGGGCTATTGTAGTTTATTGTAGGCTAGGGGGTGTTTTTATTTTGGGGGGCTTTTTTATTTTTATAGGGCTATTAGATTAGGTGTAATTAGTTTTATTTTTGATGATTTTGTTTATTATTTTTTGTAAACTTAGTGTTTTTTATTTTTCGTAATTTAGAGTTTATTATTTTTTAAAATTTTAGATCTTTTAATTTTTCTCGTTGCGTTAGGTTTTTTTTTAAATTTGAAATTTAGATTTTTTTAATTGGTAGTATTTTTTATTTTATTAGAATAGTAAGGTTAGGTTAATTTATAGTTTAATGTTAGTGTTATTTTTATTTCACAGGTTTTTATTTATTTAAATATAGTTATATTGTAATTTTAATTTAATGCTTGGGGGTTAATAGTTTAATTTAGTGTTTTGCGTTGTGGGGGGCCAGCGGTTTAGGGGTTAATATATTTATTTAGTGGCAGAGATGAGGGAGGCCAGAGGTTTATGGGTTAATTACTTTATTACAGTGGCGGGGATGTCGGGGAGTGGCAGAATAGGGGTTAATAACTTTTATTAGTGTCAGCGATGTTGGGAGTGGCAGATTAGGGGTTAATAACTTTATTTAGGTGTCAGCAATGTTGGGGGCAGCAGATTAGGGGTGTTTAGACTTAGGGTTTATGTTAGGGTGTTAGGTTTAAACGTAACTTTTTCCCCCATATACATGAATGGGGTTGCGTTATGGAGAATTTTCATTCCGCACTTCAGGTGTTAGGTTTTTTTCTAACAATCTCTCCCCATTGATGTCTATGGGGGAAAGTGTGCACAAGCACTTCAAAGCAGCCCTTGGATTTTGTGTGGTATGGAGCTTAATGCCACCATATCACACGCACAATGAGGGTTTTCAGTAACTCGTAATGGCAGCACTATGGAGGGTGAAATAATGCAATTTTGCTGGCGTTAGTTTCGCACCCTGTTTAGCGCAAAACTCATAATCTAGGTGTCAGTTAATTAAAATAAACTGAATTACCTCTTTCAGCATAATATCTGTTAATTTATCAAACAGCATAAAAACTAATTTGCTAAAAAGCTTCGTAAATATCATACCAGCTCCCACAATCACCATGTAATTTGTTGGATTGTCCTGATTTGAGATAGCTGTACAACCTTTACAACCTTTTCGATCCTAATTTCTGAAAGAGAGCCCTGAGAGTTCCCATAACCTCCCCAAAAAGCACACACCCCACCCTTTAATGTGAACAACTTTATCCCAGAATGCTGGCCTAGTTCTTCACCTTATGCACAGGCTTTGTAATTAAAATGGTGGTATGCATGTCATAGGATAAGAAAATAAATTGCTACATTTTAATTCCACTTTTTGTACCCTCAAAAGTTGATGGCTGACCAGTTCATAAGCCAGCTGCATTATTTGTTTTTTTTTCCCACAGGGTTGTAGGTTCTAGCTTTGATTTTATCCATCTTAGACCCAGATTACAAGTGGATCACAATTTTACGTTCAAGCATTAAAGGGACAGTATACACTCATTTTTTCTTTGCATAAATATTTTGTAGATGATCTATTTATATAGCCCATAAAGTTTTTTTTTTTTTTTTAAATGAATAGTTTTGCTTATATTTAAATAATATAGCTCTGATTTTCAGACTCCTAACCAAACCCCAAAGTTTTATGAGAATACCGTCAGCTACCTACTCCAGCTTGCTCCTGTTTGTGTAAAGGGTCTTTTCATATGCAAAAGAAGGGGGAGGGGGGAAGTATCTTATTTCCCACTTGCAGTGGACTTTCCAGCTACCTTTTCCACAGAGCTAAACTGAGAGCTTCTAGTTCTAAGTAAGTTTTTAAACAGTTTTATACTGGATTTTCATATCAGTACCTGTGCATCTTATTCTTTATAGTAGTGTCTATAACACGCAGTTATATGAAAATGAGTGTATACTGTCCCTTTAACTGCACTAGAAGTAAGCTTTTTGAACGCCTCGGGTTGTGCTTGTATTATGAGTTGAAATTTAACTATTTTCACTTGTGTGCTAACCCAATGAGCATAAAAAGCTAAACCTACAATATCACATGTGCATTCACGTATTCTCCCATAGAAGTCAATAGAGCAAAAAAGTGGAAAAAAAGCCTAACACCCTACCCACCTGCAAACCTGATCACATATTCTCATGTGCGCTAACCCACCGTGAAAATAAGAATATTTCTATTTATTCTTAAATAAAGATATTTACATCTATCTGATGGTATTTTGGTACAATATATATCTATACATATATATATATATATATATATATATATATATATATTATTATATAAAGGTATATAGATAGATAGATAGATAGAGTAATATCTATTTATAAATACATAGAGCATATGCTGCTATGCACAGAACATTAAAATGTGAAAAATTTCCAATAAATACACACACCTAGATTACGAGTTTTGTCGGTAAAAACTTGCGAGGCTAACGCTCCTTTTTTCCCAGCGCTTACTTTAAACAACGCTGGTTTTACAAGTTTTCTGAATGGCTGCGTTAGCCTCAGAAAAGTGAGTGTTGAGCAAAATTTAGCTCCACTTTTACCTGCGTTGCTTACGGTAGCGGTAAGCTGGCAAAACGTGCTAGTGCACGATTTCCCCATAGGAAACAATGGGGCTGAGCTGGCTGAAAAAAAACCTAACACCTGCAAAAAAGCAGCGTTTAGCTCCTAACGCAGCCCCATTGTTTCCTATGGGGAAACACTTTCTAAGTCTACACCTAACACCCTAACATGAACCCCGAGTCTAAACACCCTTAACCTTACACGTATTAACCTCTAATCTGCCACCCCCAACATTGTCGCCACCTGCATTATACTATTGACCCCTAATCTGCCGCTCCGGACACCGCCGCCACCTACATTATACCTATGAACCCCTAATCTGCTGCCCCTAACATCGCCAACACCTATATTATATTTATTAACCCCTAATCTTCCACCCCCAATGTCGCTGCCACCTACCTACACTTATTAACCCCTAATCTGCCGACCAGACATCGCCGCCACTATAATGAATGTATTAACCCCTAAACCGCCGCACTCCCACCTCGCAAACACTATAATAAATTGTATTAACCCCTAATCTGCCGTCCTTAACATCGCCCCCACCTACCTACAATTATTAACCCCTAATCTGCCGTCCCCAACGTCTCTGCTACTATAATAAAAATATTAACCCCTAAACCTAACTCTAACCCTAACAACCCCCTAAATTAAATATAATTTAAAGAAATCTAAATAAAATTACTATAAATAAATTATTCATATTTAAAACTAAATACTTACCTATAAAATAAACCCTAATATAGCTACAATATAACTAATAGTTACATTGTAGCTATTTTAGGATTTATATTTATTTTACAGCAACTTTGTATTTATTTTAACTAGGTACAATAGCTATTAAATAGTTAATAACTATTTAATATCTACCTATTAAGGGGGGATCGGGTGGATTTTAGAATAGGGGTATGTGGGTGGTGGGTTTTAATGTTGGGGGGTTCTTGTATTTTTTTTTACAGGTAAAAGAGCTGATTACTTTGGGGCAATGCCCCGCAAAAAGCCCTTTTAAGGGCTGGTAGAAGAGCCAATTACTTTTGTAATTTAGTATAGGGTAGAGAATTTTATTATTTTGGGGGGCTTTTTCATTTTATTAGGGAGATTAGATTAGGTGTAATTAGATTAAAATTCTTGTAATATTTTTTTATTTTTTGTAATTTAGTGGGGGTTTTTGTACTATAGTTTAGTTTATTTAATTGTATTTTAGTTTAGATAATTGTAGTTAATGTATTTAATTAATTTATTGACAGTGTAGTGTTAGGTGTATTTGTAACTTAGGTTAGGATTTATTTTACAGGTAATTTTGTAATTATTTTAACTAGGTAGCTATTAAATAGTTATTAACTATTTAATAGCTATTCTACCTAGTTAAAATAAATACAAAGTTGCCTGTAAAATAAATATAAATCCTATTATAGCTACAATGTAACTATTAGTTATATTGTAGCTATATTAGGGTTTATTTTATAGGTAAGTATTTAGTTTTAAATAGGAATAATTTTTTTAATTATAGTAAATTTATTTTGTTTTATTTAAATTATATTTAAGTTAGAGGGTGTTAGGGTTAGGGTTAGACTTAGGTTTAGGGGTTAATAACTTTATTATAGTAGCGGCGATGTTGGGGGCAGGAGATTAAGGGTTAATAATTGTAGGTAGGTGGCGGCGACGTTGGGGGGCAGATTAGGGTTAATAAAATTTATTATAGTGTTTGCGAGGCGGGATTACCGTGGTTTAGGGGTTAATACATTTATTATAGTGGTGGCGATGTCTGGTTGGCAGATTATGGGTTAATAAGTGTAGGTACATGGCGGCGACGTTGGGGGGCAGATTAGGGGTTAATAAATATAATATAGGTGTCGACTATGTTAGGGACAGGAGATTAGGGGTTCATAAGTATAATGTAGGTGGTGGCGGTGTCCGGTCGGCAGATTAGCGGTTAAATAATTTTATTTTAGTGTTTGCGATGTGGGGAGGACTCGGTTTAGGGGTTCATAGGTAGTTTATGGGTGTTAGTGTACTTTGTAGCACTGTAGTTAAGAGTTTTATTTTCCGGCGTTAGCCCATAAAACTCTTAACTACTGACTTTTTTATGCGGTAGGAGTCTTGGAGGTAGAGGCTGTACCCCTACTTTCTCCAAGACTTGTAATACCAGCGTTAGCCAAATCCCATTAAAAAGATAAGATACGCAATTGATGTAAGGGGATTTGCGGTAGCCAAAAGTCGCGGAAGAAAAGTGAGCGGTACACCTGTACCTGCCATACACGTAATATCAGCGGGCGTTAAAAAGCACCGTTAGGACCCCTTAACGCTGTTTTTTAAAGCTAACACAGAACACGTAATCTAGGCGATAGTTACAACCTTTATTAAAAATGAATATTACATAAATATGTTTTTTTCATGCTTTCATCTACTTAACTGCAAAGGGCTGCAATGCACTTATTTATATTAAGAGATAAAAGAGGGCACTCCAATAGTGAAGTATGTCTCCACAATCACAAAACAAACATGTAGAGTATACAGAATACTCACAAACATGATGCACTCAGATATGCAAATGAAGCAGGCTGAATTATCAGAGCCGTCCAGCTGAATCAAGATCCGGCATCTGCAAAACTGCAAAGGTTCCACCTAAAGTGAAGGTGATATGAAGCAATGCTGGGGTCTCTGATACAGGCTTATCCGATGATGCACAGGTCAGAAAGAGGAACAAATATTCCACCCCCAGAAAGTATAAAACCGCTCACTGTCAAAGAATATAAAATTAAGTTTATTCACAATGCGTTTCTCAGTACATGACTGTTTTCTCAGGTGATGAGGAAAACAGTAATCACCTGAGGAAACAGTCATGTACTGAGAAACGCGATGTAAATAAACATAATTTTATATTCTTTGACCGTGAGCTGTTCTATCTTTGAAAAAGAGCAGCTTCATTTGAACTTTTTATTCGAACTTCATATTTGCATTTTTTTAATTTTATCACGTTTGTCACTTGTTTTCACTTATTGATTGTATCACTTGTATTTATATAGTCGGGCATATTACGGTGTGCTCATTTTGAGTTATTAATTTTATTTTTTGGCGCATCAAGTTTATTTGGGGTTCCCTGAATATATATATTTTTAGTTCACTTATTAATATGTATTATGTGTGTACATATGCATTTATGTGTTTATATGTGTATATACACTGTAAATATGTCTGTAAATATATAAATGCACATAAAAATACATAAATGCATATGTACACATGCATAGATATATATATATATATATATATATATATATATATAATACTGTACAAACTACAGTTTTACCCTCCTAGGGTCATCTGCCTGGGTGCAAGAATGCAATGAATAGTCCTCCAAACAAAATGCACTCTCAGGTCTTTTTTGAAGTAAAACAAACTCTATTTAATGAAACATTTTCAGCGAAATCATCCCCTTCATCAGCATAACAAAAAGTGATAAGCATGCAACCTTATATACACACTAGTGAAATAATAAATGACAAATACCTGTGTACAATTCAGTGAAAAGTTCCAAAGAATCGTGTGGTACGCAAACCATGCGTTCCAAGTTGTTTAGACCGGAAGTGTTACAATCTACTGCACTTCCAGTGTGATAATTCACAGCAACAAAAACAAAATAAACATTTCAAATTGGCATAGCATGAGCCTGCTATATATAGTAAACAAACTAAATGATGGCCCTTAAGTAGCCTAACATGTCTAGACTACTAGTCTATCCGTGTGATTGTATGTGTACTGAGTTGAAGAGGAAAACCACATATAACGACACTTACAGTTTAAGCCTACAACGCCAATCTCTACCAGAATGTGCCTACAAGATGTGGCTAACTGTGAATAAACAGTGTCATCACTTCCCTACTACGGGCGCACACATCTGCATTCAATGTTGACGGTTGCCATGGTGGTTGCTATGGCGACCAGCGTAAACATATGCTGTCGTCAGAGGTCTATTTGCATACCAAATCAGGTCTATCAGCTGCATCAGACCAAAAAGCGTATGCATGTAACGACCATGGAAACTTCAGCCCAGCGAGCCACATCAGCAACCTTCATCAAAGTAGTGGGTGTCAGTGATATGTTAAAATAGCAATATTTTACTTGCTCACTGGCTAGCAAAAACCACTATGAAGCGAATAAATTAAAAAAATCTGCATTAATGTATATAACCAAGATTAAGACAAAATATGGCATACAAGTTACAATTAACTAACTCTAATCTGATGTATAAATAATTATATAACTACATAACTATATAACCATATAACCATATATCCATATAGGATCTTTGCTCCTACTGTTTTCACCTATCATTTCCATTATGTATTCATCATAAGTATACAATGGCAGAAATAGCGCAATAGCATATAAAGCTGCATTATTCATATTCCCACATTATGAACTTCTGACGGATTAAATTATGAACTTTTGTCAGATAAATCATGGTCCTTATATTTAGAGGTCCCAGCCCCATATTGACCACACATGTCCACTTTTACAAATTCTTCAATTCATATTATATATGCCCTGATAGTAATCCGGTGATGGTGTTTCCCTTTGGTAGATCCCCTATGTACATCTTATAGTATCCATCCAGCGTAGTTGGGGTACCCCAACTGGCCAGCCCATAAGATAGATATAGGAGATAGTAGGATGGTAACTAGTATGGTGGGTGTCTTATCCCCTGAATGGAAAGGAACACATTGTGACCCAATACCACTCAGGACTTGGGTAAATTATGGCAGATCTACCCCCTATGAGGCCTGACCTCCAACATGCCCCAAATATAGGTGCACCACACCCTTAACCGTACCCCTTGAATGTGTTTCCAATCTAAATGAGCGTCTTAAAGTCTGGTGGTGAATTCAAACCCCCTGGATACACCGTGCCCAACCGGTACATCCATTCTGCCTCCCGTCTGAGTAAGGCCTTGTCACGATCTCCACCCCTGTCCATGCAGGGGATATGATCAATCAGGATATATCTGATAGAGGACGCCTGGTGGGTCATCTGTGCACAGTGCCTGGCCACAGGCTGATCGGAGTCTCCAGAAGTAAGAGCAAGCCAAATGGCCTGTCTGTGGTTGGCCATCCTTTCCCGAAGTGTGCCAATGGTTTTACCCACATAGAACCGGGCACACGGGCAAAAGAGCAAATATATCACATGCGTGGTACTGCATGTAATAGAATGATTGATAGTGTAGATTTTATTTGTGTGTGGATGATGGAATGTTTTGGTAGAAATGAGGCCATTGCACCCTAGTGCAGCCCAAGCACCAATAGGATCCCTTGATGTTAACATGGGTAGTGTTGGTATAACATTTCTTGGGATCCGTCTTTACCAAGATATCACAGAGATTTTTACCCCTCCTACACGCAATCATGGGAATAAGATCCTGTGTAAATGCCAGTCTTGGATCCGATTGAATCATGGGCCAGTGTTTCCTCAATATCTTGCCCGCTTTTGTGGTGTTTGGTGCAAAAGTGGTAGCCATAATTAATCTCTTTTGTTCAGGAGCCGCTGCTTCTTTATAGATGAGGGTGTCTTGTGTAGAAAAACCTCTTTTAAGATATCAAACCACAACCTGTGTCTTATAGCCCCTTTGGAGGAATTTATCCCTCATATACTTTAGCTGGGAGACCCCTGTGGCATTGTTTGAGTTGTTACGTACTACCCTGATCATTTGTCACTTAATAATACCCCTAAGTAATGCTGGGGGGTGGCAGCTGGCTGCATTAAGTATAGAGTTCCTATCGGTGGGTTTGCTGTATAACGTAGTGCCCAGAGTATGCTCCTGTATATAAATATTTAGATCAAGAAAATGTATCTGTCTGTCACTATACGTGATTTTAAACCTCACCAGTGTCTCTGTGCTATTAAACTGTTCAAACCATTTTAATAGTGTGTGTTGTCCCCCCCGCCAGACTAAAAAGACATCATCTATATATCTGATGAAGAAAATTATAGGGGATGTATTAGTATTCCAAAGGTATTCATTCTCAAATTAGGACATATAGATGTTGGCATACGATAGGGCCATATTAGACTTCTGTCAGAAGTTCATAATGTAGGAATATGAATAATGCAGCTTTATATGCTATTGCGCTATTTCTGCCATTGTGTGCTTATGATGAATACATAATGGAAATGATAGGTGGAAACAGTAGGAGCCAAGATCCTATATGGATATATGGTTATATAGTTATGTAGTTATATAATTACTAGTCCTAAAGCTCGTTCACACGGGCCATTTTTTGAAGTACAGTGGTCCCACCATTTGCGTTCTCTCCCTTCCACTCTCTTTTGCTTTCTCTCTCTCCCCCACTCTTTTGTGCTCTCTCTCCCCCTCTCTTTTGAGCTCTCTCTCTCCCCCCTCTCTTTTGCACTCTCTCTTTCCCCCTCTCTTTTGCACTCTCTCTCTCCCCCCCTCTTTTGCACTCTCTCTCTCCCCCCCTCTTTTGCACTCTCTCCCTCTCACTCTCTCCCTCTCTATCTCCCCTCTCTCTCTATCTCCTTTCTCTCTTTCTCTCTCTCCCCTCTCTCTCTCTCTCTCTCTCTCTCCATCTCCCCCCTCTCTCTCTCTCTCCCCCCTCTCTCTCTCTCTCTCCCCTCTCTCTCTCTCTCTCTCTCTCTCTCCATCTCCCCTCTCTCTATCTCCCATCTCTCCCCTCTCTCTCTCTCTCCTCTCTCTCTCCTCTCTTTCTCCTCTCTCTCTCCCCCTCTCTCTCTCCTCTCTCTCTCTCCCCTCTCTCTCTCCCCTCTCTCTCTCCCCTCTCTCTCTATCTCCCCCCTCTGTCTCTTTCTCTCTCCCCCCTCTCTCTCTCCCCCTCTCTCTCTCCCCTCTCTCTCTCTCCCCACCTCTCCCTCTCCCCTTTCTTTCTCTCTCGCCTCTCTCTCTCTCTCTCTCTCTCTCCCTCCCTCTCTCTTTCTCTCTCCCCTCTCTCTCCCCACATCTCCCCTCTGTCTCTCTCTCTCTCCCGCTCTCTTTCTCTCCCTTCTCTCTCTCTCCCCCCCACTCTCTCCACACTCTTTCTCTCTCTCTCCCCTCTCTCTCTATCTCCCCCTCTGTCTCTCTCCCCTCTCTCTCTCTATCTCCCCCTCTGTCTCTCTCTCTCCCCTCTCTCTCTATCTCCCCTTCTCTCTTTCTCTCTCCCCCCTCTCTCTCTCTCTCTCTCTCTCCCCTCTCTCTCTATCTCCCCCTTCTCTCTTTCTCTCTCCCCTGTCTCTCTCCCCTCTTTCTCTCCCCTCTCCCCCTCTCTCTCTCTCTCTCTCTCTCCACATCTCCCCTCTTTATCTCTCCCCTCTCTCTCTCCCTCTCTCCCCCATCTCTCTCTCCTCTTGTCTCTTTCCCTCCTCTTGATCTCTCTCTCCCCTCTTTTGAGCTGTTTGAGCTCTCTCCACGGCCTTTCACGGCCCCGCCCCTGACGCCCACTTCTTCTCGCTGCAGTTGGCAGATCAGGTAGGGAATCTAAGGCCAGGTGTGTTTGTCCTCGTGCTGTCTCTACTGCGTATGACAGCTTCGGACAAACACACTTGGCCTTTTATAGTATAGGATTTATACATCGGATTAGAGTTAGTTAATTGTAACTTGTATGCGGATGTGTGCGCCCGTAGTAGGGAAGTGATGACACTGTTTATACACAGTTAACCACATTTTGTAGGCACATTCTGGTAGAGATTGGTGTTGTAGGCTTAAACTGTAAGTGTTGTTATATGTGCTTTTCGTCTTCAACTCAGTACACATACAATCACACGGATAGACTAGTAGTCTAGACATGTTAGGCTACTTAAGGGCCATCATTTAGTTTGTTTACTACAGGGAGTGCAGAATTATTAGGCAAATGAGAATTTTGACCACATCATCCTCTTTATGCATGTTGTCTTACTCCAAGCTGTATAGGCTCGAAAGCCTACTACCAATTAAGCATATTAGGTGATGTGCATCTCTGTAATGAGAAGGGGTGTGGTCTAATGACATCAACACCCTATATCAGGTGTGCATAATTATTAGGCAACTTCCTTTCCTTTGGCAAAATGGGTCAAAAGAAGGACTTGACAGGCTCAGAAAAGTCAAAAATAGTGAGATATCTTGCAGAGGGATGCAGCACTCTTAAAATTGCAAAGCTTCAGAAGCGTGATCATCGAACAATCAAGCGTTTCATTCAAAATAGTCAACAGGGTCGCAAGAAGCGTGTGGAAAAACCAAGGCTCAAAAAAACTGCCCATGAACTGAGAAAAGTCAAGCGTGCAGCTGCCAAGATGCCACTTGCCACCAGTTTGGCCATATTTCAGAGCTGCAACATCACTGGAGTGCCCAAAAGCACAAGGTGTGCAATACTCAGAGACATGGCCAAGGTAAGAAAGGCTGAAAGACGACCACCACTGAACAAGACACACGAGCTGAAACGTCAAGACTGGGCCAAGAAATATCTCAAGACTGATTTTTCTAAGGTTTTATGGACTGATGAAATGAGAGTGAGTCTTGATGGGCCAGATGGATGGGCCCGTGGCTGGATTGGTAAAGGGCAGAGAGCTCCAGTCCGACTCAGACGCCAGCAAGGTGGAGGTGGAGTACTGGTTTGGGCTGGTATCATCAAAGATGAGCTTGTGGGGCCTTTTCGGGTTGAGGATGGAGTCAAGCTCAACTTCCAGTCCTACTGCCAGTTTCTGGAAGACACCTTCTTCAAGCAGTGGTACAGGAAGAAGTCTGCATCCTTCAAGAAAAACATGATTTTCATGCAGGACAATGCTCCATCACACACGTCCAAGTACTCCACAGCGTGGCTGACAAGAAAGGGTATAAAAGAAGAAAATCTAATGACATGGCCTCCTTGTTCACCTGATCTGAACCCCATTGAGAACCTGTGGTCCATCATCAAATGTGAGATTTACAAGGAGGGAAAACAGTACACCTCTCTGAACAGTGTCTGGGAGGCTGTGGTTGCTGCTGCACGCAATGTTGATGGTGAACAGATCAAAACACTGACAGAATCCATGGATGGCAGGCTTTTGAGTGTCCTTGCAAAGAAAGGTGGCTATATTGGTCACTGAATGTTTTTGTTTTGTTTTTGAATGTCAGAAATGTATATTTGTGAATGTTGAGATGTTATATTGGTTTCACTGGTAAAAATAAATAAATGAAATGGGTATATATTTGTTTTTTGTTAAGTTGCCTAATAATTATGCACAGTAATAGTCACCTGCACACACAGATATCCCCCAAAAATAGCTAAAACTAAAAACAAACTAAAAACTACTTCCAAAAATATTCAGCTTTGATATTAATGAGTTTTTTGGGTTCATTGAGAACATGGTTGTTGTTCAATAATAAAATTAATCCTCAAAAATACAACTTGCCTAATAATTCTGCACTGCCTGTATATATAGCAGGCTCACGCTATGCCAATTTGAAATGTTTATTTTGTTTTACATTATGAATACACAGTAGTTATTTGTTGCTGTGAATTTGCATACCGGAAGTGCAGTAGATTGTAACACTTCTGGTCTAAACAACTTGGAATGCATGGTTTGCGTTCCACATGATTCTTTGGCGCTTTTCACTGAATTGTACACAGGTATTTGTCATTTGTTATTTCACTAGTGTGTATATAAGCTTGCATGCTTATCACTTTTTGTTATGCTGATGAAGGGGATGATTTCCCTGAAAACGTTCCATTAAACAGAGTTTGTTTTACTTCAAAAAAGAGTGCATTTTTTTTGGAGGACTATATATATATATATATATATATATATATATATATATATATATACTGTACATATCCATTTAACATAGAGATACATACAGTACATATACGTGTCTAAATAAATATATGTATGTATATATAAATGTTTATATGTGTGTACAGATGTATTTATGTATTTAAATATATGTATTTAAATACATATATGCACATATAAACACACACATACACACACATATACAGTATATATATATATATATATATATATATATATATATATATATATATATATATACATAAAAATATATAGTATATAATTCATATTTAACAATTTACTTCTATTACCAATTTTTCTTTACTCTCTTTGTATCCTTTTTAGGAGGAGCAATAATGCACTACTGGGAGCTATCTGAACTCATTATTAAGCCAATTAGAAGAGGTATATGTGCAGGCACCAATCAGCAAATAGTTTTCAACTCCTAACCCTACCTGTGCATGCTTTTCATCAAAGGCTATAAAAAGAACAAAGCAAACTAGATAATAAAAGTAAAGAGGAAACTTGTTTAAAAGTATATGTTTTAGCAGAATTATGAAAGACATTTTTTGGGTTTCATGTCCCTTTAAATATGACTGTGCAGCAAAGCATTTTGAATTTAACTTCAAGAGGAAAGGATATTAAAACAATACAATTAAACTATTATTACAATGGTTATTAGGGGTGAAGTAAAAATGTCTCTAATGGTTATTTTATTGCAATCTATTTCACAAGCCTACTTAAAAACCTAAATAAAATGTAATTGTTGCTGGGTGCAAATAACTGTAATGATTTTTTTTTTTTAAAAGTTAGTTATGTTGCCAGACAAATGGAGAAAAAAGGACTCTAAATCTAGTTATATTATTTATTCATTACTTGCCTGATTACTTCAGAAAGGCAAAACATAATGCCTGGTAAGTACCATTATATCTTCATATTCATATATATTTGCTAAAGACATCACCATTTCATGCATAGAATTATTTTTGAGCATTATTGCAGACTCGTAAATTATTTGGAATTAAATTGTTTAGAAACACCAAATAGAATCAACAAATTCCACCAAATCCAATCATTTCTGCTCAGTCTTTATTTTGCTATTTATTTTTTTTTGTTCGCTGCTTTTTCCCCCTGACTATTTTACTACGCAGCTCTGTCTAGAAGATACTTTGCAATTTTATTGATATAGTATATCTTCCCCTTGACAGTTTTAAATTCACAAACAACTAGTCCATTATGAGCATTAGACTGAGCTTTTGTTTATACGACACACGATTTTAGAGTACATATAGAGTGTCTCTGTGTAAGAAGAGTAATTGTTACACTGTTAATGTACTGTCAAAATACCCATTTCCATTTGTACTGTGTATTTCCTGCTGATCATAAAACATTTTGCAAACATGAATATGTTTTGTTACTCTGCTAAAATTATTTTACTTTGTAAATGAACTGCACAAAATCATAATAAAATTGACTATTATCATTTATCCTCATCTACATTATATTTGCCATTACAAATATTTATTTAAAGAAATAATTAACAAGCAACATGATGGCAAGTTACATTTCCTACATATAGAAATAGAATTAACACTGGCAATAAATATGTTTAAAGTGAATCTTTTTGCTCCTGCATAATTGCAATGACACAGAAATGAAGCATTCTATTAATTTGTTTATACTTTACTTTTACAGATTTATATGTATGCAAACGGCTCCTTAGACTGTTATGGAAGCTTTCCCTTGATTAAGAAATTGTGCTTGTGCCAACTATTTTTGTTTGAAGTATGGATTTATCTGGAGAAGGCACAAGATGCTTTGAAACTGCTAGCACTCCAGATGTATTGCCAGTAGGATTTGTGTTGGTGTATGATACTGTGTATGTAAACATATTCAGCTGGGTTTTTTTCCAAGATCTTTAAGAAGTTGAAAAGCCATCAACCCTTCATATAGATTATTAAAAAGGGTCATCATTTAAAATTGCTATATTGCTCATAGCAGTCACAGTTTAAGGTATAGTTTTTATTTAATTGAAAACATAATTATACAATTTTTGTACAAAAATCCTTGTATTCTTCAAAATAATTATTTATCTCAGTATAAATCTAAAAATATGTCATCAACATCATAAATTCTATTGGTCTTTCACCCTGGGTTGCCGTTTAACAGATATTGGACCCCATTTAACAAAGCCTGGGCGGTCAAGGTTCACTTCCGTGAACATGTCCACCCGGGATCTCAGCAAGTTGGCGTGATACCCTGCCCACATTTAATATTACACAAGCATCTGCTTTTGCAATGCCACCCCTTGACAATGCTTGGCCAATAGCAAGCTAGTAGGGGCTGTCAATCACCTCGTACAAACTTGCCCTGAGGGGTGATTTTAATTTGGCAGCTAAGGGCTGGCGTACAGACTAGGAAGTTGAAGCCCCAAAGCTGCATATGCAGCTTGATAAATGGAGCACATAGAGTTAAGAAATTAGGAGAGAAATGTTAATTAAGGGATTAACAGACAATGAGGAAATTACAGAGACTAAAAGAATAAATTATGGGCTTCATGATGTTAAATCATTGCATTCATCTCATTAAATAATTACATGTTATTAATGAATACTATGGGGTAGATTTATCAAGAAGCATATGATACAAACTACCCTCGTAGTTTCAGGTTGCCCTGAAACTGAAGTTAAGAATCAGCTGCGGACAGCAATCATCCCGATCTGATACGAACGGGATGATTGACACCCCCTGCTAGCAGCCAATTGGACGCAAAAATAAATAAATAAATTGGCCCATTTATCTCAAATTATGGGCTCATTTCCATTGAGTTGTTAAAAATAAAGTAGTAAGCTACTGCAGTTGCCGACAGCTTAAAGTAGTTTTACAGCTCCATTTTAGTACAAGGTTTCCAAAAAAAATGTGCAGTACGTGCAGTCAGTCTTTTTGTGTATATGTAAATTAAGTTGTATTAACGCTTGCATCCGATGCCGGATTTTTCTCAAAAATCTCTCTATAACAAGTTTGTTGTTATGGTAACCCTATAAAGTTTAATGCCTGCACTCCATACCTATAATTAATTCTAGAGAGAAAGACACCGAAGTTATGTAGGTCACAAAACAAAGATACATTGAATTTATGGAACAAAATATTTAAGGGAAAAATTTTTTTTGGTTTGCTTAAAAATTATTTTTTTTTACTGATAAATGTAATATTTAGTCATAGGCTGACTTGGAATTTGGAGATATGTGGTTGATTGTATTTTTATATGTGCTAGCAATAAATATTACATATAATAATAAATATATAAAGTTAAACACTTCCATTGAGAATGCTGTAACCTGTGAGACTTTATCAACAGGTTACAACAGTGTTTTACCTGTTTGCGAGTTCTATAGAAACGGGATGTAATTTTGCACTTTTTGGCTTCTATTATTTTTCATAGGACACATAATTTTTCTTTGCCAGCCGGACCCCTGTCGGTGATGATGGAAAGCGCACATTTGAAAACTGTTGATAAGTGTAATGGCAGTTTTTTCATTTTGCAACATTGCACAAAACCATTTTATGACTCAATGGAAAATGGCCCTATGTTCTGTAGAAATTGCATATACAGACCAAGCAACTTTTTAACTATGCAGCTTACAAGGTTAGCAACAGTCAGTATAAAGTGTATTATTTTGCAATTCTTATTTGTTTAATCAAATCAGGGAAATATATGTAGCAGGGTTAGCTTTGAGTAGCCTGCAGCCTGTGTTTTCTGTTCTGAGAATTAGAAAAAACACAGTTTTCAGAGCTAAATTACACAAAAAAAGAGGGAAATAAATAATGAAAGTGTATAACAAAAGTGTTCCAGTATGCATAGCAAACAATTTATTTTAAATTCTCAAGGTATTTACTATCCTCTTTAGAACTCATATTTCACTTTTTAAACTCCCGAAATAAGTGATGGTCAATCCCAAGCAAGCAAAACTGCATAATTATTATTATTTATTTTTTTTAAAGTGTTTATATATTTTAAAATTAAAGATTTCTAATAATACTATAACCTCTGTCCCTCCAACCCTTCTTCTTCATTTCCTCTTTTGGTTGGGCTGTGACATAGAGAGCAGTCCACCCCACTTTCTACATAAGCTTCCCAAGGGCTTTCAAAGGGCATGACTGCAAGAGTTTCATATAATACACACACTAATTGGATATTTATTGGAACTGTCATAAAAAAAGTTAATCCCAGTGGGCCGGCATTACATTGGAATAGAAGCATTACTATAGGCACAGATTTAACCTCTTTTCATGGACGGACTAAAAAAATAAAAGGTACACATATACTTTTTTAATGGAAAAGATTATATACTGTATATGGCATTTGATTAGCTAAAGTGTACCATCACTTTAATGTTCTATAAAATGAAATGTCAGTTATTCTACTTTATTGATAGCATTTTGGACAGATGTCTTTTTTTTTAATTTTGAATGTTATTTATTTATTGATTGATTTGTTTGATTTCTTTTTGCCTCTTATAAAGAAATATTTCTGAAATATTCTCTTAACTTTGCCATATAATCAGTTATATCATTGTATTATATAAATGAAATATCAAAATGAAGCCTGGTTCTTTGCAATGTAAAATAGGTTTTAAACCTTTGTTCTAAAGTTTTATCTGGAAGAAGTTTTATCTGGATGAAAAACATTTAAAAGGCAATCTGAATCAACAGGCAAATAAAGTTTTGGTGAGTTTTATTCTTGTTTTTTATATATTTAGTGGAATAACCTATCACTCCTCTTCTACTGTTCTTGATTTTTTACTTCCATTATCAAGGAATTCTACACTTCTCTAACATATGTTAGATCAGAAGCAATTCCATGTAATGGGAGCATTTGATTGCAGGAATGTGGTTATTACTGATCCTTAAGTTAAAGCTATACACGCTATGGTTCAGATTACAAGTGGTGCACTAAAGTTAATGCAGGACGCAATAGTAATATTGCTGAACCGCACTAAAATGATCAATTAAATTGATATTACAACAGATTTACCATCAAAGGTTTAGCACATCTGACATTGTTCTACAGCCCCCATTACTTCCAATATCACTGATATTACAAGTGAAAGTTATGAATTGAACTCAAGGGAAAGCCATAATAGTGCTAGAGGAATTGTCGTGACCTGAGACCAGAAGTAAAATGTAAGGTTTTATAAATAAAACACATATGCCTAGATTACGAGTCTTGCGTTAGGGTTAATGCCCGCTGGTACCTGCAGGTACAGGTGTACCGCTCACTTTTTTTCGCGACTCGAAAACACTGCAAATCTACTTACGTCAATTGTGTAGCCTATATTTTCAATGGGATTTTCCTAACGTCGGTATTACGAGTCTTCCTAAAAGTGAGCGGTAGACCCTCTCCTGTCAAGACTGGTACCGCATTTGAAAATCAATAGTTAAGAGTTTTATGGGCTAACGCCGTAGCATAAAACTCTTGACTAAAGTGCTAAAAAGTACACTAACACCCATAAACTACCTATTAACCCCTAAACCGAGGCCCCCCCCCACATTGCAAACACTTAAATCAAAATTTTAACCCCTAATCTGTAGAACCGGAGATCGCCGCCACTTTAATAAATATATAAACCCCTAAACCACCACACTCCCGCCTTGCAAACACTAGTTAAATATTATTAACCCCTAATCTGCCATCCCTAACATCGCCGCCACCTACCTACATTTATTAACCCATAATCTGCCGTCCCCAACGTCGCCGCCACTATATTAAATGTATTAACCCCTAAACCTAAATCTAAACCTAACCCTAACACTCCCCTAACTTAAATATAATTTAAATAAATCGAAATAAAATAACTACAATTAACTAACGGCTAGATTTAGAGTTTTGTCGGTAACGACCCGTGTAGCTAACGCTGGCTTTTTTCTGGCCGCACCTTTAAAATAACTCTGGTATTGAGAGTCCACAGAATGGCTGCGTTAGGCTCCAAAAAGGGAGCGTACAGGCATATTTAACGCCACTGCAACTCTCGATACCAGAGTTGCTTACGGACGTGGCCAGCCTCAAAAACGTGCTCGTGCACGATTCCCCCATAGAAAACAATGGGGCTGTTTGAGCTGAAAAAAAACCTAACACCTGCAAAAAAGCCGCGTTCAGCTCCTAACGCAGCCCCATTGTTGTCTATGGGGAAACACTTCCTACGTCTGCACCTAACACCCTAACATGAACCCCGAGTCTAAACACCCCTAACCTTACATGTATTAACCCCTATTCTGCCGCCCCCGCTATTGCTGACCCCTGCATATTATTTTTAACCCCTAATCTGCCGCTCCGTAAACCGCCGCTACTTACATTATTCCCATGTACCCCTAATCTGCTGCCCCTAACACGGCCGACCCCTATATTATATTTATTAACCCCTAATCTGCCCCCCACAACGTTGCCTTCACCTGCCTACACTTATTAACCCCTAATCTGCCGAGCGGACCGCACCGCTATTATAATAAAGTTATTAACCCCTAATCCGCCTCACTAACCCTATAATAAATAGTATTAACCCCTAATCTGCCCTCCCTAACATCGCCGACACCTAACTTCAAACATTAACTCCTAATCTGCCGACTGGAGCTCACCGCTATTCTAATAAATGTATTAACCCCTAAAGCTAAGTCTAACCCTAACACTAACACCCCCCTAAGTTAAATATAATTTAAATCTAACAAAATAAATTAACTCTTATTAAATAAATTATTCCTATTTAAAGGTAAATACTTACCTGTAAAATAAATCCTAATATAGCTACAATATAAATTATATTTATATTATAGCTATTTTAGGATTTATATTTATTTTACAGGTAACTTTGTATTTATTTTAACCAGGTACAATAGCTAAAATAGTTAAAATAATTACAAAATTACCTGTAAAATAAATCCTAACCTAAGTTACAATTAAACCTAACACTACACTATCAATAAATTAATTAAATAAAATACCTACAATTACCTACAATTAAACCTAACACTACACTATCAATAAATTAATTAAATACAATACCTACAATTAAATACAATGAAATAAACTAACTAAAGTACAAAAAATAAAAAATATTTACAAACATCAGAAAAATATTACAACAATTTTAAACTAATTACACCTACTCTAAGCCCCCTAATAAAATAACAAAGACCCCCAAAATAAAAAAATGCCCTACCCTATTCTAAATCACTAAAGTTCAAAGCTCTTTTACCTTACCAGCCCTGAACAGGGCCCTTTGCGGGGCATGCCCCAAAGAATTCAGCTCTTTTGCCTGTAAAAAAAACACATACAATACCCCCCCCCCAACATTACAACCCACCACCCACATACCCCTAATCTAACCCAAACCCCCCTTAAATAAACCTAACACTAAGCCCCTGAAGATCTTCCTACATTACCTTCAGCATACCAGGTTCACCGATCGATCCAGAAGAGCTCCTCCGATGTCCTGATCCAAGCCCAAGCGGGGGGCTGAAGATGTCCATGATCCGGCTGAAGTCATCATCCAAGCGGGAGCTGAAGAGGTCCATGATCCGGCTGAAGTCATCATCCAAGCGGGAGCTGAAGAGGTCCATGATCCGGCTGAAGTCTTCAATCAACGGCATCTTCAATCTTCTTTCTTCCCGATCCATCTTGCAGACCTCCTACGCAGAACATCCTGCTGGCCCGACAGATTACCGACAAATGAAGGCTCCTTTAAGGGACGTCATCCAAGATGGCGTCCCTCGAATTCCGATTGGCTGATAGGATTCTATCAGCCAATCGGAATTAAGGTAGGAAAATTCTGATTGGCTGATGGAATCAGCCAATCAGAATCAAGTTCAATCCGATTGGCTGATCCGATCAGCCAATCAGATTGAGCTCGCATTCTATTGGCTGTTCCGATCAGCCAATAGAATGCAAGCTCAATCTGATTGGCTGATCGGATCAGCCAATCGGATTGAACTTGATTCTGATTGGACCCTCCTCTGGACTTTTTCAGCCGTCGGATGATGGATGTCTAGCCCCCGCTTGGGTTGGATGAAGATTTTGGAGCCAGGTCCGATCGGTGTGATACCCGGCGAGGTGAAGATAAGGTAGGAAGATCTTCAGGGGCTTAGTGTTAGGTTTGGGTTAGATTATTGGTATGTGGGTGGTGGGTTGTAATGTTGAGGGGGGTATTGTATGTGTTTTTTTACAGGCAAAAGAGCTGAATTTCTTGGGGCATGCCCCGCAAAGGGCCCTGTTCAGGGCTGGTAAGGTAAAAGAGCTTTGAGCTTTTGTAATTTAGAATAGGGTAGGGCATTTTTTTTGGGGGGGGGCTTTGTTATTTTATTAGGGGGCTTAGAGTAGGTGTAATTAGTTTAAAATTGTTGTAATATTTTACTAATGTTTGTAAATATTTTTTTATTTTTTGTAACTTAGTTCTTTTTTATTTTTTGTACTTTAGTTAGTTTATTTCATTGTATTTATTTGTAGATATTGTATTTAATTCATTTATTGATAGTGTAGTGTTAGGTTTAATTGTAGGTAATTGTAGGTATTTTATTTAATTAATGTATTAATAGTGTAGTGTTAGGTTTAATTGTAGGTAATTGTAGGTATTTTATTTAATTAATTTATTGATAGGTAATTTAATTGTAGGTAATTCTAGGTATTTTATTTAATTAATGTATTGATAGTGTAGTGTTAGGTTTAATAGTAACTTAGGTTAGGATTTATTTTACAGGTAAATTTGTAATTATTTTAACTATTTTAGCTATTAAATAGTTCTTAACTATTTAATAGCTATTGTACCTGGTTAAAATAATTACAAAGTTGCCTGTAAAATAAATATTAATCCTAAAATAGCTATAATATAATTATAATTTACATTGTGGCTATATTAGGATTTATTTTGCAGGTAAGTATTTATCTTTAAATAGGAATAATTTATTTAATAAGAGTTAATTAATTTCGTTAGATTTAAATTATATTTAACTTACGGAGGTGTTAGTATTAGGGTTAGACTTAGCTTTAGGGGTTAATACATTTATTAGAATAGCGGTGAGCTCCAGTCCGCAGATTAGGGGTTAATAATTGAAGTTAGGTGTCGGCGATGTTAGGGAGGGCAGATTAGGGGTTAATACTATTTATTATAGAGTTATTGAGGCGGGAGTGAGGCGGATTAGGGGTTAATAACTTTATTATAGTAGCGGTGCGGTCCGCTCGGCAGATTAGGGGTTAATAAGTGTAGGCAGGTGGAGGCGACGTTGAGGGGGGCAGATTAGGGGTTAATAAATATAATATAGGGGTCGGCGGTGTTAGGGGCAGCAGATTAGGGGTAGATAAGTATAACGTAGGTGGCGGTCGGCAGATTAGGGGTTAATTATTGTAGGTAGCTGGCGGCGACGTTGTGGGGGGCAGGTTAGGGGTTAATAAATATAATATAGGGGTCGGCGGTGTTAGGGGCAGCAGATTAGGGGTACATAAGGATAACGTAGGTGGCGGTCGGCAAATTAGGGGTTTAAAAAATTTAATCGAGTGGCGGCGATGTGGGGGGACCTCGGTTTAGGGGTACATAGGTAGTTTATGGGTGTTAGTGTACTCTAGAGCACAGTAGTTAAGAGCTTTATGAACCGGCGTTAGCCCAGAAAGCTCTTAACTACTGACTTTTTTCTGCGGCTGGAGTTTTGTTGTTAGAATTCTAACGCTCACTTCAGCCACGACTCTAAATACCGGAGTTAGAAAGATCCCATTGAAAAGATAGGATACGCAATTTACGTAAGGGGATCTGCGGTATGGAAAAGTCGCAGCTGAAAAGTGAGCGTTAGACCCTTTTCTGACTGACTCCAAATACCGGCGGTAGCCTAAAACCAGCGTTAGGAGCCTCTAACGCTGGTTTTCACGGCTACTGCCAAACTCTAAATCTAGGCCTAAATGATTCATATTTAAAACTAAATACTTACCTATAAAATAAACCATAAGATAGCTACAATATAACTAATAGTTACATTGTATCTAGCTTTGGGTTTATTTTTATTTTACAGGCAACTTTGTATTTATTTTAACTAGGTACAATAGTTATTATATAGATATTAACTATTAAATAAGTACAAATTTACAAATAAAATAAAACCTAACATAAGTTACAATTACACCTAACACTACACTATAATTAAATTAATTCCCTAAATTAACTACAATTAATTACAATAAAATAAAATAAAATAAAGTACGAAAAAAAAAACAACAACACTAAATTACAGAAAATAATAAAATAATTACATTTTTTTTAAACTAATTACACCTAATCTAATCCCATTAATAAAATAAAAAAGCCCCCCAAAATAATAAAAATTCCCTACCCTATACTAAATTACAAATAGCCCTTAAAAGGGCTTTATGCGGGGCATTGCCCCAAAGTAATCAGCTCTTTTACCTGTAAAAAAAAAAATACAATACCCCCCCAACATTAAAACCCACCACCCACACACCCAATCCTACTCTAAAATCCACCCAATCCCCCCTTAATAAAACCTAACACTAACCCCTTGAAGATCACCCTACCTTGAGAAGTCTTCACCCAACCGGGCTGAAGTCCTCAATGAAGCCGGGCGAAGTGGTCCTCCAGACGGGCAGAAGTCTTCATCCAAGCTGGGAAGAAGAGGTCCTCCAGATGGGCAGAAGTCTTCATCCAGACAGCATCTTCTATCTTCATCCATCCGGAGCAGAGCGGGTCCACCTTCAAGACATCCAACCCTTTCTTGATCCGATGACTAAATGAAGGTACCTTTAAGTCATCCAAGATGGCGTCCCTTCAATTCCGATTGGCTGATAGAATTCTATCAGCCAATCGGAATTAAGGTAGAAAAAATCCTATTGGCTGATCCAATCATCCAATAGGATTGAGCTTGTATTCTATTGGCTGTTCCAATCAGCCAATAGAATACAAGCTCAATCCTATTGGCTGATTGGATCAGCCAATAGTATTGAACTTCAATCCTATTGGCTGATTGCATCAGCCAATAGGATTTTTTCTACCTTAATTCCGATTGGCTAATAGAATTCTATCAGCCAATCAGAATTGAAGGGACGCCATCTTGGATGACTTCACTTAAAGGTAAAGTCATTTATTCGTCGTCGGATCAAGAAATAAGAGGATGCTCCGCGTCGGATGTCTTGAAGATGGACCCGCTCCGCTCCGGATAGATGAAGATAGAAGATGCCATCTGGATGAAGACTTCTGCCCGTCTGGAGGACCTCTTCTGCCTGGCTTGGATGAAGACTTCTGGAGGACCACTTCAACTGGCTTCGTTGAGGACTTGGGCCCGGTTGGGTGAAAACTTCTAAAGGTAGGGTGATCATCAAGGGGTTAGTGTTAGATTTTATTAAGGGGAGATTGGGTGGGTTTTAGAGTAGGGTTGGGTGTGTGGGTGGTGGGTTTTAATGTTGGGGGGGTATTGTATTTTTTTTTGTAATTATTTTATTATTTTCTGTAATTTAGTGGGGGGTTTAGTACTTTAGTTTATTTTATTTAATTGTAATTTATTGTAGTTAATTTAGGGAATTAATTTAATTATAGTGTAGTGTTAGGTGTTAGTGTAATTTAGGTTAGGTTTTATTTTTCATGTAAATTTGTTATTTTAGCTAGGTAGTTATTAAATAGTTGATATCTATTTAATAACTATTGCACCTAGTTAAAATAAATAAAGAGTTGCCTGTAAAATAAAAATAAACCCTGAGATAGCTACAATGTAACTATTAGTTATATTGTAGCTAGCTTAGGGTTTATTTTATAGGTAAGTATTTAGTTTTAAATAGGAATTATTTAGTTAAGTGTAGTATTTTTATTTAGATTTATTTAAATTATATTTAAGTTAGAGGGTGTTAGGGTTAGACTTAGGTTTAAAATGGCTACAATGTAACTATTAGTTATATTGTAGCTATCAGGGTCTATTTTACAGGTAAGTATTTAGTTTTAAATAGGAATAATTTAGTTAATTATAGTAAATTTATTTAGATGTATTTAAATTATATTTAAGTTAGGGGGTGTTAGGGTTAGGGTTAGACTTAGGTTTAGGGGTTAATAACTTTATTATAGTGGCGGCGACGTTGGGGGCGGCAGATTAGGGGTTAATAAATGTAGTTAGGTTGTGGCGACATTGGGGGTGGCAGATTAGGGGTTAATAAATATAATGTAGGTGTCGCTGATGTTGGGGGCAGCAGATTAGGGGTTCATATGTATAATGTAGGTGGCGGCTGTGTCCGGAGTGGCAGATTAGTGGTTAATAATATAATGCAGGTGTCGGAGATGTCAGGGGTGGCAGATTAGGGGTTAATAAGTGTAAGATTAGGGGTGTTTAGACTCGGGGTTCATGTTAGGGTGTTAGGTGTAGACATAAAAAGTATTTCCCCATAGGAATCAATGGGGCTGCGTTAGGAGCTGAACGCTGCTTTTTTGCTAACGCCGGGTTTAAAATATCCTGTAATACAAGTGTTGTCTGTAGGTGAGTGGTGAGGGAAAATGGCTCATTAGCACCGCACAGCTTTACCGACAAAACTTGTAATCTACCAATACTGTTTATATACACATACATATATATATATATATATATATATATATATACCTACAGTATATATTTATATATAGTGATGTCCCGAACTGTTCGCCCACGAATGGTTCACGACGAACTCAGCTTGTTCGCGTTCACCGCTGCAGGCGAACACATTCGATGTTCGATCCGCCCCCTATGTGTAAACATTGAGGAAACTTTGACCCTGTATGTCACAGCCTTCTGACACATTAGAGCCAATCAGCATCAGACACTCCCTCACAGACCATCCCAGCTCCTGGTCAGCAGCCATTTTAGACTCATAACGACCTTGCTTTCTTAGTGAGAGGACGTTTTGTGTTGCTGCTGCTGACATTATAGGGGAATAGATATCTAGGCTAGTGTATTTAGTGTCCACTACAGTCCTGAAGGACTCATCTCATCTCTGCTGCAAGGACAGCACCCCAAAAAGCCCTTTTTAGGGCTATAACTTCAGCCTTTTTTTTTTGTTTCTTAGTATTTTTATTAGCATTTAATCTGTGATTAGTGCCACCACTGATATCTGCCTAACAACATTAGTTAGGCAGATATTAGTTTAAATTTAACCAACCAAAATTTGAAATTATTTTGCTAGTGTAATTTATTTTCATTTTCTATCAGGCCTGTGTCACACAGCATATACTCTGGTTCCGTGCTCTGTGCCAGCCACCAGTGGTCATATCCGCTTATAACATTATTTTAAGTTTAAAAAAAAACTTTTAAATCATTTTGCTAGTGTAATTTAATTTCATTTTCTATCAGGCCTGTGTCTGTCAGGCTCATACAGCATATACTTCAGTTTTTTTCAGTCTTTTGGTTAATTGCTCTGTGCCAGCCACCACTCATATCTGCTTCACCTTATTTTAAATAAAAAAAAAAATTAAATTATTTTGTTAGTGTAATCTAATATCATTTTCTATCAGGCCTGTGTGTTTTGCTGACTTACAGAGCATACTGTGTTTAATTGCTGCCCTCCATAGTCTATCAGCCATGACTCATATGTGTTTAACCTTTTTTTAAATTCCCCAAAAAAACCTTTAAATCATTTTGCTAATGTAATCTAATTGTATTTTCTATCAGGCCTGTGTGTATCTGACTTACAGAGCCTACTGTTTTTAATTGTTGCCCTTCCAAGGCTATCAGCCACGACTCATATGTGCTTAACCTTTTTCTTTAAATTAAAAAAAAAAAATCTTTAAATCATTATGCTAGTGTAATCTAATTTTATTTTCTATCAGACCTGTGTCTAACTGTCAATCTGACTTACAGAGCATACTGTTGTTAATTGCTGCCCTACGTAGCAGCCAGCCAGTGCCATCACTCATATCTGCTTAACATTATTTTAATATTAAAATATAAACTTTTAAATTAATTTGCTAGTGTAATCTAACTTCATTTTCTATCAGGCCTGTGTTTTTCTCACTTACACAGCATACTGTGTTAAATTGCTGCCCTACCTACCAGCTAATGTAATTTAGTTTCTTGTTCCATCAGGCCTGTGTGTTTCTGGCCCACATCATATAGTGTTACACAGTTTATTTTTTATTTTTTTCCACCACTTATATCTGGTGTAACAACATTAGTGTAAATTTTATTTAATTTTTTTTTTAACATCAGTCCTCTTCTAGTGTTATTAAATTTTAGTATCCAGGCTGCCATTAGTGCCAGCCTGTGTGCCAGGCTGCCAGCATATACTGTGCCTACTTCCATCCTCAGTGCCAGTCCACCACTCCTATCTGTTGTAACATAACATTAAATGTTTTTTAAAAAAACTTTTACATCACTCTTCGAGTGTTATTTAATATTAGTTCACAGGCCAGCCTGCCACCACTAGTGCCAGCCTGTGTGCCAGGCCCACTTGCCAACTAGTTACACCAATCACAGTTGTTGTAACAGTATTGTTAATATTTAAAATAAAAAATTGTTCGATTGTGAATCATCAGTTTGCTCGTGCCATTGAATTGCACTTTCCTCCTGCCTGCCAGCCTGTGTGACAGGCCCACTTGCCAACTAGTTACACCAATCATAGTTGTTGTAACCATATTGTTAATCTTTAAAATTAAAAATTACAGTTCTAAGAATAGTACTACTTAACACAACCTAGTTACCATGGGTTCCAGACCAGATGTTTTGTTGTTCTACTTTGTCAGGGTAATCATGCAGGCCATATAGAACTCCACCAAAAGGGGGAGTAAGAGGGATTAAAGTGCTAATAAAAGTTTTACTTAACACAACCTAATTACCATGTGTCCCAGACCGTGTGTCTTGTTGTTATACTTTGTCAGGGTAATCATGCAGGCCATATAGAACTCCACCGAAAGGGGGAATAAGAGGGATTAAAGTGCTAAGAATAGTACTTCTTAACACAACCTAATTACCATGGGTCCAAGACCGCATGTTTAATTATTATACTTTGTCAGGGTAATTATATAACTAACAAATCTATCTATTTCTCTTCTATCAATTCTATCTAACTATCAATCTATGTATATCTATCCTATCTATCTATCTATCTATCTATCTATCTATCTTGTGTCCGGACTGTTTTGAGACAGCCACTTGTGTTTTTGACAAATTTGAAGTAGGAGGACAGACCAATCATCTTCTTCCATCTCCCGGTTCCAAAAATGAAGGCCATATAGACCTCCCCCGATAGGGGGAGTAACAGGTTGTAGTAAACTGCTAAGAATATTACTACTTAACACACCACGGATCACAGACCGCATGTCTTATTGTTATACTCTGTCAGGGAAATTATATATATTTCAAATCTATTTATTTATCCATCAAATCGATCAAACTATCAAACATATCTATCAAATGTAGATTGCATCTATTGATCAATGTAATTCGGATCAATAAAATGTATATTACATATTTTGGTTGATGTAATTCATATCTATCAAATGTATATTGCATCTTTGGATCGATAACATTCGTATCTATCAAATGGATATTGCATCTATTGATCTATGTAATTCGTATCTATCAAATGTATATTGCATCTATTGATCTATGTAATTTGTATCGATCATATGTATATTGCATCTATTGAGCTATGTAATCTATGTATCTATCTATCTATCTATCTATCAAATCTATCTATCTCGTGGTTGTGCAAATGGACTGTTTGCGGTTGTTTGCGGTGCGTTACACTTGGAGTTTGCTCTGTCACTGTGAAGCGACCGTAACCCTTACACTACCTGATAGATACGACATCATAACTGATGTTTTAAAGCACGTTATTGCAAACAATTTGGGGATGTTAGGTGATATAGGCCCTTTATGGGTTAAAAGCAGACTCTGCATCAACTATTTAATTTTCCATGGGAGTTTTGCCAGGGATCCCCCTCCAGCATGTCACAGTCCCGGTGTTAGTCCCCTTGAAACAACTTTTCCATCACTATTGTGGCCAGAAAGAGTCCTTGTAGGTTTTAAAGTTCGCCTGCATATTGAAGTCAATGGCGGTTCGTGCGGTTCGAACAATACCGGAAGTTCGAGTCCGCCGTTCGAGAACAGAAATTTTTAATTTCTCGACATCACTATTTATATATACTCTCACTGGCCACTTTATTAGGTACACCTTGCAAGTACCAGGTTGGACCCCCTTTTGCCTTCAGAACTGCCTTAATTCTTTGTGGCATAGATTCAGCAAGGTGTTGGAAACATTCCTCAGAGATATTGGTCCATATTGACATGACAGCCTCACACAGTTGCTGCAGATTTGTCTGCTGCACATCCATGATGTGAATATCCCGTTCCACAGCATCCCAAATGTGCTCTATTGGATTGAGATCTGGTGACTGTGGAGGCCATTGGAGTACAGTGAACTAATTTTCATTTTCAAGAAACCGGTTTGAGAGTATTTTTGCTTTGTGACATGGTGCATTATCCTGCTGGAAGTAGCCATCAGAAGATGGGTACACTGTAGTCATAAAGTGGGGAGATGGTGTCAGGACTCTGCTAGCCCAACCCACATCCTCTACTTTAGTGATTTTTAACTTTTTTTTTGCCATGGCACACTTGTTTACATTAAAAAATCCTGTGGCAAACCACCATCCCAAAATTTTAAAAAAATCACACATTGTAGCCTAATACAGCATATATATATATATACACATGCACACAAACACACACATACTGTATGTATTGTGCTGTTATGCCATGCCTCCTACAAACTATTCCTGCACTGGGAGTAAAAAACAAGCAAAGTTTAAAAAATATGTCACACTGTTGTCAGTCTGCCGCGGCACACCTGAGGATCTCTCACGGCATACTAGTGTGCCATGGCACACTGGTTGAAAAACACTGCTCTACTTAATGCTCACACAGACAAGCTCATGTACTTAGTTAATGTGTTTGTATCCTGCAAGCTACTGAGCTCCAAAGAATCCTCTGTTTACTTTGTCTTCCTTGGATTCCTGCAACCTGTGATTATTAAATCACCTACTCTGCTATGAAGCTGTTAACAAAACCTCTAATTTGATACCAACTAATTGCAAGTATTTTGACTTTATTTGCAACGGTTTTGTCAAGGCTATAATACAGACTACCTCTGCTTAAGCTGCTGTTTCCAACTTCTCTGTGCTGTTTGAACTTGTTGCAATATTGTCTATACTTGCTAGCTGCGTATGTCATCTTATTTGAAACAGTGTTTACCCTCATATTATTCAGAAATTCATTCATTAGTTAAGAGATTAACGGACTTTGTTATATTTACCTTGCTCCACATTTACTGGGAATTTCTATGTTATCTGTGACCGGAGTTAAGACACACCCATATCTTGCCTGTCAGTAAATCTGAACCTCTCATTGGAGCTCCAGTGTTCTCGTCTTATTTGCAAGCGAATGCAATCTTCTGTTACTGCACACATTACTTGAAACAAATTGTCTTTAAGCATTTGTCCTCTTCTTCACTGGGTACTCATTATAAATGCATTTGTGTACCGTAGTTAAAGTTACTACGCATATTACTGTTAAAACACAAGAGACACTTCCTCCTGACGTCATCATCAGTTTAAAGCACTAGTTATTTCAGATGAATACCACAACAACAATTTGAGTTACTTATTTTCATTCACCTTTATTCCTGCAACAACAAGTGCATATTTGATTGTTGTTGAATTTTATAAAGAATTGAATATCTTCACTTAACGCATAAAACAGATCTTATGTTAAATATTGATCTAGTGCCAAGTGATACATACTTATATTTATTTACAAATCTGCAGTTGAGATCGTTAAAGAGACATACCAGGTCTAATTCACATTAGACCTTACATATTAACTAAGCCTAAAGAAAAATGGATCCAGCAGATCTCCCACATATTGTATATACTCTGTCTCAGCGGGTAGACCAATAAATGAAACATTAACGCCTAGATTTAGAGTTCTGCGGCCAAAGGGGTGCGTTAGCTACGCGTGCTTTTTTCTGGCCGCACCTTTTAAATACCGCTGGTATTTAGAGTTCACAGAATGGCTGCGTTAGGCTCCAAAAAAGGAGCGTATAGCATATTTACCGCAACTTCAACTCTCGATACCAGCGGTGCTTACGGACGCAGCCAGCTTAAAAAACGTGCTTGTGTACGATTCCCCCATAGAAAACAATGGGGCTGTTTGAGCTGAAAAAAAACCTAACACCTGCAAAAAAGCCGCGTTCAGCTCCTAACGCAGCCCCATTGTTTTCTATGTGGAAACACTTCCTACGTCTGCACCTAACACTCTAACATGTACCCCAAGTCTAAACACCCCTAAACTTACACTTATTAACCCCTAATCTGCCGCCCCCGCTATCGCTGACCCCTGCATATTATTTTTAACCCCTAATCTGCCGCTCCGTACACCCCCGCCACCTACATTATCCCTATGTACCCCTAATCTGCTGCCCTAACATCTCCGACCCCTATATTATATTTATTAACCCCTAATCTGCCCCCCTCAACGTCGCCTCCACCTGCCTACACTTATTAACCCCTAATCTGCCGAGCGAACCGCACCGCTACTATAATAAAGTTATTAACCCCTAATCCGCCTCACTCCTGCCTCAATAACCCTATAATAAATAGTATTAACCCCTAATCTGCCCTCCCTAACATCGCCGACACCTAACTTCAATTATTAACCCCTAATCTGCCGACCAAATCTCGCCGCTACTGTAATAAATGGATTAACCCCTAAAGCTAAGTCTAACCCTAACACTAACACCCCCCTAAGTTAAATATAATTTAAATCTAACTAAATAAATTAACTCTTATTAAATAAATTATTCCTATTTAAAGCTAAATACTTACCTGTAAAATAAACCCTAATATAGCTACATTATAAATTATAATTATATAATAGCTATTTTAGGGTTTATATTTATTTTACAGTTAACTTTGTATTTATTTTAACCAGGTACAATAGCTATTAAATAGTTAAGAACTATTTAATAGCTAAAATAGTTAAAATAATTACAAAATTACCTGTAAAATAAATCCTAACCTAAGTTACAATTAAACCTAACACTACACTATCAATAAATAAATTAAATAAAATACCTACAATTACCTACAATTAAACCTAACACTACACTATCAATACATTAATTAAATACAATACCTACAAATAACTACAATTAAATAAACTAACTAAAGTACAAAAAATAAAAAAGAACTAAGTTACAAAAAAAAAAAAATATTTACAAACATTAGAAAAATATTACAACAATTTTAAACTAATTACACCTACTCTAAGCCCCCTAATGAAATTACAAAGCCCCCCAAAATAAAAAAAATGCCCTACCCTATTCTAAATTACAAAAGTTCAAAGCTCTTTTACTTTACCAGCCCTGAACAGGGCCCTTTGCGGGGCATGCCCCAAGAAATTCAGCTCTTTTGCCTGTAAAAAAACACATACAATACCCGCCCCAACATTACAACCCACCACCCACATACCCCTAATCTAACCCAAACCCCCCTTAAATAAACCTAACACTAAGCCCCTGAAGATCTTCCTACCTTATCTTCACCTCACCGGGTATCATCGATCGGTTCTGGCTCCAAATTCTTCATCCAACCCAAGCGGGGGCTGGTGATCCATAATCCTGCGGCTGAAGAGGTCCAGAAGAGGCTCCAAGGTCTTCATCCTATCCGGGAAGAAGAGGCGATCCAGACCGGCAACCATCTTGATCCAAGCGGCATCTTCTATCTTCATCCGATGAGGAACGGCTCCTTCGTGAAGACCTCCAGCGCGGATCAATCTTCTTCCGACGACGTCCAACTGAAGAATGACGGTTCCTTTAAGGGACGTCATCCAAGATGGCGTCCCTCGAATTCCGATTGGCTGATAGGATTCTATCAGCCAATCGGAATTAAGGTAGGAAAATTCTGATTGGCTGATGGAATCAGCCAATCAGAATCAAGTTCAATCCGATTGGCTGATCCGATCAGCCAATCAGATTGAGCTCGCATTCTATTGGCTGATCGGAACAGTGTACTTTAGAGCACAGTAGTTAAGAGCTTTATAAACCGGCGTTAGCCCAGAAAGCTCTTAACTACTGACTTTTTTCTGCGGCTGGAGTTTTGTCGTTAGATTTCTAACGCTCACTTCAGCCAAGACTCTAAATACCGGCATTAGAAAGATCCCATTGAAAAGATAGGATACGCAATTGACGCAAGGGGATCTGCGGTATGGAAAAGTTGCGGCTGAAAAGTGAGCGTTAGACCCTTTAATGACTGACTCCAAATACCAGAGGGCGGTAAAAACCAGCGTTAGGAGCCTCTAACGCTGGTTTTGACGGCTACCGCCCAACTCTAAATCTAGGCCTAAGTAAGGTGATTTCAGAAACACTAACTCCAAAATCTCATATCCATGAAAACAACCCAGAGCCACAAATATCTTTACCAGATTTTTTTTATGGTGATAGAAAAGTTTATTGTCAATTTAAAAATACTTGTCTTCTTACTTTTACTCTGAAACCCAAGACATACCCTACTGATAGGATAAAAGTTTTAACCCTGATTTTGTTCCTCAGAGGGAAACCTAGGCTTTGGGCCGACTCTTACTATGAATCTGACAACCCCATACTCTCTTCTTTAACTGATTTTTTTTTCAGTAATGGACAAACTTTACTTAGACACTAATTCAAAAATTACTGCAGAAAGCAAGATGAGAGCTTTGAAGCAAGGCAACCGAACCTGTCGAACTCTATATTACAGATTTTAAGCAATATGCAACAGAGTCACAATGGAATGCAGTCACATTGAAAAACCAGTTCAGACTTGGACTCTCAGACTCAGTGAAGGATGAATTAGCAAGAACTGAACTGCCAGACAACCTAGATGATCCAGTTATCTATGCAAATGGATAGGAGATTAAGGGAGAGGAGAAATGAACGCCAACAGAAGGAAACCTCCCCAAAGAGATTCTATAGCTCATCTCATCCTGTAACTCCTATAGCAAACAACCAAGAAGCTATGGATATAGGGATGATGAAGGGCACACTCAGCAGAAGAAAGATTGAGAAGGAAAACTAAGGTTCTGTGTATGTACTGTGCTAATCCTGCACACACAGTTAAGGACTGCCCTTTTCTGGAGAAAAATAAGAAGAGTAAGTGTTCTTCCTCATTAACCTCACTTATTGTACATGATAAACCTGTTAACTGTACCATCTCTATGTCAGTGCAGTGGGGCCAAAGTCGTATAACCACAGAAGCCATTAATGATACAGGAGCTTATGGAAACTACATTGATAAGAACCTTGTAATAAAAAACTAATTTCCTCTCATATCTACTGGTCCCATAACCCATCATACTATCCCCATACTGATAACAACTCAAGATTCACATCAGGAATATATATGTTTTGATGTGTTACCTTCTCCATTATTTCCTATAGTTCTAGGTCTTCATTGGTTACAACTACATAAACCAGTAATCAATTGGGAAACTCTCCAACTTACATTAAACTCCACTTTCTGCCAACAGACTTGTTACACTCATCTGTGTATATTTCAAATGTCAGAGATGGTGTGTCTATTCCTAAAGTCTATTCTGAATTCATTCAGGTCTTTATTAAACGTGAAGCAGAAAACTTACCCCCACATCGTATTTACGATTGTCCGATAGATTTAAAACCTGGTTCTACTGTACCTTATGGACATTTGTATCCTTTAAGCCAACCATAGCTTACTCATCTCAAATAATATTTAGAAAACAATCTAAAGAAAGGGTTCATTAGACCCTCTGTATCTCCTGCTGGTGCTGGGATGTTCTTAATCACAAATAAAGATCAGACACTCCGTCCAATCATCGATTACAGAGAACTTAACAAGATAACTATAAAAAAACAATATCCTTTACCTCTAATACCTGAAATGATAGAACGGTTACATCACGCAAAGATTTTCACTAAGTTGGATCTGAGGGGAAACTACAATTTATTCTGTATAAGGGAAGGTGATGAATGGCTGACTGCCTTCAGGACCAGGTATGGTTTGTACGAATACTTAGTGATGCCTTTTGGCTTATGCAATGCCCCAGACAGCTTCCAACATTTTATTAATGATGTATACAGAAACTTCTTGGATATTTTTGTTGTAGTCTATTTAAATGATATTTTAATTTACTCTCAGAATTTAGAAGATCACATTAAATATGTACGGTGGGTTCTCCCTAGGTTACAAGTACATCAATTATATTTATGCAAAATCTGAAAAATGTGTATTTCATACAGACAACATCTCATTCATAGGGTATACCATTAGTCCTAAGGGCATTCAGATGCAAGTAAAAAAGGTGGAAGTAGTAAAAGATTGGCCCACACTAACCAATAAGAAAGAATTCCAAACAATCCTAGAATTCAGTAACTATTACATAACATTTATTAAGGGATTTTCTATGATTGCGAAAACTCTCAGTAGTTTAACTAGTTCAAATACAACCTTCTGTTGGAATTCTATTGCTGATAAAGCTTTCATTGTACTAAAAGTATCATTTACAACAGCACCTATTCTCCAATTTCCGGATCATACATTACAATTAGTGATGTCGCGAACATAACATTTTCTGTTCGCGAACGACGAACGCAAACTTCCGCAAATGTTCGCGAACGGGCGAACCGGGCGAACCGCCATAGACTTCAATAGGCAGGCGAATTTTAAAACCCACAGGGACTCTTTCTGGCCACAATAGTGATGGAAAAGTTGTTTCAATGGGGACTAACACCTGAATTATGGCATGCCGGAGGAGGATCCATGGCAAAACTCCCATGGAAAATTACATAGTTGATGCAGAGTCTGATTTTAATCCATAAAGGGCATAAATCACCTAACTTTCCTAAATTGTTTGGAATAACGTGCTTTAAAACATTGTGTATGATGTTGTATTGATCAGGTAGTGTAAGGGTTATGCCCGTTTCACAGTGACAGACCAAACTCCCTGTTTAACGCAAGGCAAGCAACCGCAAACAGTCCATTTGCACAACCGCAAACTCCCCATTTGCACAAGGTTGTATACCAATCTAGCCATGTCCCATTCCTTGTCCTCACTGATGTCATTGAAGGTCTCTTCCTCCACTCAGCCACGTACAACACCAAGGGTCCCCGAAAGGTGACAACAAGCCCCCTGGGACGCTTGCTGTGTTTGGTCTTCCACCTCCTCAAAGCCACCTTCCTCCTCTGATTCCTTTTCTTCAGACTCCTCTCTCTGCATTGCCTCTCTCTGCGTTATTATATTATCTAGCCATTCCTATCAGTTTAATCCCTGTTATGTGCCTTTTTTTGGATTGGTTTTTGAAGCCACAGTGCAGCACCAGAGGCCAGAAAAATTAGGCATGTACACTTGCCTTTTTTAGTCGAATGTATCGCTCACTGTCAGTCCCTTCGGGATCCATCCCTCATTCATCTTAATAAAGGTGAGGTAATCTAGACTTTTTTGACCTAGGCGACTTCTCTTCTCATTGACAATACCTCCTGCTGCACTGAAGGTCCTTTCTGACAGGACACATGAAGCGGGGCAAGCCAGAAGTTCTATCGCAAATTGGGATAGCTCAGGCCACAGGCCAAGCCTGCACACCCAGTAGTCAAGGGGTTCATCGCTCCTCAGAGTGTCGATATCTGCAGTTAAGGCGAGGTAGTCTGCTACCTGTCGGTCGAGTCGTTCTCTGAGGGTGGACCCCGAAGGGCTGTGGCGATGCGTAGGACTTAAAAAGCTCTGCATGTCCTCCATCAAAAACACGTCTGTAAAGCATCCTGTCCTTGCCGGCGTGGTCGTGGGAGGAGGAGGATTACTTTCACCTCTTCCCCTGTTAGATTCCCGTTGTGTTGTGACATCACCCTTATACACTGTGTAAAGCATACTTTTTAATTTATATTGGAACTGCTGCATCCTTTCCAACTTGCTGTAATTCGGTAACATTTCAGGCACTTTCTGCTTATACCAGGGGCCTAGTAGCGTGGACACTCAGTACAGGTCGTTCTCCTTCATCCTTTTTATACGCCGGTCCCTCAATATAGGCACGACAGCATGAAAGACCCCATTTGCACAAGGTTGGAGGTGATCTCACTGAAGGTAAGTTCTTCCCCCCAGCCACGTACAACACCACGGGTACCACATAGGTGACAACGAGCACCCTGGGATGCCTGTTGTGGTTGTTCTTCCTCCTCCTCCTCAAAGCCACATTCCTCCTCTGACTCCTCTTCCTCACAATCCTCTTCCAGCATTGCCGCAGGTCCAGTAAGCAATGCTGATAAGGCTGTTTCTGGTGGTGATGGTGACCACAACTCTTCCTCTTCCTCTTCACGCTCATCTACGGCCTGATCCAGCACTCTTCACAGGGCACACTCCAGGAAGAAAACAAATGGTATGATGTTGCTGATGGTGCCTTCGGTGCCACTGACTAGGTTTGTCACCTCCTCAAAAGGACGCATGAGCCTACAGGCATTGCGCATGAGCGTCCAGTAATGTGGAAAAAAATTCCCAGCTCCGCAGAGGCTGTCCTAGCACCCTGGTCATACAAATAGTCGTTAACGGCTTTTTCTTGTTGGAGCTGGCGGTCGAACATTAGGAGTGTTGAATTCCAATGTGTCAGGCTGTCGCAAATCAAGCGCCTCACTGGCATGTTGTTGCGCCGCTGGATATCTGAAAAGTGTGCCATGGCCATGTAGGAACGCCTTAAATAGCCACACACCTTCCTGGACTGCTTCAGGACATCCTGTAAGCCTGGGTACTTATGCACAAAGCGTTGTACGATCAGATTACACACATGTACCATGCACGGCACGTGTGTCAACTTTCCCAAATTCAATGCCGCCACCAAATTTCTTCTGTAGTCACAAACCACTTTGCCGATCTCTAGTTGGTGCGGAGTCAGCCACTGATCCACCTGTGCGTTCAGGGCGGACAGGAGTGCTGGTCCGGTGTGACTCTCTTCTCTCAGCCAAGCCAATCCCAAGACGGCGTGACACTGCCGTATCCTGGATGTGGAATAGTACCTGGGGAGCTGGGGGGGTGCCGTTGATGTGGAGCAAGATGCAGCAGCAGAAGAGGACTCAGCCGAGGAGGTTATGGAAGAGGATGGAGTAGGAGGAGTAGAGGAGGTGGCAGCAGGCCTGCCTGCAAGTCGTGGCAGTGCCACCAACTCCTCTGCAGAGCCACGCATTCCATGCTTGGCAGCCCTCAGCAGGTTTACCCAATGCACAGTGTAGGTGATATACCTACCCTGACCATGCTTGGCAGACCAGGTATCAGTGGTCAGATGGACCCTTGACCCAACACTGTGTGTCAGACATGCCATTAATTCATTTTGCACAATCGAGTACAGGTTGGGGATTGCCTTTTGTGCAAAGAAATTTCGGCCGGGTACCTTCCACTGTGGTGTCACAATAGCTACAAATTTTTGGAATGCCTCAGACTCCACCAGCTTGTATGGTAAAAGCTGGCAGGCTAAGAGTTCAGACAAGCCAGCTGTCAGATGCCGGGCAAGGGGGTGACTTTGTGACATTGACTTCTTACGTTCAAACATGTCCTTGACAGACACCTGACTGTGGGCAGATGAGCAGGAGAGTGGCGGAGACGGAGTGGCGAGAGACGGAGTGGCGGATGGTTGAGAGGGGGCAAGGAGGACAGCAGTGGTTGACGTGGCTGAAGTTGCTGGACCAGAAGTAGGATGGCGGCTTTGAGTTTGTGTGCTGCTTATACTTATGTGATGATCCCATAGGCGTTTGTGATGTGCGATCATGTGCCTTTGCAAAGCAGTTGTACCTAGGTGGGTGTTGGACTTCCCACATCTCAGTTTCTTTTGGCACAGGTTGCAAATGGCATCGCTGTTGTCAGAGGCAGACACACACATAAAAAATGCCACACTGCTGAGCTCTGCAATGATGGCATTCTGGTGGTGGCAACAGCATGCATTGATTGGCCTGCTGTCTGGATGACCCCGGGTGCCAATGCATGCTGTCTAACTGTGCCACTAGCTCCTTGCAACTACCTCCCCCTGCTTCCAACTTGTCTCCTCCTCCTCTCTATCTCCCCATCTGAACTTTCCCCCTCTTCTTCTTCTCTTCTAGCGGGCACCCACGTGACATCCACGGATGAATCGTCATCATCAACCGCTTCACTTGTATCTGACAACTCAGCAATGGAAGCAGCAGTGGGTACATCATCATCATCATCACACCGTACGTCCATTTGTGTAATGCTGCCTGACTGAGACATATCCTTGTTATCTATATCCTCTGGCAATAATGGTTGCGCATCACTCATTTCTTCCAACTGATGTGTAAATAACTCCTCTGACAGATCAAGTGAAGCGGCTGTGGTGCTAGTGTTGGTGGTGGCAGCAGGCGGGAGAGTGGTAACTTGAGAGGTGCCCGAAGCTAAGCTGGAGGTGGATGGTGCATCAAGGTTCCATGCGGAAGCTGTAGAAGATTGAGTTCAGGGTATGTGGCCTCTGAACACTGGGCATTATTCTATGGCCAAAGGGAATGACAGCACCACGACCACGATGGCCCCTGCGGGGTGGCCTGCCTCTGTCTGTCATTTTTTTTTCGATTAGTGGTACTATTCATGCAAGCTACTGTGAAAACAGATATGAGTGGCACTGTGCACTGGCAGAAGTTGGCAGAGTAGACGCTGTAGGCCTGGCACACACGCTTGCAGACAACTAACTGCTATTCAATCTATTACAGTCAAAGTTGTATTTTTTTTTTTAAATGTACACTACTGTTACACCAGATATGCGTTGCACTGGTGTGACACTGTGCCCTGGCAGGCCCTGAAACGCACACGCATGAAGGAAACTAACTGCTATTATTTCACAGTCAAATTTCTACTTTTTTTTTTTTATGTACACTACTGTTACACCATATATGAGTTGCACTGGTGTGACACTGTGCCCTGGAAGGCCCTGAAACGCACACGTGTGAAGGAAACTGACTGCTATTATTTCACAGTCAAAAAAGTGTTTATTTTTTTAAATGTACACTACTGTTACACCAGATATGAGTTGCACTGGTGTGACACTGTGCCCTAGCAGGCCCTGAAACACACACGTGTGAAGGAAACCGACCTCTATTATTTCACATTCAAAAAACTGTTGTTTTTTTTAAATGTACACTACTGTTACACCAGATATGAGTTGCACTGGTGTGACACTGTGCCCTGGCAGGCCCTGAAACACACACGTGTGAAGGAAACTGACTGCTATTATTTCACAGTCAAAAAAGTGTTGATGTTTTTAATGTACACTACTGTTACACCAGATATGAGTTGCACTGGTGTGACACTGTGCCCTGGCAGGCCCTGAAATGCACACGTGTGAAGGAAACTGACTGCTATTATTTCACAGTCAAATTTCTAGTTTTTTTTAACCCCTTAATGACTGAGGAAGTACACCATACGTACTCAGAAAAAATACAGTTAACGCCTGAGGACGTCCTTGGTTTGGAAAGCAGCGGGAAGCGATCCTGATCGCTTCCAGCTTCTTTCCGGTTATTGCAGGATGCCTCGATATCGAGGCATCCTGCAATAACAAATTTTACTCTGTGGCCCTCTCTGCACCGGACATCGAGGGCCGCATTTGTTGGTGAGTGGGACTGAAGTGGGAGGCGGGTGGGCGGCCATCGATGCGGTCCTTGTCAGAGAGGGGGCGGGATCGCCGGGGGCTCACGCGCTTGCACGGGAGGAGGCGGACGGGCACGTCCACGGGGAGGGAGCGGGTGGGAACGGCTACACTACAGAAAAAAATGTTTTAAAAAGTGGGAGAAAGGGGTGCAAAATATTTAGTACTTGGAAATCTAAGTGATCTGGGAGCGGGTGGGGGATTGGTCTTGGGGGGGGAAGCTACACTACAGAAAAATGAAATAAAAATAAAAATAAACCATTTTATTTGCAAACTGGGTACTGGCAGACAGCTGCCAGTACCCAATATGGCCTCCAATAAGGTAGAGGGGGAGAATTAGGAAGCTGTTTTGGGGGGGATCAGGGAGGTTGGGGGCTCAGGGGGGGATCCTACACAACAGCATATGTAAATATGCTAAAAACATATATATATATATATATATATATATATATATATATATATATATATATATATATATATAAAAGATACCTTTTATTTTAGTACTGGCAGACTTTCTGGCAGGGACAATTGTAGGGTGGGGGAGGGAAGAGAGCTCTTTGGGAGGGATCAGGGGGTCTGATGTGTCAGGTGGGAAGCTGATCTCTACACTAAAGCTAAAATTAACCCTGCAAGCTCCCTACAAGCTACCTAATTAACCCCTTCACTGCTGGGCATAATTCATGTGTTGTGCGCAGTTGCATTAGTGGCCTTTTAACTACCAAAAAGCAACGCCAAAGCCATATATGTCTGCTATATCTGAACAAAGGGGAACCCAATGAAGCATTTACAACCATTTGTGCCATAATTGCACAAGCTGTTTATAAATAATTTCAGTGAGAAACCTAAAGTTTGTGAAAAAGTTGACTATATTTTTTAATTTGATCGCATTTGGCGGTGAAATGGTGGCATGAAATATACAAAAATGGGCCTAGATCAATACTTGGGGTTGTCTACTACACTACACTAAAGCTAAAATTAACCATACAAGCTCCCTACAAGCTCCCTAATTAACCCCTGCACTGCTGAGCATAATACATGTGTGGTGCGCAGCGGCATTTAGCTGCCTTCTAATTACCAAAAAGCAATGCCAATGCCATATATGTCTGCTATTTATGAAAAAAGGGTATCCCAGAGAAGCATTTACAACCATTTATGCCATAATTGCACAAAATGTTTGTAAATGATTTCAGTGAGAAACCTAAAATTTGGAAAAATGTAACGTTTTTTTTAATTTGATCGCATTTGGTGGTGAAATGGTAGCATGAAATATACCAAGATGGACTTAGATCAATACTTTGGGTTGTCTACTACACTAAAGCTAAAATTACCCCAAAAAGCTCCCTACATACTCCCTAATTAACCCCTTCACTGCTGGACATAATACACGTGTGATGCGCAGTGGCATTTAGCGGCCTTCTAATTATGAAAAAGCAATGTCAAAGCCATATATGTCTGCTATTTCTCAACAAAGGGAATCCCAGAGAAAAATGTACAACCATTTATGCCATAATTGCACAAGCTATTTGTAAATAATTTCAGTGAGAAACCTAAAGTTTGTGAAAAAATTTGTGAAAAAGTTAACAATTTTTTTTATTTGATAGCATTTGGTGGTGAAATGGTGGCATGAAATATACCAAAATGGGCCTAGATCAATACTTTGGGATGTCTTCTAAAAAAAATATATACATGTCAATGGCTATTCAGGGATTCCTGACAGATATCAGTGTTCCAATGTAGCTAGCGCTAATTTTGAAAAAAAAAATGGTTTGGAAATAGCAAAGTGCTACTTGTATTTATGGCCCTATAACTTGCAAAAAAAAAAAGAACATGTAAACATTGGGTATTTCTAAATTCAGGACAAAATTTAGAAACTATTTAGCATGGGTGTTTTTTGGTGGTTGTAGATGAGTAACAGATTTTGGGGGTCAAAGTTAGAAAAAGTGTGTTTTTTTCCATTTTTTCCTCATATTTTATATTTTTTTTATGGTAAAATATAGGATATGATGAAAATAATGGTATCTTTAGAAATTCCATTTAATGGTATGTGGGTACAGTAAACGAGTAAAAGGAATATTACAGCTAAACACAAACACAGCAGAAATGTAAAAATAGCCTTGGTCCCAAACGGACAGAAAATGGAAAAGTGCTGTGGTCATTAAGGGGTTAATGTACACTACTGTTACACCAGATATGAGTTGCACTGGTGTGACACTGTGCCCTGGCAGGTCCTGAAATGCACACGTGTGAAGGAAACTGACTGCTATTATTTCACAGTCAAAAAAGTGTTGTTTTTTTTAAATGTACACTACTGTTACACCAGATATGAGTTGCACTGGTGTGACACTGTGCCCTGGCAGGCCCTGAAACACACACGTGTGAAGAAAACTGACTGCTATTATTTCACAGTCAAAAAAGTGTTGATTTTTTTTAAATGTACACTACTGTTACACCAGATATGAGTTTTGGCACTGGGCAAGTGGGCACAGTATACGCTGTGAGACTGACACACACGCTGGCAGGCAGGCAACTGCAATTAGATTACACAGGAAAAAAAAAAAGCAGACTGATGTTCTAGCCCTAAAAAGGGCAGAGATCAGATGAGTCCTTCAGGACTGTAGTGGACACTGAATACACTAACCTAGCTATAGATTTCCCTATTAAATCAGCAGCAGCTACACTGTCCCTCCTCTCACTAAGAATGCAGCTTCCGAATGAATCTAAAATGGATGCTATCCAGGAGGTGGGAGGGTCTGGGAGGGAGGGTCTGCTGATTGGCTGGAATGTGTCTTCTGACTGTGAGGTTCAGGGTCAAAGTTTACTCAATGATGATGAATTAGGGCAGACCGAACATCGCATATGTTCGCCCGCTGCAGCAAACGCGAACAAGCTATGATCGGCAGGAACTATTCGCCGGCGAACTATTCGCGACATCACTAATTACAATATATATTGGAAGTTGATTCATCCGATTACACTCTTGGTGCTGTCCTATCCCAAAGGATAAGCTTGAATGAACCTTTACATCCAGTGGGTTACTTCTCTAAGGTCATGACTCCTCCTGAAATGAATTACTCTATAGGAGAGAAAGAACTTTTAGCCATTAAAAGATTGTTTGAATTTTGGAGGCACCTCCTTGAAAGAACTGAACTACCGATCATCATATACACTGATCATAAAAATCTTGAATATTTACAAAGGAACAAAACACTCTCAGCGAGACACGTTAGATGGAGTCTCTATTTTAGTAGATTTAAGTATCAGATCACATACAGACCTGGATCCAAAAATGGGAAAGCTGATGCTCTCTCTCGAAGGGAACAAAGACCATCACACACTTCATAGGATTACATTATCCCAACTGAGAATTTCGCTAGGGTTACTACTTGACTTCTCTAACCAAGTTTTAACCACACAAGGAAGAGACAAAGAATTACCACTAGAAGTGCTTACAAGGATAAATGATCTCCTCTATCATGGAACGAAACTCTACATACCTAAGGAACTGAGGTCTGTCATCATAAAGCAGTATCATGATTCTCCACTCTCAGAACATCCAGGTTATAAAAGGACAAAAGAACTCATACAAAGAAAATTCTGGTGGCCAAAAATGGACACTTCCATCAAAGACTATATACAGGATTGTGTCACTTGCATTACATCTAAAGTTGAAAGATAACCTCCTTATGGTTTACTCATGCCCATTCAAATAGCCGACAGACCATTGAATGATCTTGGAATGGATTTCATTGCTGAGTTACCGACTTCATCAGGGAAAAATACTATTCTAGTGGTAATCGATCTACTTACTAAAATGGCACATTTTATCCCATACCATAAGCTACCAACGTCTTCCAAAATGGCACAACTTTTCTAGATCATGTTATCAAATACCATGGTATACCATCCATCATTACTACTGACAGAGGCAGCCAATTCACATCATGATTTTGGAACCATCTATGTGAAAAGCTACAAATTGATCATCGACTTAGTACTGCCTATCACCCTCAAACTAAGGGACAATCAGAACGTTTAAACCAATGGTTAGAGCAATACCTACGTTGTTATTGTGCTTACCAACAAAGTAATTGGATGAATTTTCTCTCCATGGCAGAATTTTCCTATAATAATACTTTAAATTCATCCACTAACTTCACTCTATTCTTTGCTAATTATGCTTATCACCCACGAATTTCATACATGACTACCGAAGGTTCATTATCCCCAAGTGTTGAAGATTTAACACATAAAATAACAGAAAACTTCTAGATATTACAGCAAAATATTCAACTCGCTCAAAACAACCAGAAACGGTATTACAATCTGAGGAGAAGAACACCTCCTAAATATTCTGTTAGTGACATGGTCTGGTTATAAACAAAAAAACTAAAATTACAGATACCCATTAAAAAACTTGCTGGATTATTTATTGGACCATTCCCTATTACATGCATAGTTAACTCCAATGCCATCACCTTGCAATTGCAAACTTCTTTGAAGGTTCACTCCACTTTCCATGTCTCCTTACTAAATCCTGTGACTCAAGCGAGGACTTACAAAACAGTACTACCCCCTACTCTGGTACTCTTGGATGCAGAGGTTTATGAGGTTCAAGATATACTGGATTCCAGACTTCTGAATGATGAACTTCAACATTTGGTGACATGGAAAGGCTATTCCCCTGATGATGATACCTGTGAACCTTATTCTAATGTCAATGCACCAAGGCTTGTCTCACGGTTCCACCAACGTTATCCTCACCGACCTCAGCTTCAAGCCGTGGAACGGCTTGCTTGAGGGGGGGGGGGGTCATGTCAGGTCTCTCTCTGTTGCCTGTGTTGTTACACCTGTTCACTTACCTGCCTGTCAAACTCAGCCTCTGCTAGTCCAACCCACATCCTCTACTTAATGCTCACACAGACAAGCCCAGGTGCTTAGTTAATTTGATTGTATCCTGCAAGCTACTGGGCTCCAAATAATCCTCTGTTTACTTTGTCTTCCTTGGATTCCTGCAACCTGTGATTATTGAATCACCTACTCTGCTATGAAGCTGTTAACAAAACCTCTAATTTTATACCAACTAATTGCAAGTATTTCGACTTTATCTGCAAAGGTTTTGTCAAGGATATAATACAGACTACCTCTGCTTGAGCTGCTGTTTCCAACTTCTCTGTGCTGTTTGAACTTGTCTCAATATTGTCTATACTTGCTAGCTGGGAATTACATCTTATTTATTATCATATTATTCTTCTGCTGCTGTAGCCCATCTGCATCAAGGTTTGAGGTGTTGTGCATTCAGAGATGGTATTCTACATACCTTGGTTGTAACAAGTGGTTATTTTAGTTACTGTTGCCCATTCTCCTCTGACCTCTGACATCAACAAGGCATTTTCATCCACACAACTGCCACTCACTGGATATTTTCTCTTTTTTGGACTATTCTCTGTAAACCCTAGAGATGGTTGTGAGTGTAAATCCCAGTACATAAGCAGTTTTTCAAATATTCAGACCAGCCCATCTTGCACCAACAACCATGCCACGTTCAAATTAACTTAAATCCCCTTTCTTCCCCATTCTGATGCTCAGTTTGAACTTCAGCAAGTCATCTTCACCAGGTCTAGTTGCTGCCATGTGATTGGCTGATTAGCAATTTGTGTTACCAAGCAGTTAAACAAGTGTACCTAATAAAGTACACCTAATAACATATTCCCTTCTGTGGAAGGGGATACGTTCCCCCGAAACGTCACATTAAAAAAGGCACCTGTTATTTAAAGTCCAGCGAGTGCAAGCCTGTTTTGTTTATTTTATATATATATATTATAAAATCAAGCTGCAGACCCACCCACAAAATGACAACCACCTGGGTGCAAAAATGTCCTTGTATAGTATCCCAGAAGAATGCACTCTCAGGGGATGTAATCTCCCTGAAAACGTTCAATAAACGCTTGCTATTTTCACTTTGAGAAAAGCCTGAGAGTGCATTCTTCTGGGATACTCTCTCTCTCTCTCTCTCTCTCTCTCTATATATATATATATATATACATTTTTTAACACTTCCCAGTCAAAAACTTTTAAATATGTAATATCATTTAAATCAATTTTAATATTTTTTAATGTTGTTTTTTAATAGAAATATGATTTTAATAGAAATACTTGCAATTCCTATATTCTTCTTAAAATATACAATGTATACATTCTGTCTATGATTAAGGCTCCCAAGGAGCTGAAACGCATCAGACGCCCACCCCAGCCCCTCTCTCTGCCGTATATCATAGCTATTTGCCAACTTAAACATTCTTAGGAGCTTTTAAAATCACCTATTGTAAATAAATACTCACTTTTGCTTTGAGCTCCCTGTCTGGACCCTTCTTTGTTCTTTATATATATATATTTATATATATATATATATATATATATATATATATATATATATATATATATATATATATATATATATATATATATATATATATATATATATATAGCTTTATCTAAAAATAATTATATAGATATATAGGTATAGATATATATTCTACAAAAAATATATAAAAATCTATATAGAAATATATATTTATAAATAATATATATTTCTTCTAACATAGAAAAATGAAGTATTCATAACGCAACTTTGGTTTTAGTGCAGTTGGTCTAGTGCAGCGTGTGAGCAATAAATATAAAATGCTTTCTTTCGTGCACCCCTTAGAAGTCTAATAGTAGGAGTTATCGAGGTTGCGATATCCATATCTTTTTACTTTTAAGTTGTAATACCAGAGCTAACCTGGGAGCGCTAATGTTTTACCTTGAACGCAGTTAGCGCTCATGAGTATTACCAATGTATTTGTCCAGTTGTGCATATATCTTATATCATAACATGTTCAGAAATATTGTATAAGCAACTGTGCTTAAATATAGTTTCTTAGTCAATATATCTTGCATAATTCTACCATATTTAAGAATTTTGGGCTAGATTACGAATGTCGCGTTAACTTTTGCACACGAATGATAAGGGGTATTTTGCAGCTCTTTGAGGACATATATTACGAGTTGAAAGTAAACGCTTTCACTTGAGTAAGATCAAATTTAACGCGTGTTGTGCAACTTCAGAGCTCTTGTTAACAGTTACGCAAGTCAAAAAAGTTGCACAAAAAAACTTGTAATAAAGATAAATTTAAATTCATAAATCCTAAGTAGACCCAGCACTGAAAAAAACTTTCTTAGTTCCAATATTAGGTGCATTTAGCAGGGGTTACTGCATTCCCCACTCATACGGAGCATCAATCCATATAATAATGCCACAGCACCATAGAAATCTTCAAAGAATAATATCTTTTTTCAACAGACAAAAACATGCACATTTTTGTCTGTTAAAAATAGGTATTATCCTTTGAAAATATCTATGGTGCTGTTGCATTATTATATGGAATTTTTTTACAGTTACACTCATAATAACACTGTCTAATAAAAACTACAGGGAGTGCAGAATTATTAGGCAAGTTGTATTTTTGAGGATTAATTTTATTATTGAACAACAACCATGTTCTCAATGAACCCAAAAAACTCATTAATGTCAAAGCTGAATAGTTTTGGAAGTAGTTTTTAGTTTGTTTTTAGTTATAGCTATTTTAGGGGGATATCTGTGTGTGCAGGTGACTATTACTGTGCATAATTATTAGGCAACTTAACAAAAAACAAATATATACCCATTTCAATTATTTATTTTTACCAGTGAAACCAATATAACATCTCAACATTCGCAAATATACATTTCTGACATTCAAAAACAAAACAAAAACAAATCAGTGACCAATATAGCCACCTTTCTTTGCAAGGACACTCAAAAGCCTGCCATCCATGGATTCTGTCAGTGTTTTGATCTGTTCACCATCAACATTGCGTGCAGCAGCAACCACAGCCTCCCAGACACTGTTCAGAGAGGTGTACTGTTTTCCCTCCTTTTAAATCTCACATTTGATGATGGACCACAGGTTCTCAATGGGGTTCAGATCAGATGAACAAGGAGGCCATGTCATTAGATTTTCTTCTTTTATACCCTTTCTTGCCAGCCACACTGTGGAGTACTTGGACGCGTGTGATGGAGCATTGTCCTGCATGAAAATCATGTTTTTCTTGAAGGATGCAGACTTCTTCCTGTACCACTGCTTGAATAAGGTGTCTTCCAGAAACTGGCAGTAGGACTGGGAGTTGAGCTTGACTCCATCCTCAACCCGAAAAGGCCCCACAAGCTCATCTTTGATGATACCAGCCCAAACCAGTACTCCACCTCCACCTTGCTGGCGTCTGAGTCGGACTGGAGCTCTCTGCCCTTTACCAATCCAGCCACGGGCCCATCCATCTGGCCCATCAAGACTCACTCTCATTTCATCAGTCCATAAAACCTTAGAAAAATCAGTCTTGAAATATTTCTTGGCCCAGTCTTGACGTTTCAGCTTGTGTGTCTTGTTCAGTGGTGGTCGTCTTTCAGCCTTTCTTACCTTGGCCATGTCTCTGAGTATTGCACACCTTGTGCTTTTGGGCACTCCAGTGATGTTGCAGCTCTGAAATATGGCCAAAATGGTGGCAAGTGGCATCTTGGCAGCTGCACGCTTGACTTTTCTCAGTTCATGGGCAGTTATTTTGCCCCTTGGTTTTTCCACACGCTTCTTGCGACCCTGTTGACTATTTTGAATGAAACGCTTGATTGTTTGATGATCACGCTTCAGAAGCTTTGCATTTTTAAGAGTGCTGCATCCCTCTGCAAGATATCTCACTGTTTTTGACTTTTCTGAGCCTGTCAAGTCCTTCTTTTGACCCATTTTGCCAAAGGAAAGGAAGTTGCCTAATAATTATGCACACCTGATATAGGGTGTTGATGTCATTAGACCACACCCCTTCTCATTACAGAGATGCACATCACCTAATATGCTTAATTGGTAGTAGGCTTTCGAGCCTATACAGCTTGGAGTAAGACAACATGCATAAAGAGGATGATGTGGTCAAAATACTAATTTGCCTAATAATTCTGCACTCCCTGTATTTAAAAAACTTCATTAAAAAGTTTTAAGGGCTCAAAGATAGGAGGTCTCAGGTATTAAAAAAAATAAAGGCATGCAAAGGTCTTTAACATAGAGATACATCTATACAGATGTCTAAATATATATATGGATCAATACTTTATATGTGTGTATATACGTATTTAAATATTTCTGTGTTTTACTGTATATTTACTGTTCACATTCCAATGTTCTTCACATATAGGATAATGTCCTTTTTATTACAAATACATGTGTGTATGTGTGTGTGTGTATATACCTATACCTATATATCTATTCCTAATGAAATATAGGTATAGAGATGTATTTTACATGAACAATATCATAAATAAATAAAAATATATATTTCATAAAAAGTTATATGAAAATATTCTTAATAATCCATATAATATTTCTATACATTTCACAGTATGTTTAATAATTTTTATTTATTTTTTTAAATATTTTATGTGTAATATTTCAATAACGTGCCTTAAGATGACTAAATTGCCATGAGCGCTAACTACATTAAATCTAAAACACAAAATCTGATGAGCAAAAACAATTTTATATTCCTTTGTTCTTCACATAGAAAAAAATTGTACTTTTTATTATTAAATCTATATTTCTATATATACAGGTGGAACTCGAAAAATTAGAATATCGTGCAAAAGTTCATTTATTTCACTAATGCAACTTAAAAGGTGAAACTAATATATGAGATAGACTCATTACATGGAAAGCAAGATAGTTCAAGCCGTGATTTGTCATAATTGTGATGATTATGGCTTACAGCTCATGAAAACCCCAAATCCACAATCTCAGAAATTAGAATATTACATGCAATCAATAAAACAAGGATTGTACATAGAACAATATCGGACCTCTGAAAAGTATAAGCATGCATACTGTATGTACTCAGTACTTGATTTGGGCCCCTTTTGCAGCAATTACTGCCTCAATGCGGCGTGGCATGGAAGCTATCAGCCTGTGGCACTGCTAAGGTGTTATGGAAGACAGGATGCTTCAATAGCGGCCTTCAGCTCTTCTGCATTGTCCGGTATCATGTCTCTCATCTTTCTCTTGGCAATGCCCTAGAAATTCTCTATGGGGTTCAGGTCAGGCGAGTTTGCTGGCCAATCAAGCACAGTAATCCCATGGTCATTGAACCAGGTTTTGGTGCTTTTGGCAGTGTGGTCAGGTGCCAAGTCCTGCTGGAAAATGAAGACAGCATCCCCATAGAACTTGTCTGCGAAAGGAAGCATGAAGTGCTCCCAAATCTCCTGGTAGACGGCTGTTTTGACCCTTGACTTGATGAAGCACAGTGGACCAACACCAGCAGATGACATGGCTCCCCAAATCAACACAGACTGTGGAAACTTCACACTGGACTTCAAGCATCTTGCAGTGTGTGCCTCTCCATTCTTCCTCCATACTCTGGGTCCTTGGTTTCCAAATGAGATGCAAAATTTGCTCTCATCAGAAAAGAGGACTTTGGACCACTGAGCAACAGACCAAATCTGTTTTTCTTTAGCCCAGGTAATACACTTCTGATGTTGTTTGTTGTTCAGGAGTGGCTTGACAAGAGGAATACGACATTTGAAGCCCATGTCCAGGATCCATCTGTGTGTAGTGGCTCTTGATGCACTGACTCCAGCCTCAGTCAACTCCTTGTGAAAGTCCCCAACACTTGTGAATTGCCTTTTCCTGACAATCCTCTCCAGGCTGCGGTCATTCCTGCTGTGTGTGCAGCTTTTTCTTCCACACTTTTCTCTTCCACATAACTTTCTATTAATGTGCTTTGATACAGCACTTTGGGAACATCCAACTTATTTTAAGATTACCTTTTGTGGCATTCCCTCCTTATGGAGGGTGTCAATGATGGTTTTCTGCACAACTGTCAGGTCAGCAGTCTTTCCCATGATTGTGATTACTACTGAACCAGACTGAGAGACCATTTAAAGGCTCAGGAACCCTTAGCATATGTTATAGCTTAATTAGCTGATTAGAGTGGGAAACTTTGAGCCTAGAATATTGCACCTTTTAACAATATTCTAATTTTCTGAGATTGTAGATTTGGGGTTTTCATGAGCTGTAAGCCATAATCATCACAATTATGACAAATCATGGCTTGAACTATCTTGCTTTGCATGTAATGAGTCTATCTCATATATTAGTTTCACCTTTAAAGTTGCATTAGTGAAATAAATAAACTTTTGCACGATATTCTAATTTTTTGAGTTTCAATTGTATCTGCTACTGTTCATGTAAAATACATATCTATACCTATATATCTATAGGAATAGATATATAAATATATACAGATATATCTGGAAATATGTATTTAAGAATAAATAGAACATTCAGATATGTGAAGAACATTGGAATGTGAATAATTAATATTTCATGTCAGGTTTAGCACTGTTGAATATACACGGTCAGGCTAGGGTGCAAGTGTGGGTGTAAGTTTTGGTTTTTTTTTGCAGTTTTCGTGCTCCATTGTAGTCTATTGGAGAAGTTAACACAGTGGCAATATTTTTGTTACGCGTCAGGTTTTTTCTTGTTTGCAAACTTTTTACTTTCAACTCATAATATAAGAACAACCAGACATGTGCAAAAAGCCTCAATCTAGCGTAATTTACACTCCAGCGGGAGAGCTAAATAGTGCTCCAGTCATAATCTAGCCCTTTATGGGGAGCAATTCCCTCACATACCAATACTTAAGGGAGAACAGTCATCTTGATATTATCTTTATCTATCTATATAGCTAATGGCCTCATTATCTTATCTCTGTATCGTTTACACAATTAAATTGAAAATTAGCAATTTATTACCTTTCTCTCTGACCCCCTGCTGGGATTGTATTTTTTTTTTGTTTACATACGGCTAGATTACGAGTTTTGCGGTGTGAGTAAAAAAGCATTGATTTTTCACACTGGTTTAGGGGCACCACACATTTTTTTTGGCCTTACCGCAAATTAACTTAAGCAATTTGCGTAAATTCTTTATTCAATGGGACTTCCATAGTGCCAGTATTACATGCTTTTTCTGGGAGGCAAAAAAGTGAGCGGTACAGCCTATCCCGCAAGATTCATAACGCATTCTAAATTCAGTAGTTATGAGTTTTACACTACAAAATGCAGCATAAAACTCATAACTAAAGTGTTACAAAGTACACTAACACCCATAAACTACCTATTAACCCCTAAACCGAGGCCCTCCCGCATCGCAAACACTAAAATAAAATTATTAACCCCTAATTTGCCGCTCCCGACATCGCCGCCACTAGAAAAAATATTAACCCCTAAACCGCCGCACTCTCACATTGCAAACACTAGTTAAATATTATTAACCCCTAATCTGCTGTCCCTAACATCGCCGCAACCTACATTACAGTTATTAACCCCTAATCTGCCACCCCCAACGTCGCTGCCACTATACTACATTTATTAACCCCTACACCTAAGTCTAACCCTAACACCCACTAACTTAAAGGGACACTGAACACAATTTTTTTCTTTTGTAATTCAGAAAGAGCATGCAATTTTAAGCAACTTTCTAATTTACTCCTATTATCATTTTTTCTTTGTTCTCTTGCTATCATTATTTGAAAAAGAAGGCATCTAAGCTTTTTTTTTGTTTCAGTACTCTGGACAGCACTTTTTTATTGATGGATGAATTTATCCACCAATCAGCAAGGACAACCCAGGTTGTTCACGAAAAATGGGCCGGCATCTAAACTTACATTCACCAAGAGAATGAAGAAAAGTTGATAATAGGAGTAAATTAGAAAGTTGCTTAAAATGTCATGCTCGATCTGAATCACAAAAGAAAATTTTTGGGTACAGTCTCCCTTTAAATATAATTAAAAGAAATCTAAATAAAAAATTATTATCATTACCTGAATTATTCCTATTTAAAACTAAATACTTACCTATAAAATAAACCCTAAGCTAGCTACAATATAACTAATAGTTACATTTATCTAGCTTAGGGTTTATTTTTATTTTACAGGCAAGTTTGTATTTATTTTAACCAGGTAGAATAGTTACGAAATAGTTATTAACTATTTACTAACTACCTAGCTAAAATAAATTCAAATTTACCTGCAAAATAAAACCTAACCTGAGTTACAATAACACCTAACTCTACAATTAAATAAATTACCTAAATAAAATAAAATTACCTAAATTACAAAAAACAAACACTAAATTACACAAAATAAAAAAGACATTATCAGATATTTAAACTAATTACACCTAATCTAATGGCCCTATCAAAATACCCCCCCCCCAAATAAAAAAAAAACCCTAGCCTAAACTAAACTACCAATATCCCTTAAAAGGGCCTTTTACGGGGCATTGCCCCAAAGAAATCAGCTCTTTTACCTGTAAAAAAAATACAAACACCCCCTACAGTAAAACCCACCACCCACACAACCAACCCCCCAAATAAAATCCTAACTAAAAAAACCTAAGCTCCCCATTGCCCTGAAAAGGGCATTTGGATGGGCATTGCCCTTAAAAGTGCATTTAGCTCTTTTTCAGTGCCCAAACCCTAACCTAAAAAAAAAACCCACCCAATAAACCCTTAAAAAAAACTAACACTAACCCCCGACGATCCACTTACAGTTTTGAAGACCGGACATCCATCCTCAACAAAGCCAGGAGAAGTCTTCATCCAAACCGGCAGAAGTTGTCCTCCAGACGGGCAGAAGTCTTCATCCAGACGGCATCTTCTATCTTCATCCTTCGGACGCGGAGTGACTCCATCATCAAGACATCCGGCGCAGAGCATCCTCTTCTTTCCACGGCTAACGATGAATGAAGGTTCCTTTAAATGACGTAATCCAAGATGGCGTCCTTTGAATTCCGATTGGCTGATAGAGTTCTATCAGCCAATCAGAATTAAAGGTGAAAAAATCCTATTGGCTGATGCAATCAGCTAATAGGATTGATCTTCAATCCTATTGGCTGATCCAATCAGCCAATAGGATTGAGCTCACATTCTATTGGCTGTTCCGATCTTTTTTTTTATTTTTGTAATTTAGGTAATTTTATTTTATTTAGGTAATTTATTTAATTGTAGTGTTAGGTGTTAGTGTAACTCAGGTTAGGTTTTATTTTACAGGTAAATTTATATTTATGTTAGCTAGGTAGTTAGTAAATAGTTAATAACTATTTAGTAACTATTCTACCTAGTTAAAATAAATACAAAGTTGCCTTTTAAATAAAAATAAAACCTAAGCTAGCTACAATGTAACTATTAGTTATATTGTAGCTATCTTAGGGTTTATTTTACAGGTAAGTATTTAGTTTTAAATAGGAATTATTTAGGTAATGATAGTAAGTTTTATTTAGATTTATTTTAATTATATTTAAGTTAGGGGGTGTTATGGTTAAGGTTAATAACTTTAGTATAGTGGTGGCGACATTGGGGACGGCAGATTAGGGGTTAATAACTGTAATGTAGGTTGCAGCTATTTTAGGGACAGCAGATTAAGGGTTAATAATATTTAACTAGTGTTTGCGATGCCGGAGTACGGCGGTTTAGGGGTTAATATGTTTATTATAGTGGCGGCGATGTCCGGAGCGGCAGATTAGGGGTTTATAAGTATAATGCAGGTGTTGGTGATGTCGGGTGCGGCAGATTAGGGGTTAATAAGTGAAAGATTAGGGGTGTTTAGACTCGCGGTTCATGTTAGGGTGTTAGGTGTAAACATAAAATTTGTTTCCCCATAGGAATCAATGGAGCTGCGTAACTGAGCTTTACTCTGCTTTATTGCAGGTGTTAGACTTTTTTTCAGCCGGCTCTCCCCATTGATGACTATGGGGAAATCGTACACGAACACGTAAAAAAAACAGCTCACCGCTGCCTTAAGCAGCACTGGTATTGGAGTGTGGTATGGAGCTCAATTTTTCTCTACGCTCACTTCTTGTCTGTTAACGCCGGGTTTATGAAAACCTGTAATACCAGCTCTGTAGGTAAGTGAGCGGTGACAATAACGTGCAAGTTAATACCGCACCCCTCATACCGCAAAACTCGTAATCTAGCCGATAATTTTTTATAGGCATTACTTAAGTACTTCTATTTTCAGTGTAGGTAGAGATACAATGGGCAAACACAGCTATTTTAAATGACAAAAAAAGGTAAATTAGCTATTGTAAAAAAAATATATACTTTAGCGGGTAAAATGAATCAGTGGGAAACATTCTACAGCACATTGTACCTTTTAGCTTTTGTTTTGCTCTTTTTGAGGGTCATTCATGTCATAAATACTTCCCACTCACATATTTACAGTATGAGCAGTGTGTAGACTTAAAAACACCATTTTGAACGTATTCATACCAACAGAATACTGCTTTCATATACTCTCAAAAATTGGCCATAAGTATACTATATACAGCACCTGGTTTTTAATTTGTATATAGCTTCAAAATAGAAAAAAAAAGCAATCATAAATTAATGTTGGCACAACACTATTATTGCATAACTAAACAAGTATATGATGTAATTGTTTGTCTGTAAAAAAAAAAATAACATTGAAGCCTGACTATTTAATGTGTTTGATTTTAAAAAAAATACATTTTTATTTATATAAAAAGTAATTATGAAATGGAAACTGACAGAAATCACACTTATAGATGCATTACTTAAAATAGCCACACACAATAGAAATGCATTTTTATTACATTCATGTTTGTGCAGAATATCAAAAGGTTTAAAAACTGCAAATTGCATTTTTTTAGGCAGTTATCTTACAAAAGCATTAGGCCATCTAGTACTCATTACTTTACTTCCTGACAGACATGCACAGCAGCACCTAAGCATTAATTATTTACATATTTGTTATATATATTGTATTATTCATGGACAAGATGTTTATTGAATTCTTGGCTCGCTGATGATGAAGTGTGTATTATATCTATTATGACACTGTATTTGAATTTTATATGTCAAAAGTAGTAATTAGTAATATGTGCATGTTGCATTTTAGTGTAATTTAGGCAACTTCTACTAAAGATTATAATAGTAAAAGTATTTCAGTTAATTAATTGTAGCGTATTTCATTTTTACAAGGTCTGGGTGTTATATAATGGCTTCAAGTATACAGCAATTTATAATTTATAGTATATGAACAAGAAATACTTTGTAGATTTTTATAAGCTGATGCAAAATTCAGTGATATGTGGTGATAGAATGTAAAGTGTTTCTGGCAGAAATGTGCTTGAACACACATTTAAAACCAAGAAAATATTAAATGGTTTTATCTATATCTATCTAATCTCTCCAGGGCCAGATTTACATTTTAAACTATACTAGAAGCAGGTTAACCTGAAGCCTGATTGTTTCCCACATCCTAAAACACAACTTGCTCAAAGCAAACATTTGCTTTTGAAGGCGAACAAGGATTAGGTTTATAAAAAAAATAAAAAAATAATCAGTTTCTTTTCATTTCCGTGTCACCGGTATCATGTGACAGCCATCAAAAAGCACAGGCTCATATATATGTAACCCTTTACACAGGCTTACAGTAGTAGGAACTGTTTTTTCTGCAAACAATCTAACGCCTAGATTTAGAGTTCTGCGTTAGCCGTCAAAACCAGCGTTAGGGGGTACTAATGCTGGTTTTGGCAAAGAAAGAGAAAGTATACACTTCTAGCACTCCTAGGTCTAAAAGTAAATTGAATCTAACTGGATGATACAAATTATTCCCTAAGGAATAAATGGAAGGGGAGAAAAACAGATTGCAAATTAAAATATAACTTTTATTGGGTTACGTTTAAAATAGGAATATACTTAAAATCACACTTAAGCACCGATTTTATTGATGTCAGCAAATAAGTACAAGTTAAGGTTATTGCTCCTAGTACTTTAGTGTAAATGTGGGCTTGGGGTAAGGACTGCTATATACTTATATCTGGAGATCTAATACACCAAATTATCTGTGTCCAAAGTTACCAATTCTTATATAAGAATTAAGTATATAATGTATTCTTTATGTCTCCATAATAATATATCTTTCTATGCGAAGTTTGATTAGGATTGGACAGTGGGTATATAATTTCCAGTATTTCTGCTTGTTTCTAGCTAAGATTATATATACCCCACTTATTATTAGGATTCTAAATAAGATCCTTAACTTGTTCAAATTAACTTCGCTTTTATATTAGCAGTTACCTACCTGAAGATTAAAGTGTAGGCTATTCCCTCCACAGTATCAAAAGCTAACTTGCATAAGTGCTTTTAAATTGTATATAAATAATCGAACTGAATTATAATACACTTTATGTTTATTGAAACAATGTATGTCGTTGTTCAACTGAATAGACTTTTATATGTTTGGTTTCTCTGCTACAACTGTAGTTCAGGATATGCCTGAGTAGTATATTCCACGACTTGTGAGTCATATATAGTTTTTTGTTATGAATGAACTTCGGTGAAATTTATCTGCTCACAGTTTCTTTTAATACCAGTTTAAGTGGCTCTCTGTGATGCGGCCTTTAAATAATCTTATATGTTTATCTGTTCCTATCATCACAGATTGTCACTGATTTGATTGAGTACCTGTTTGGATAACTCACAGTGTACCGGTGATTAAATAGTGTAGTTTCGTAGTACACTGAGAAATAGTTGTTCTCAGTGATACCAGAGTTTTTTAGCAGATAGATGTACAAAAATTCCGCTTGTATTGTGAGTCTATGGAATTAAACCTGCTGCTTACGTGATCACGCTGCACTTAATAATCTCACCCAAAGCTAATATAATAGCGCTCTAAATATGCTTTGTGCACTTTGGTTTTATAAGATAGAGCTATCTTACAACAAGCAGTATCGTGATTATATACCCAGAGCAACTCGAAGTAGATTTTAAATTATTAGGAGATAGCCCCAAACACAATTCTATTCTTCAGTCTTTGTGTATTTTACATATTACAGTTAGCTATTATAGGAGGGATAGTACTTGCAACAATATTCGGTACCAGCACCATATATTAACACATGATTAAATCTGAGCGTCCATTATTCAGTGAAACCGTGGCTGACTACAGTAATTTGCGGTAGCTTAAGGCTGTCTAAAAACACAGGAGCTCCTAGGACTCCTCACCATTACCCTATCGTCCCTAACATGTTTCGCAACTTGACGTTGCTTTTTCGAAAAAGCAACGTCAAGTTGCGAAACATGTTAGGGACGATAGGGTAATGGTGAGGAGTCCTAGGAGCTCCTGTGTTTTTAGACAGCCTTAAGCTACCGCAAATTACTGTAGTCAGCCACGGTTTCACTGAATAATGGACGCTCAGATTTAATCATGTGTTAATATATGGTGCTGGTACCGAATATTGTTGCAAGTACTATCCCTCCTATAATAGCTAACTGTAATATGTAAAATACACAAAGACTGAAGAATAGAATTGTGTTTGGGGCTATCTCCTAATAATTTAAAATCTACTTCGAGTTGCTCTGGGTATATAATCACGATACTGCTTGTTGTAAGATAGCTCTATCTTATAAAACCAAAGTGCACAAAGCATATTTAGAGCGCTATTATATTAGCTTTGGGTGAGATTATTAAGTGCAGCGTGATCACGTAAGCAGCAGGTTTAATTCCATAGACTCACAATACAAGCGGAATTTTTGTACATCTATCTGCTAAAAAACTCTGGTATCACTGAGAACAACTATTTCTCAGTGTACTACGAAACTACACTATTTAATCACCGGTACACTGTGAGTTATCCAAACAGGTACTCAATCAAATCAGTGACAATCTGTGATGATAGGAACAGATAAACATATAAGATTATTTAAAGGCCGCATCACAGAGAGCCACTTAAACTGGTATTAAAAGAAACTGTGAGCAGATAAATTTCACCGAAGTTCATTCATAACAAAAAACTATATATGACTCACAAGTCATGGAATATACTACTCAGGCATATCCTGAACTACAGTTGTAGCAGAGAAACCAAACATATAAAAGTCTATTCAGTTGAACAACGACATACATTGTTTCAATAAACATAAAGTGTATTATAATTCAGTTCGATTATTTATATACAATTTAAAAGCACTTATGCAAGTTAGCTTTTGATACTGTGGAGGGAATAGCCTACACTTTAATCTTCAGGTAGGTAACTGCTAATATAAAAGCGAAGTTAATTTGAACAAGTTAAGGATCTTATTTAGAATCCTAATAATAAGTGGGGTATATATAATCTTAGCTAGAAACAAGCAGAAATACTGGAAATTATATACCCACTGTCCAATCCTAATCAAACTTCGCATAGAAAGATATATTATTATGGAGACATAAAGAATACATTATATACTTAATTCTTATATAAGAATTGGTAACTTTGGACACAGATAATTTGGTGTATTAGATCTCCAGATATAAGTATATAGCAGTCCTTACCCCAAGCCCACATTTACACTAAAGTACTAGGAGCAATAACCTTAACTTGTACTTATTTGCTGACATCAATAAAATCGGTGCTTAAGTGTGATTTTAAGTATATTCCTATTTTAAACGTAACCCAATAAAAGTTATATTTTAATTTGCAATCTGTTTTTCTCCCCTTCCATTTATTCCTTAGGGAATAATTTGTATCATCCAGTTAGATTCAATTTACTTTTAGACCTAGGAGTGCTAGAAGTGTATACTTTCTCTTTCTTTGCTAAATACGGTTTTATACACAGCACCCACATCCTGACTAACTATTGAATAACTGTAGGAATCAAGGTCTCATATGTTAGTAGTGCCATTGGTATCTTTTCAAATTTCAATAATGCTGGTTTTGGCCTACCGCTGGTATTTAGAGTCTTGTAGGTAAGGGTTTAAATCTCACTTTCCAGCCGCGACTTTTCCATACCGCAGATCCCCTTACGTCAATTGCGTATCTTATCTTTTTAATGGGATCTTTCTAACGCTGGTATTTAGAGTCTTGGCGGAAGTGAGCATTAGAAATCTAACGACAAGACTCCAGCCGCAGAAAAAAGCCAGGAGTTAAGAGCTTTCTGGGCTAACGCCGGTTCATAAAGCTCTTAACTACTGTGCTCTAAAGTACACTAAAACCCATAAACTACCTATGCACCCCTAAACCGAGGCCCCCCACATCGCTGCCACTCTATTAAATTTTTTTAACCCCTAATCTGCCGACTGCACACCGCCGCAACCTACATTATCCCTATGTACCCATAATCTGCTGCCCCTAACATCGCCGACCCCTACATAATATTTATTACCCCCTAATCTGCCCCCCCCAACATTGCCCCTACCTACCTACACTTTTTAACCCCTAATCTGCCGACCGAACCTTGCCGCTACTATAATATATGTATTAACCCCTAAACCGCCTCACTCCCGCCTCAAAATCCCTATAATAAATTTTATTAACCCCTAATCTACCCTCCCTAACATCGCCGACACCTAACTTCAAGTATTAACCCCTAATCTGCCGACCGGACCTCGCTGCTTCTCTAATAAATGTATTAACCCCTAAAGCTAAGTCTAACCCTAACCCTAACACCCCCCCCCCTAAGTTAAATATAATTTTTATCTAACAAAATAAAATAAATATTCTTAAATAAATTAATCCTATTTAAAACTAAATACTTACCTGTAAAATAAACCCTAATATAGCTACAATATAACTAATAATTATATTGTAGCTATTTTAGGATTTATATTTATTTTACAGGCAACTCTGTATTTATTTTAACTAGATACAATAGCTATTAAATAGTTAATAACTATTTAATAGCTACCTAGTTAAAATAATTACAAAATTACCTGTAAAATAAATCCTAACCTAAGTTACAATTAAACCTAACACTACACTATCAATAAATTAATTAAATAAACTACCTACAATTATCTACAATTAAATCAACTAAACTAAATTACAAAAAAAAACAAACACTAAATTACAAAAAAACCCCCACTAAATTACAAAAAATAAAAGATTACATGAATTTTAAACTAATTACACCTACTCTAAGCCCCCTAAAAAAATAATTAAGCCCCCCAAAATAAAAAAAATGTCCTACCCTATTCTAAAATAAAAATTTTACAGCTCTTTTACCTTACAAGTCCTTAAAAGGGCCTTTGTGGGGCATGCCCCAAAGAAAACAGCTCTTTTGCATTTAAATAAACATACAATACCCCCAACATTACAACCCACCACCCACATACCCCTAATCTAACCCAAATCCCCCTTAAAAAACCTAACACTAAGCCCCTGAAGATCTTCCTACCTTATCTTCACCACGCCGGGTATCACCGATCCAACCAGAAGAGGGTCCAAAGTCTTCATCCTATCCGGCAAGAAGAGGTCCAGAAGAGGGTCCGAAGTCTTCATCCTATCTGGCAAGAAGAGGGCATCTGGACCGGTAGACATCTTCATCCATGTGGTATCTTCTATCTTCTTCCATTCGGCGCGGAGCGGGACCATCTTGAAGCAGCCGATGCGGATCCATCTTATTCTTCCTTTAAGTGACGTCATCCAAGATGGCGTCCCTCAAATTCAAATTGGCTGATAGGATTCTATCAGCCAAGCGGAATTAAGGTAGGAAAAATCTGATTGGCTGATTGAATCAGCCAATCAGATTCAAGTTCAATACGATTGGCTGATCCAATCAACCAATCAGATTGATCTTGCATTCTATTGGCTGTTCCGATCGGGAGTCGCCGGAAGAAGAGGATGGATCCGCATCGGCTGCTTCAAGATGGTCCAGCTCCGCGCCGGATGGAAGAAGATAGAAGATGCCGCATGGATGAAGATGTCTACCAGTCCGGATGCCCTCTTCTTACCGGATAGGATGAAGACTTTGGACCTTCTTCTGGACCTCTTCTTGCCGGATAGGATGAAGACTTCGGAGCCTCTTCTGGATGGATCGGTGATACCCGGCGTGGTGAAGATAAGGTAGGAAGATCTTCAGGGGCTTAGTGTTAGGTTTTTTAAGGGGGGTTTGGGTTAGATTAGGGGTATGTGGGTGGTGGGTTGTAATGTTGGGGGGGTATTGTATGTTTATTTAAATGCAAAAGAGCTGTTTTCTTTGGGGCATGCTCCGCAAAAGGCTCTTTTAAGGGCTGGTAAGGTAAAAGAGCTGTAAAATTTTTATTTTAGAATAGGGTAGGGTATTTTTTTATTTTGGGGGGGCTTTGTTATTTTTTTAGGGGGCTTAGAGTAGGTGTAATTAGTTTAAAATTCTTGTAATCTTTTTTATTTTTTGTAATTTAGTGGGGTTTTTTTTTTGTAATTTAGTGTTTGTTTGTTTTTGTAATTTAGTTTAGTTGATTTAATTGTAGATAATTGTAGGTAGTTTATTTAATGAATTTATTAATAGTGTAGTGTTAGGTTTAATTGTAACTTAGGTTAGGATTTATTTTACAGGTAATTTTGTAATTATTTTAACTAGGTAGCTATTAAATAGTTATTAACTATTTAATTGCTATTGTACCTAGTTAAAATAAATACAAAGTTGCCTGTAAAATAAATATTAATCCTAAAATAGCTACAATATAATTATTAGTTATACTGTAGCTATATTAGGGTTTATTTTACAGGTAAGTATTTAGCTTTAAATAGGAATACTTTAGTTAATAAGATTTATTTTATTTCATTAAATTTAAATTATATTTAACTTAGGGGGGTTTTAGGGTTAGGGTTAGACTTAGCTTTAGGGGTTAGTATATTTATTATAGTAGCGGTGAGGACCGGTCAGCAGATTAGGGGTTAATAAGTGTAGGTAGGTAGCAGTGACATTGGGCTGGGGCAGATTAGGGGTTAATAAATATAATATAGGGGTCGGCGGTGTTAGGGGCAGCGGATTAGGGGTACATAGGGATAATGTAGGTTGCGGTGGTGTACGGAGCAGCAGATTAGGGGTTAAAAATAATATGCAGGGGTCAGCAATAGCGGGGGCGGCAGATTAGGGGTTAATAAGTGTAAGGTTAGGGGTGTTTAGACTCGGGGTTCATGTTAGGGTGTTAGGTGCAGACTTAGGAAGTGTTTTCCCATAGGAAACAATGGGGCTGCGTTAGGAGCTGAACACTGCTTTTTTGCAGGTGTTTTTTTTCAGCTCAAACTGCCCCATTGTTTCCTATGGGGGAATCGCGCACGAGCACGTTTTTGAAGCTGGCCGCGTTCGTAAGCAACGCTGGTATTTAGAGTTACAGTGGCGGTAAATATGCCTGTACGCTCCCTTTTTTGGAGCCTAACACAGCCCTTCATATAACTCTAAATACCAGCGTTGTTTAAAAGGTGCGGGGGAAAAAAACATGCGTAGCTAACGCACCCCTTCTAAAGCAAAACTCTAAATCTAGGCAATAGAAAATATGCTCAGGAGAGTGCACATCTTGAGCACTATGGGGCAGCAGTGTTTGCAACAATGTATTATATTCTTTCAAATATTGCTGCTTTATAGCTTTTATAACATATACATACTTCTGAGTATACTAGGTATACTCTCCAAAAAAAGTCAATTTGATTTTTTTTAATAGCATTCACTATCTGAATTAGCAAAGATTGTTTGATACTTTTTTGTTTTTCTGTGTTTTCGTGTTAAATTCAATTTTTTTAAAAAGGTGAATCATTTGTGCAAATGACCGGTTGTAATTGTTTTATAACCATATTTCCTAAATGTCCTGCAAATTAGGGGACAGTCAAGAATCAGGAGCTCTATCCCTTTTACCTGTTTTGCCCCATGTTTCTTTAATAAAAAAACTTTAATAATTCATAGTCAAACCCCCCTAAGACTATGACATGATATGTAACCACCTAGATGCAGCTTTGGCCCACTTAGGGCTCATTTCCATTATACCATAATTAGGTTTGCGTGCACTCGCAAACCGTTAAATAAGCTGTCGGAAGCAATATTGTTCACTGACTGCTTCCAATTTCAGCAACTGGATTCGGCTGCTGAAAACATTTTCTTTTCCCATACAAAGTATCAGAAGCTGTTAATCTTTAAATAATAACAAGTTTCCAATGCCCACGCAAACCGTTAATACACTGTTGAAGGCTGTTGATACATTAATCAAAAAATACACCCAGCTCAACTAGGTGTAAAACAGGATAAAGGTGCTTTTTGAGACCTTTTTCCCATTGAAATCTAACCCGACACGTCAAAAACCCTCTATCCGCCATCCCCCCACATCACAATTTATAATAAATCTATTAACCTCTTATTCGCCATGCCCCACAATGCAATCTATCTATTTAAACTATTAACCCCTAAACTGCCTTGCCCCATATCACAAAGTATCTATTTAAACCAATAACCCCTAATCCGCCAACCCCCATATCACAAATTATCTATTTAAACTATTAACCCCTAATCTGCTATGCCCCCATATTGCAAAGTATCTATTTAAACTATTTACCCCTAATCTGTCATGCTCCCACAACGCAATCTAGCTATTTAAACTATTAACCCCATAATCTGCCATGCCCCCACAACGCAAATAACTAATCTCTAAGCCCCCTAACCTAACACCCCCTAAATTAACCCATTACATAAATTAAAATAATCCTAATTTACAATTAAAATAATAAATCCTAAATTACAATTAAAATAAAAAACTAACATTACTTTAAAAATAAAAAAAAAGTTTAAATTAATCTAAAATTACAAAAAATAAAAAAGTCTAACATTAAATAAATATAATAATAATAATAATAAATAAAAATCATCAAAAATAAAAAAATGAAACCTAATCCCTATGAAAATAAAAGCCCCCAAAATAAAAATACAAAACTACCAATAGCCCTTAAAAGGGCCTTTTGTAGGGCATAGCACTAAGTTAAACAGCTCTTTTACCTTAAAAAAAAACTAAGTTCCCCCTAACAGTAAAACCCTCCACCCACCAAACCCCCTCAAATAAAAAAACCTAACAGTAAATAATCCTAAACTACCCATTGCCCCTAAAGGGGCATTTGTATGGACATACCCCTTAAAAGGGCATTCAGCTCTTTTACTACCCATTAAATCCCTAATCTAAAAAAAATAAGCGGCGACCTCTTCAATCTTCATGTGGGACTGTGGAACTGAAGACCGGCAACTGAGGAACTGAAGAACGGTGACCTCAGAGCCAAGGAGCGTGGAAGATCCTCTTTGTACGATCACTGTCGCACACTGAATATTGAACCGTGAGTACCTATCTGGGGGTTAGATTTAGGCTTTTTTTTATGAGATTAGAGATTTAATGGTCGGTAAAAGAGCTGAATGCCCTTTTAAGGGCAATGCCCATACAAATGCCCCTTTAGGGGCAATGGGTAGTTTAGGATTTTTTTAGTCTTAGTTTTTTTTTTATTTGGGGGTTTTGGTGGGTGGGGGGTTTTACTTTTAGGGGGACATTAGTTTTTTAAAGGTAAAAGAGCTGTTTAACTTAGGGCAATTCCCTAAAAAAGATCCTTTTAAGGGCTATTGGTAGTTTAGTATTAGATTATGGGGTGTTTTTATTTTGGGGGGCTTTTTTATTTTCATAGGGATAAGGTATATTTTTTATTTTTGATAATTTGGTTTATTATTTTATGTAATGTTAGACTTTTTTATTTTTTGTAATTTTAGATTAATTTAAACTTTTTTATTTTGAAAGTAATGTTAGGTTTTTTATTTTATTTGTAATTTAGGATGTATTATTTTCATTTTAATTTATGATTATTTAATTTATGTAATGGGGTAATTTAGGGGGTGTTTGGTAAGGGTGCCTAGTGATTAGTTATTTGCGTTGTATGGGCAGGGGAAAATATACGCGCCGCACTTGTATGCGTTGCCGTATATGCAATCAAATGAAGTGTAAGGTCGGGTTACTATTGTAACCTATTAATGTTTTAGAAATCTGGCATCGGGTGGAAGCGTTAACACAACGCTAACTTACACCTACACGAAAAGAGAGACCGCACGCAAAGCAGAATTTTTTTAATAGAAACCTGCTACTAAAATGGAGCCATAATTTATTTTTTAGCTGTCGGCCGTTTTGGTAGCTTACGGCTCCATTTTTAATGGCTCAATGAAAACGAGCCCTTAGACTTTTTAGTCTAATAGCCAGACTACATTTTCAGAAACCTTGTCTTGTTTTCTTAAAAGAGGTTCTGTTTTTTTATGTATTTATGTATTTATTTATTTGTTTGTTTAATAATGTTGGGAGTTAAGAATTACCAGGGAGTGAATCCATTAGAACCACAAAGATAGACTAGTATACTACTACAAAGTAACAGACAGATTTATACATTTACATAAATGTTGTCATACTTTATATATTCCATATTCAATAATATTAAATATAAAATAAAAATAAATGTACAAAAATCACAAAGTAAAACAAAAAATACAATAAATGTGAAAAACAACAGTGCAAAAAAGTTCAGTAATACTGGAAGGATATATCCGTTCCTGGCCGAAATCTTTGGTGACTTGAATCCTCAATGGGTCCCCAAATGAGAAACTAGAGAAAGGGAACACAAAATAGTGTAACACTGTAAACACACTGGGTAAGGTGAAGTAATAGGATGAATGATTACTCACATTTGGTGGAGCTAATACAAGCTCTATATGATACGCACACCTACGTTATACTGGTAGGCAAACAATATCCCACAGCGTTAAACAGGTAAAAAATATCCTATATAATAAAAGGCCAAGTGTGTTTGTCCGAAGCTGTCATGCGCAGTAGACAGCACAGCACGAGGACAAACACACCTGGCCTTTAAGAGCGTGGCCGGGGGCGTGGCCAAGCGTGAAGAGGCGGGTCAGGCGGCCCGTGAAAGGCTGTGCAGTGAGAGCTGGGGAGGGGGAGAGAGAGGAGGGAGAGAGAGGGGAGGGGGAGAGAGAGAGGGGAGGGGGAGAGAGAGAGGGGAGGGAGAGAGAGAGAGAGGGGAGTGAGAGAGAGGGAGGGAGAGAAAGGAGAGAGAGAGAGGGGAGAGAGAAAGGAGAGAGAGAAAGGAGAGAGAGAGGGAAGAGAGAGAGGGGGAGAGAGAGAGGAGAAAGAGGGAGAGAGAGAGGGGGGGGAGGGAGAGAGAGAGGGGGAGGGAGAGAGAGAGGGGGAGGGAGAGAGAGAAGGGGAGGGATAGAGAGGGGGAGGGAGAGAGAGAGGGGAGGGGGAGTGAGAGAGAGAGAGGGGAGTGAGAGTGAGAGAGAGAGTGGAGGGGAGAGAGAGGGGAGGGGGAGAGAGAGATGGGAGGGAGAGAGGGGAGGGGAGGGGGAGGGAGAGAGAGAGAGAGAGGGGAGGGGGAGGGAGAGATAGATGGGAGGGGGAGGGAGAGAGAGAGCGGAGGGGGAGTGAGAGAGAGAAGGGGGAGATAGAGAGGGAGAGAGAGAGAGAGAGAAGGGGAGAGAGAAAGGAGAGAGAGGGGAGAGAGAAAGGAGAGTAGACAGCACAGCATGAGGACAAACACACCTGGCCTTTGAGAGCGTGGCCGGGGGCATGGCCAAGCGCGAAGAGGCGGGTCAGGTGGCCCGTGAAAGGCTGTGCAGTGAGAGCTGGGGAGGGGGAGAGAGAGGAGGGAGAGAGAGGGGAGGGGGAGAGAGAGAGGGGAGGGGGAGAGAGAGAGGGGAGGGAGAGAGAGAGAGGGGAGGGGGAGTGAGAGAGAGGGAGAGAAAGGAGAGAGAGAGAGGGGAGAGAGAAAGGAGAGAGAGAAAGGAGAGAGAGAGGGGAGAGAGAGAGGGGGAGAGAGAGGGGGAGAGGGGAGAAAGAGGGAGAGAGAGAGGGGGGAGGGAGAGAGAGAGGGGGAGGGAGAGAGAGAGGGGGAGGGAGAGAGAGAAGGGGAGGGAGAGAGAGGGGGAGGGAGAGAGAGGGGAGGGGGAGTGAGAGAGAGAGAGGGGAGTGAGAGTGAGAGAGAGAGAGAGTGGAGGGGAGAGAGAGGGGAGGGGGAGAGAGAGAGGGGAGGGGGAGAGAGAGATGGGAGGGAGAGAGGGGAGGGGGAGGGAGAGAGAGAGAGAGAGAGAGAGGGGAGGGGAGGGGGAGGGAGAGATAGAGGGGAGGGGGAGGGAGAGAGAGAGGGGAGGGGGAGTGAGAGAGAGAAGGGGGAAATAGAGAGGGAGAGAGAGAGAGAGAGGGGAGAGAGAGGGGAGAGAGAAAGGAGAGAGAGGGGAGAGAGAGAGGGGAGAAAGAGAGAGAGGGGGAGAGAGAGAGAGAGAGAGAGGGGGGAGAGAGAGGGGAGAGAGAGAGAGAGAGAGATAGAGGGGAGAGAGCGCAAAAGAGGAGGGGAGAGAGCGCAAAAGAGGGGGGGGGGGGGAGAGAGCGCAAAAGAGGGGGGGGGGAGAGAGAGTGCGCAAAAGAGGGTGGGATAGAGAGAGCGCAAAAGAGAGGGGGAGAGAGAGCACAAAAAAGAGGGGGGAGAGAGAGAGCTCAAAAGAGAGGGGAGAGAGAGAGTGCAAAAGAGGGGGGGGAGAGAGCGCAAAAGAGGGGGAAGAGAGAGCGCAAAAGAGAGGGGGGAGAGAGATCTCAAAAGAGAGGGGGAGAGAAAGCGCAAAAGAGACGGGGGAGAGAGAGCAAAAGAGAGGGGCAGGGAGAGAGCGCAAGGGTTGGGACTGCTGTACCCTGCAAAAAATGGCCCGTGTGAACGGGCTTTAGGACTAGTATTTATTAAAATGCTAAAATACGTCACAAATGCTCAGTGTAAACAGTCATATAAAGGGATCCAAATGGAAAACAGTCAATATTTACTGTCCAGAGTACACCCGACCGCCGGATGGATGCAGATGGAGAGCAGAAACAGAACTGCTTACCAATAGCTATCCTTAACCGGCTAGTTAATGCTCCGCCCTGAGATTTAATGTCACATTTTCACGTAGTGGTGGGAGAAAGCACCAACGTATGTTTCGCTGACCAACTTGAAGCTTTGTCAAGGAATCGTTTGGAATCGCTAACACAATGCTAACTTAATCTACACGAAAACAGCGACCGCACAAAAATGAAAATTTTTTAATGGAAGCCTGGTACTAAAATGGAGCCATAATTTACTTTTAGCTGTTTGCCACTTCGGTAACTTATGGCTCCATTTTTAACAGCTCAATGGAAAAAAGCCCTTAGACTTTTTAGTCTAATAGCCAGACTCATTCCTTGACAAAGATGTAAGTTGGTCAGCAAAACGTATGTTGGAGCTTTCTCCCACGACTACGTCAAAACATGCGCGTAACTCTCAGGGCGGATCATCACCTAGCCAGTTGAGGAATTATAAATAATTCCAAAAATAAGTGCATCTTATTTTTAAATCTCACTTTTTGTCAAGTTGTGTTGAATTGTTTTGTGCTATCTTACTCTCAAGCAGTAGAGCAACACACACAAAATCTCCTTAGGGACATGGAACTTTGGATGTGCCACATACAACAGTAAATGCATAAAATAAAAAATTCTTCCGCAGCCTCTTTTACTTTACCTTTTAAAATGTACATATATGACTTTTGCTTTTAGAAGGGTATATTATTTTAAGGTATTGTCATTATGTTTATTCCTTTAAGACATTTTCGGCTAGATTTAGAGTTCTGTGGCCAAAGGGGTGCGTTAGCTACGCTGGCTTTTTTTCTCCCGCACCTTTTAAATACCGCTGGTATTTAGAATTCACAGAAGGGCTGCGTTAGGCTCCAAATAGGGAGCGTAGAGCATAATTTACCGCCACTGCAACTCTAAATACCAGTGTTGCTTATGGATGCGGCCAGCTTCAAAAACGTGCTCGTGCACGATTTCCCCATAGGAAACAATGGGGCTGTTTGAGCTGAAAAAAAACCTAACACCTGCAAAAAAGCAGCGGTCAGCTCCTAACGCAGCTACATTGTTTCCTATGGGGAAACACTTCCTAAGTCTGCACCTAACACCCTAACATGAACCCCGAGTCTAAACACCCCTAACCTTACACTTATTAACCCCTAATCTGCCGCCCCCGCTATTGCTGACCCCTGCATATTATTATTAACCCCTAATCTGCCGCTCCGTACACCACCGCAACCTATATTATACCTATGTACCCCTAATCTGCTGCCCCTAACATCGCCGACCACTATGTTATATTTATTAACCCCTAATCTGCCGCCCCCGATATCGCTGACACCTGCATATTATTATTAACCCCTAATCTGCCGCTCTGTACACCGCCACAACCTACAATACAATACCTACAAATAAATAAATACAATGAAATAAACTAACTAAAGTACAAAAAATAAAAAAGAACTACGTTACAAAAAATAAAAAAATATTTACAAACATTAGAAAAATATTACAACAATTTTAAACTAATTACACCTACTCTAAGCCCCCTAATAAAATTACAAAGCCCCCCAAAATAAAAAATGCCCTACCCTATTCTAAATTAAAAAAGTTCAAAGCTCTTTTACCTTACCAGCCCTGAAAAGGGCCCTTTGCGGGGCATGCCCCAAAGAATTCAGCTCTTTTGCCTGTAAAAAAAACATACAATACCCCCCCAACATTACAACCCACCACCCACATACCCCTAATCTAACCCAAACCCCCCTTAAATAAACCTAACACTAAGCCCCTGAAGATCTTCCTACCTTATCTGCACCACGCCGGGTTTACTGATCGATCCAGAAGAGCTCCTCCAATGTCTTGATCCAAGCCCAAGCGGGGGGCTGAAGATGTCCATAATCCGACTGAAGTCTTCATCCAAGCAGGAGCTGAAGAGGTCCATGATCTGGCTGAAGTCTTCTATCAAGTGGCATCTTCAATCTTCTTTCTTCCGGATCCATGTTCCTCCCGCCGACGCGGAACATCCATCTTCACCGACGACTTCCCGACGAATGACGGTTCCTTTAACTGAGTTCCAAGACGGTTCAAAGATGGCGTCCCTCGAATTCTGATTGGCTGATAGGATTCTATCAGCCAATCGGAATTAAGGTAGGAAAATTCTGATTGGCTGATGGAATCAGCCAATCAGAATCAAGTTCAATCCGATTGGCTGATCCGATCAGCCAATCAGATTGAGCTCGCATTCTATTGGCTGATCGGAACAGCCAATAGAATGCGAGCTCAATCTGATTGGCTGATCGGATCAGCCAATCGGATTGAACTTGATTCTGATTGGCTGATTGGAATTTTCCTACCTTAATTCCGATTGGCTGATAGAATCCTATCAGCCAATCGGAATTCGAGGGACGCCATCTTGGATGACGTCCCTTAAAGGAACCGTCATTCGTCGGGAAGTCGTCGGTGAAGATGGATGTTCCGCGTTGGCGAGATGAACATGGATACGGAAGAAAGAAGATTGAAGATGACGCTTGATAGAAGACTTTAGCTGGATCATGGACCTCTTCAGCTCCCGCTTGGATGAAGACTTCAGTCGGATCATGGACATCTTCAGCCCCCCGCTTGGGCTTGGATCAAGACATCGGAGAAGCTCTTCTGGATCAATCGGTGAACCCGGCGTGGTGAAGATAAGGTAGGAAGATCTTCAGGGGCTTAGTGTTAGGTTTATTTATGGGGGGGTTGGGTTAGATTAGGGGTATGTGGGTGGTGGGTTGTAATGTTGGGGGGGGGTATTGTATGTTTTTTTTTACAGGCAAAAGAGCTGAATTCTTTTGGGCATGCCCCGCAAAGGGCCCTTTTCAGGGCTGGTAAGGTAAAAGAGCTTTGAACTTTTTTAATTTAGTATAGGGTAGGGCATTTTTTTTATTTTGGGGGGCTTTGTTATTTTATTATGGGGCTTAGAGTAGGTGTAATTAGTTTAAAATTGTTGTAATATTTTTCTAATGTTTGTAAATATTTTTTTATTTTTTGTAACTTAGTTCTTTTTTATTTTTTGTACTTTAGTTAGTTTATTTCCTTGTATTTATTTGTAGGTATTGTATTTAATTAATTTATTGATAGTGTATTGTTAGGTTTAATTGTAGATAATTGTAGGTATTTTATTTAATTAATTTATTGATAGTGTAGTGTTAGGTTTAATTGTAACTTAGGTTAGGATTTATTTTACAGATAATTTTGTAATTATTTTAACTAGGTAACTATTAAATAGTTATTAACTATTTAATAGCTATTGTACCTGGTTAATATAATTACAAATTTGTCTGTAAAATAAATATTAATCCTAAAATAGCTACAATATAATTATAATTTATATTGTAGGTATATTAGGGTTTACTTTACAGGTAAGTATTTAGCTTAAAATAGGAATAATTTATTTAATAATAGTTAATTTATTTTGTTAGATTTAAATTATATTTAAGTTAGGGGGGTGTTAGGGTTAGAGTTAGACTTAGCTTTAGGGGTTAATACATTTATTATAGTAGCGGTGCGATCCGGTCGGCAGATTAGGGGTTAATTATTGTAGGTAGGTGGAGGCGACGTTGTGGGGGGCAGATTAGGGGTTAATAAATATAATATAGGGGTCAGCTGTGTTAGGGGCAGCAGATTAGGGGTACATAGGCATAATGTAGGTTGCGGCGGTGTACGGAGCGGCAGATTAGGGGTTAAAAAAATTATGCAGGTGTCAGCGATAGCAGGGGCGGCAGATTAGGGGTTAATAAATATAATATAGGGGTCGGCGATGTTAGGGGCAGCAAATTAGGGGTACATAGGGATAACGTAGCTGGCGGCGGTGTACGGAGTGGCAGATTAGGGGTTAAAATTTTTTAATAGAGTGGCTTCGATGTGGGGGGACCTCGGTTTAGGGGTACATAGGTAGTTTATGGGTGTTAGTGTACTTTAGAGCACAGTAGTTAAGAGCTTTATAAACCGGCGTTAGCCCAGAAAGCTCTTAACTACTGACTTTTTTCTGCGGCTGGAGTTTTGTCGTTAGATTTCTAAGGCTCACTTCAGCCAGGACTCTAAATACCGGCGTTAGAAAGATCCCATTGAAAAGATAGTACACGCAAATGGCGTAGGGGGATCTGCGGTATGGAAAAGTCACAGCTGCAAAGTGAGCGTTAGACCCTTTCCTGACTGACTCCAAATACCAGCGGACAGTAAAAACCAGCGTTAGGAGCCTCTAACGCTGGTTTTGACGGCTACCGCCCAACTCAAAATCTAGGCCTTTGTGTGTAAAAATTAAGATTTTATGTGCATGTGGAATGATTTGATTGCAATAACTTGATTGTCACTTAATGGTGATATTACAAAACAGGGTGTCAATTTTAAATGCTTGTAAAACTATAAAAGGCAGAAATCTGCATATTCTGTATGTATTCAGACATGACTAAGGGCCTATTGTAGATTCAAAACATTGTTCACAAGCCTTAGGACCCAGATGTAACAATAAAGGTCCTTTTTAAAGTAAAGGAGGCTGGAGCTGAATTTTTTATTCTATGCATTTGCTGTTTAATTATTTTGTGCCCAGCATCATGTAAACAAACACACATGACCAAGCATTAAACATTGCTGGTTGAAAATAAATTTTAACCAAAGTAAATGTTATTCTAAGGTATTTTTAATGCATCGGATAATTAAAAACCTCACTGAATTACCTTCAATAGGAAGACGTTGCAGTGGACTCATCACGCTCATATTACAAGCGGCACTCATGCCCAATCCAAAAAAACATAGCACTTTCAAAAACAGGTATTAACTTTTAACTTTTGCAATTCAAAAATATGGTAAATGTATAGAAAAGAAATTAGCCAAAAACTCCACTACATTAGCAGAATTGTTGTGCTTCATCAATGTAGTATTCAAGTGTTATCACATTATACTGCTATCCACACAATATATAATAACCCTAGACTAGTAGTTTTGATTGAACTTCAGCGATGTTAATGCACCATTCTGCTTATATTTTTCCACTCCGCTTTCAATTAAGCCCATCATTTTTTAAATAAATCTCCTTTTATTTTACCTTCCCAGATAGAAACGTATGAGCAGAAAGAATTGGCCATAGTCAGTTAATTATTTTTTTATCAACACTACCAGTTCAGAAGATACTCTTGGAAATGTGAGTGCAATTTTGCTAATATTGATGAAGGATCATACAAAATATGACATGAAATAGATTCAGTGGGTTATCTTTTAGGAAACAATTTGAAGCAATAATTAGTATTGCATTTTTAAGTTTCTGTTGTTATTCCTTGCTTTATTTTTGTCAATATATTGTTTAGTGTAGAGGGTTATATAAATCTTCATGTTTATATTTAGCAGATTGTTTAGTGTTACACTATTTTTGTGTTAATTTATTTTTGTCACCTTAGTTTTTCACAGAAAAGCACAAAAACAACTTGGTGTTGAGTTCTATCTTATTACAAAAATAAAACGTAATTTTAATTTCAAATGGAATTAACAGCTAATTTATTTTCAAGATTTGGTGGCAAGAAATATGTTTAAACTAAAAACACCAAAGTATAAGATAGTGATTAACGTCACTCTTACATGTTACAATTTTGAAAGTTTATAGATTATTTTTTTATTCCAAATATGCATTCAGATAATAACTGATAGCCTTTGATAAACATGTTAGATATGTAGACTGATTTAAAAAGTATATTTTTTTCACTAAAAATAGATTATTTTATCCCATTACTACTTAGAAACATACTTTTTTTTATCCCATTACTGCTTAGAAACATAATCAACATATGAATACTAGAGATGTTGCGAACATAAAATTTTCCGTTGGCGAATGCGAATTTCCGCAAATGTTCGCGAATGGGGGAATCGGGCGAACGGCTATAGACTTCAATAGGCAGGCGAATTTTAAAACCCACAGGGACTCTTTCTGTCCACAATAGTGATGGAAAAGTTGTTTCAAGGGAACTAACACCTGGACTGTGGCATGCCGGAGGGGGATCCATGGCAAAACTCCCATGGAAAATTACATAGTTGAATCAGAGTCTGGTTTTAATCCATAAAGGGCATAAATCACCTAACATTCCTAAATTGTTTGGAATAACGTGCTTTAAAACATCAGGTATGATGTTGTATCGATCAGGTAGTGTAAGGGTTACGCCCGCTTCACAGTGACAGACCAAACTCCCCATTTAACGCACCGCAAACAACCGCAAACAGTACATTTGCACAACCGCAAACTCCCCATTTGCACAAGGTTGGATACCAAGCTAGCCATGTCTCGTTCCTTGTCCTCACTGATGTCATTGAAGGTCTCTTCCTCCACCCAGCCACGTACAACACCAAGGGTCCCCGAAAGGTGACAACAAGCCCCCTGGAATGCCTGCTGTGTTTGGTCTTCCACCTCCTCAAAGCAACCTTAGGTATTGTTGCAGCCGCTGTTGTAGCAGCGCCCAGAAAAATTGATGTTTGTTTCCCAGGCAGAAAGTGCCCTAAAGCTTGAACCCTAGTTGGTGGCTGATAAGTCACGCAAGTCATCCGGCATTCAGAGATAAAATACAGCAGCGTGTGGACCTTTTCTAGCCCAAGGCAGCTCATTAGGCCTTTTTTAGTCGAATGTATCGCCCACTGTCAGTCCTTTCGGGATCCATCCCTCATTCATCTTAATAAAGGTGAGGAAATCTAGACTTTTTTTGACCTAGGCGACTTCTCTTCTCAGTGACAATACCTCCTGCTGCACTGAAGAACCTTTCTGACAGGACACTTGAAGTGAGGTAGGCCAGAAGTTCTATCGCAAATTGGGATAGCTCAGGCCACAGGTCAAGCCTGCACACCCAGTAGTCAAGGGCTTCATCGCTCCTCAGAGTGTCGATATCTGCAGTTAAGGCGAGGTAGTCTTCTACCTGTCGGTCGAGTCGTTCTCTTAGGGTGGACCCCGAAGGGCTGTGGCGATGCGTAGGACTTAAAAAGCTCTGCATGTCCTCCATCAACAAAACGTCCTGTCCTTGCTGGTGTGGTCGTGGGAGGAGGAGGATAACTTTCACCTCTTCCCCAGTTAGATTCCCGTTGTGCTGTGACATCACCCTTATACGCTGTGTAAAGCATACTTTTTAATTTATTTTGGAACTGCTGCATCCTTTCCAACTTGCAGTAATTCGGTAACATTTCAGGCACTTTCTGCTTATACCGGGGTACTAGTAGCGTGGACACCAAGTACAGGTCGTTCTCCTTCAGCCTTTATATACGAGGGTCCCTCAACAGGCACAACAGCATGAAAGACCCCATTTGCACAAGGTTGGATGCCGAGCTACTCATGTCCCGTTCCTCGTCCTCAGTGATCTCACTGAAGGTATCTTCTTCCCCCCAGCCACGTACAACACCACGGGTACCAGATAGGTGACAATGAGCACCCTGGGATGCCTTTTGTGGTTGATCTTCCTCCTCCTCCTCAAAGCCACATTCCTCCTCTGACTCCTCTTCCTCACAATCCTCTTCATGCGTTGCCGCAGGTCCAGCATGCGATGCTGATAAGGCTGTTTCTGGTGGTGATGGTGACCACAACTCTTCCTCTTCCTCTTCACGCTCATCTACAGCCTGATCCAGCACTCTTCGCAGGGCACGCTCCAGGAAGAAAACAAATGGTATGATGTCGCTGATGGTGCCTTCGGTGCGACTGACTTGGTTTGTCACCTCCTCAAAAGGACCCATGAGCCTACAGGCATTGTGCATGAGTGTCCAGTAAGGTGGCGAAAAAATTCCCAGCTCCGCAGAGGCTGTCCTAGCTACCCGGTCATACAAATAGTCGTTAATGGCTTTTTCTTTTTGGAGCAGGCGGTAAAACATTAGGAGTGTTGAATTCCAAAGTGTCGCAAATCAAGCGCCTCACTGGCATGTTGTTTCGCCGCTGGATATCTGAAAAGTGCACCATGGCAGTGTAGGAATGCCTGAAATGGCCACACACCTTCCTGGCCTGCTTCAGGATGTCCTGTAAGCCTGGGTACTTATGCACAAAGCGTTGTACGATCAGATTACACACATGTGCCATGCAGGGCACATTTGTCAACTTGCCCAAATTCAATTCCGCCAACAAATTTCTTCCATTGTCACAAACCACTTTCTCCAGTTGGTGCAGAGTCAGCCAATGATCCACCTGTGCATTCAGGGCAGACAGGAGTGCTGGTCCGGTGTGACTCTCTGCTTTCAGGCAAGTCAACCCCAAGACGTTGTGACACTGATGTATCCAGGATGTGGAATAGTACCTGGGGAGCTGGGGGGGGGTGCCGTTGATGTGGAGCAAGACGTAGCAGCAGAAGAGGACTCAGCCGAGGAGGTTATGGAAGAGGATGGAGTAGGAGGAGTAGAGGAGGTGGCAGCAGGCCTGCCTGCAAGTCGTGGCGGTGTCACCAACTCCTCTTCTGCAGAGCCACGCATTCCATGCTAGGCAGCCGTCAGCAGGTTTACCTAATGTGCGTGTAGGTGATATACCTGCCCTGACCATGCTTTGCAGACCAGGTATCAGTGGTCAGATGGACCCTTGCCCCAACACTGTGTGCCAGACATGCCATTACTTCCTTTTGCACAATCGAGTACAGGTTATGGATTGCCTTTTGTGCAAAGAAATTTCGGCCGGGTACCTTCCACTGCGGTGTCCGTATAGCTACAAATTTTTGGAATGCCTCAGACTCCACCAGCTTGTATGGTAAAAGCTGGCGGGCTAAGAGTTCAGACAAGCCAGCTGTCAGATGCCGGGCAAGGGGGTGACTTTGTGACATTGGCTTCTTACACTCAAACATGTCCTTGGCAGACACCTGACTGTGGGCAGATGAGCAGGAACTGCTCAAGGCGAGAGACGGAGTGGCGGATGGTTGAGAGGGGGCAAGGAGGACAGCAGTGGTTGATGTGGCTGAAGATGCTGGACCAGGAGGAGTATGGTGGCTTTGAGTTTGTGTGCTGCTTGTACTCATGTGTTGATCCCATAGGCGTTTGTGATGTGCGATCATGTGCCTTCGCAAAGCAGTTGTACCTAGGTGGGTGTTGGACTTCCCGCGACTCAGTTTCTTTTGGCACAGGTTGCAAATGGCATCGCTGTTGTCAGAGGCAGACACACAAAAAAATGCCACACTGCTGAGCTCTGCAATGGTGGCATTCTGGTGGTGGCAACAACATGCGTTGATTGGCGTGCTGTCTGGCTGACCCTGGGTGCCGATGCATGCTGTCTGACTGTGCCACTAGCTCCTTGCGATGACCTCCCCCTGATTCCAACTCGTCTCCTCCTAATCTCTGTCTCCCCAACTGAACTTTCCCCCTGTTCTTCTTCTCTTCTAGCGGGCACCCACGTGACATCCACGGACGCATCGTCATCATCAACTGCTTCACTTGTATCTGACAACTCAGCAAAGGAAGCAGCAGCAGGTACAACATCATCATCATCATCATGCTGCCTCACTGAGACATATACCTATTATCTACATCCTCTGGCAATAATGGTTGTGTATCACTCATTTCTTCACACAGATGTGTAAATAACTCCTCTGACAGATCAAGTGAAGCAGCTGTGGTGCTAGTGTTGGTGGTGGCGGCAGGCGGGCGAGTGGTAACTTGAGAGGTGTCCGAAGCTAAGCTGGAGGAGGATGGTGCGTCAAAGTTCTGAGCGGAAGCTGTAGAAGATTGGGTGTCCTGTGTTAGCCAGTCAACTATGTCCTCAGAACTTTTTGAGTTCAGGGTACGTGGCCTCTGAACACTGGGCATTATTCTAGGGCCAAAGGGAATCACAGCACCACGACCACGACGGCCCCTGCGGGGTGGCCTGCCTCTGCCTGTCATTTTTTTTTTCGATTAGTGGTACTATGTGTGCAAGCTACTGTGACAACAGATATAAGTGGGACTGTGTACTGGCAGAAGTTGGCAGAGTAGACGCTGTAGGCCTGACACACACGCTTGCAGACAACTAACTGCTATTCAATCTATTACAGTCAAAATTGTATTTTTTTTTCTTTTTCTTAAATGTACACTACTGTTACACCAGATATGAGTTGCACTGGTGTGACACTGTGCCCTGGCAGGCCCTGAAATGCACACGCGTGAAGGAAACTGACTGCTATTATTTCACAGTCAAATTTCTAGTTTTTTTTTTTAATGTACACTACTGTTACACCATATATGAGTTGCACTGGTGTGTCACTGTGCCTTGGCAGGCCCTGAAAAGCACACGTGTAAAGGAAACTGACTGCTATTATTTCAGTCAAAAATGTGTTGTTTTTTTTTAAATGTACACTACTGTTACACCAGATATGAAACTGACTGCTATTATTTCACAGTCGAATTTCTAGTTTTTTTTTTTTAATGTACACTACTTTTACACCAGATATGAGTTGCCATGGTGTGACACTGTGCCCTGGCAGGACCTGAAACGCACACATGTGAAGGAAACTGACTGCTATTATTTCACAGTCAAATTTCTAGTTTTTTTTTAATGTACACTACTGTTACACCAGATATGAGTTGCACTGGAGTGACACTGTGCCCTGGCAGGCCCTGAAACGCACACGTGTGAAGGAAACTGACTGCTATTATTTCACAGTCAAAAAAGTGTTGTTTTTTTAAATGTACACTACTGTTACACCAGATATGAGTTGCACTGGTGTGACACTGTGCCCTGGCAGGCCCTGAAACGGACATGCATGAAGGAAACTGACTGCTATTATTTCACAGTCAAATTTCTAGTTTTTTTTTAATGTACACTACTGTTACACCAGATATGAGTTGCACTGGTGTGACACTGTGCCCTGGCAGGCCCTGAAATGCACACGTGTGAAGGAAACTGACTGCTATTATTTCACTGTCAAATTTCTAGGTTTTTTTTTTATGTACACTACTGTTACACCAAATTTTTTAAATGTACACTACTGTTACATCAGATATTAGTTGCACTGGTGTGACACTTTGCCCTGGCAGGCCCTGAAACGCACACGTGTGAAGGAAACTGACTGCTATTATTTCACAGTCAAAAAAGTGTTGTTTTTTTTAAATGTATACACTTGTTACACCAGATATGAGTTGCACTGGTGTGACACTGTGCCCTGGCAGGCCCTGAAACACACACGCGTGAAGGAAACTGACTGCTATTATTTCGCAGTCAAATTTCTAGTTTTTTTTTTAATGTACACTACTGTTACATCAGATATTAGTTGCACTGGTGTGACACTTTGCCCTGGCAGGCCCTGAAACGCACACGTGTGAAGGAAACTGACTGCTATTATTTCACAGTCAAAAAAGTGTTGTTTTTTTTAAATGTATACACTTGTTACACCAGATATGAGTTGCACTGGTGTGACACTGTGCCCTGGCAGGCCCTGAAATGCACACGTGTGAAGGAAACTGACTGCTATTATTTCACAGTCAAATTTCTAGTTTTTTTTTTATGTACACTACTGTTACATCAGATATTAGTTGCACTGGTGTGACACTTTGCCCTGGCAGGCCCTGAAACGCACACGTGTGAAGGAAACTGACTGCTATTATTTCACAGTCAAAAAAGTGTTTTTTTTTTTAAATGTATACACTTGTTACACCAGATATGAGTTGCACTGGTGTGACACTGTGCCCTGGCAGGCCCTGAAACGCACACGCGTGAAGGAAACTGACTGCTATTATTTCACAGTCAAATTTCTAGTTTTTTTTTAATGTACACTACTGTTACACCAAATATGAGTTGCACTGGTGTGACACTGTGCCCTGGCAGGCCCTGAAACGCACACACGTGAAGGAAACTGACTGCTATTATTTCACAGTCAAATTTCTAGTTTTTTTTTTAATGTACACTACTGTTACACCAGATATGAGTTGCACTGGTGTGACACTGTGCCCTGGCAGGCCCTGAAACGCACACGTGTGAAGGAAACTGACTGCTATTATTTCACAGTCAAATTTCTAGTTTTTTTTTTAATGTACACTACTGTTACACCAGATATTAGTTGCACTGGTGTGACACTTAGTGATGTCCCGAACTGTTTGCCCGCGAACGGTTCACAGCGATCATAGGTTGTTCGCGTTCGCGTTTGTGGGCGAACACATGGCGATGTTCGATCCGCCCCTATGTGTCATCATTGTGGAAACTTTGACCCTTTATGTCACAGCCGCCTGACACATTAGAGCCAATCAACATCAGACACTCCCTCACAGACACTCCCAGCTACTCGGAATCCGCCATTTTAGACTCATAACGACCTTGCTTTTTTAATGAGAGGACGTGTTGTGTTTTTGCTCCTGACATTAATAGGAAAAACATAGCTAGGCTAGTGTATTTACAGTCCAGAAGGACTCCACTCATCTCTGCTGCAAGCACAGCACCCCAAAAAGCCCTTTTTAGGGCTATATTTCGTGCCGTTTTTTTTTTTTCTTTTTTTTTTATTAGCATTTGCCTGGCTTTCAGCTGTGTTTTTTAGGCTCACAGCATATGCTGTGACTACTGCCACCACTGATATCTCCCTAACAACATTAGTTTAAATTTAACTAACCCAAAAATATAATTATTTTTCTAGTATAATTTTTTTTCATTTTCTATCAGGCCAGTGTGACACAGCATATACTCTGGTTCATTGCTCTGTGCCAGCCAGCAGCCAGCAGTGTTAATATCCGTTTATAACATTATTTTTAATTTTAAAAAAAAAAACACAAAAAAATATTTTTCTAGTGTAATCTAATTACATTTACTATCATGCCTGTGTCTGTCAGGCTCACTCAGCATTAATATACCTCTTTTTTTTTGTCTTTTGGTTAATTGGTCTGTGCCAGGCAGCCACCCAGCACTCATATCTATTTTTCTTTCACCTTAATTTTAATATAAAAAAAAAAAAGTTTAAATTTGTTTGCTAGTGTAATCTAATATAATTTTCTATCCGGCCTGTGTGTTTTGCTGACATAGAGAGCCTACTGTGTTTACTTGCTGCCCTCCCTAGTCTATGAGCCACGACTCATATGCGTTTAACCTTTTTTTAATTCCCCCCCCAAAAAAATAATTTCATTCATTTTTCTAGTGTAATCTAATAGTATTTTCTATCAGGCGTGTGTGTATCCGACATACAGAGCCTACTGTTTTTAATAGCTGCCCTTCCAAGGCTATCAGCCACGACTCATATGTATGTGCTTAACCTTTTTCTTAAAATTTCCAAAAAAAAGTCTTTAAATCATTATGCTAGTGTAATCTAATTGTATTTTCAATCAGGCCTGTGTCTAACTGTCTATCTGACTTACACAGCATACTGTTGTTATAATTGCTGCCCTACGTAGCAGCCAGCCAGTGCGACCACTCATAGAGTCATATGTGCATTGCACTTCTTAGCATAATTTTAATATTAAAATCTAAAATTTTAAAATATTTTGCTAGTGTAATGTAACTTAATTTTCTATCAGTCCTGTGTTTTTGTCACTTACACAGCATACTGTGTTAAATTGCTGCCCTACCTACCATCCACGACTCATATCTGCCAGCCTGTCTGCCAGGCCCAAGTAGCCAATTAGTGGCACCAATCACAATTCTTGTAACAGTAATAAAAAAAAAAAAAAACATAATTTTTTGGACTGCAAATATTCAGTCTCCTAGGGCCATTGAATTTCATTTACCTCCTGCCTGCCACTGCCAGCCTTTTGTGCCAGGCCGTCTAGCCAACTATTTACACCAATCATAATTGTTGTCACAGTCAGACAGTATAGTTATTAATTTAAAAAAAAAAATTTTTTTAGTGTTGATCTTAACCCTCAGTTTGCTCGTGCCTTTGAATTGCACTTTTCTACAGCCTTCCAAGCCTGTGTGCCAGGCCTACTTAAAAAATATTTACACCAATCATATTTGTTGTGACAGTATTCTAATAATTAAAAATTAAAATTTTTGGTAATAGTTGCTGTGATTTGAATCATCAGCTTGCTGGTTCCATTGAATAGCACTTTCCTCCTGCCTTGCAGCCTGCTGTGAGCCAGGCCCACCTAGCCAATTGTTGTCAGCAATCATATTTCTGTTAACAGTATTTCAAAAATTGTGAATCATCACTGTTTAGACTGTCAGTAATCAGTCTCCTAGTGTCCTTGAATTGCATCTCCCTCCTGCCTGCCATCCTTTTGTGCCAGGCCGTCTTGCCAACTATTCACACCAATCCAAATTTTTTGTCACAGTATAGTTACTAATTAAAATTAAAAAAATGTTTATTGTTGATGATCTTAATCCTCAGTTTGCTCGTGCCTTTGAATTTCAATTTTCTACAGCCTTCCAAACCTGTGTGCCAGGCCTACTTAAAAAAATATTTACACCAATCATATTTGTTGTGACAGTATTCTAATAATTAAAAATTAAAATTTTTGGTAATAGTTGCTGCGATTTGAATCCTCAGTTTGCTGGTGCCATTGAATAGCACTTTCCTCCTGCCGTGCAGCCTGCTGTGAGCCAGGCCCACCTAGCCAATTGTTGTCAGCAATCATATTTCTGTTAACAGTATTGCAAAAATTGTCAATCATCACTGTTTAGACTGTCAGTAATCAGTCTCCTAGTGTCCTTGAATTGCATCTCCCTCCTGCCTGCCATCCTTTTGTGCCAGGCCGTCTTGCCAACTATTTACACCAATCCAAATATTTTATCACAGTATAGTTACTAATTACAATTAAAAAAATCTTTATTGTTGATGATCTTAACCCTCAGTTTGCTCGTGCCTTTGAATTGCACTTTTCTACAGCCTTCCAAGCCTGTGTGCCAGGCCTACTTAAAAAATATTTACACCAATCATATTTGTTGTGACAGTATTCTAATAATTAAAAATTAAAATATTTGGTAATAGTTGCTGTGATTTGAATCGTCAGTTTGCTGGTGCCATTGAATAACACTTTCCTCCTGCCTTGCAGCCTGCTGTGAGCCAGGCCCACCTAGCCAATTGTTGTCGGCAATCATATTTCTGTTAACAGTATTGCAAAAATTGTCAATCATCACTGTTTAGACTGTCAGTAATCAGTCTCCTAGTGTCCTTGAATTGCATCTCCCTCCTGCCTGCCATCCTTTTGTGCCAGGCCGTCTTGCCAACTATTTACACCAATCCTATTTTTTTGTCACAGTATAGTTACTAATTACAATTAAAAAAATCTTTATTGTTGATGATCTTAATCCTCAGTTTGCTCGTGCCCTAGAATAGCACTTTTCTACAGCCTTCCAAGCCTTTGTGCCAGGCCTACTTAAAAAATATTTACACCAATCATATTTGTTGTGACAGTATTCTAATAATTTAAAATTAAAATTTTTGGTAATAGTTGCTGTGATTTGAAACCTCAGTTTGCTGGTGCCATTGAATAGCACTTTCCTCCTGCCTTGCAGCCTGCTGTGAGCCAGGCCCACCTAGCCAATTGTTGTCAGCAATCATATTTCTTTTAACAGTATTGCAAAAATTGTCAATCATCACTGTTTTGACTGTCAATCTGCAGTCTACTAGTGCCCTTGAATTGCATTTTCCTCCTGCCTGCCTGCCTGTGCCAGTCCCAACTAGCCAATTAGTGCCACCACTCATATTTATTGTAACAGGATTGGAATTTTTGTTAATCATAACTGTTTTGACTGTGATTCTTCAGTCTCCTAGTGCCATTGAATTGCAGTTTCCTTTCTCCCAGCGTGTGTGCCAGACAGGCTCATTTGCCAAATAGTGCCAAGCAATCATATTTGTTGCCACAGTACTAGTAATATTTAAAAAAATTAACAATTTGTGATTTTTAAAACATCTGTCTTTTTTGTTGTTGACAGGCAGAGGCAGGCCACCCCGCAGGTTCCGTGGTCGTGGTGCTGTGATTCCTTTAGACCCTACAAATATGCACATTGTTCAGACGCCGGGTGCCAGGGGGGATGCAAAAACTTCTGAGGAGGACCTAGTTGAATGGCTAACACAGGAAACCCAATCTTCTTCAGCTTCCGCTGCTAGTCCTCCTAACCTTGACGCACCATCTAAGTCCAGCTGTGCTTTGGGCAGGTCTCAAGTGACCAGTGCCACTCCGCCGCCTGTCGCCACCACCAACACTAGCACCACAGCCGCTTCACTTGATCTGTCACAGGAGTTATTGACACATCATTTTGAAGAAATGAGTGATGCGCAACCATCATTGACAGAGGATGTAGATAATAGTGATCAGTCTCAGTCAGGCAGCATTACCGACATGGAGGTACGGTGTGATGATGATGATGATGTTGTACCCGCTGCTGCTTCCTTTCTTGATGTTTCAGATACAAGTGAAGCGGTTGATGATGATGTGTCGGTGGATGTCACGTGGGTGCCTGCTAGAAGAGAAGAAGAAGAGGGGGAAAGTTCAGATGGGGAGACAGAGAGGAGAAGGAGGAGGAGACGATTTGGAAGCACGGGGAGGTCGTCTCAAGGAGCTAGTGGCACAGTCAGACAGCATGCATCGTCACCAGGGGTCAGCCAGACAGCCCGCCGACGCCCATCAACGCATGCTGTTGCCACCACCAGAATGCCATCATCGCAGAGCTCAGCAGTGTGGCATTTTTTTTGGGTGTCTGCCTCTGACAACAGCGATGCCATTTGCAACCTGTGCCAAAAGAAACTGAGTCGTGGGAAGTCCAACAGCCACCTAGGTACAACTGCTTTGCGAAGACACATGGTCTCCCATCACAAAGGCCGATGGGAAGAACACATGAGTAGAAGCAGCACACAAAGTGAAAGCCACCCTCCTCCTCCTGCTCCAGCATCTTCAGCCACATCAACCAGTGCTGTCCTCCTTGCCCCCTCTCAACCATCCTCCACTCAGTCTCTCTTACGTAGCAGTTCCTGGTCATCTGCCCACAGTCAGGTGTCTGTCAAGGACATGTTTGAGCGTAAGAAGCCAATTTCTCAAAGTCACCGCCTTGCCCGGCGTCTGACAGCTGGCTTGTTTGAACTCTTAGCCCGCCAGCTTTTACCATACAAGCTGGTGGAGTCTGATGCTTTCAAAACATTTGTATCTATTGGGACACCGCAGTGGAAGGTACCTGGCAGAAATTTATTTTCACAAAAGGCAATCCCAAACCTGTACTCTGTTGTGAGAAAGGAAGTTATGGCATGTCTGGCACACAGCGTTGGGGCAAGGGTCCATTTGACCACGGATAGCTGGTCTGCAAAGCATGGTCAGGGCAGGTATATCACCTAAACTGCGCATTGGGTAAACCTGCTGACTTCTGACAAGCATGGAATGCGTGGCTCTGCAGAAGAGTTGGTGACACCACCACGACTTGCAGGCAGGCCTGCTGCTACCTCTTCTACTCCTCCTACTCCATCCTCTTCCATAACCTCTTCCTCGGCTGAGTCCTCTTCAACTTCTGCGTCTTGCTCCACATCTATGGCACCCCCCCAGCTCCCCAGGTACTATGCTACATCCTGGGTACGGCAGTGTCACGCCGTCTTGGGGTTGACTTGCCTGAAAGCGGAGAGTCACACCGCACCAGCACTCCTGACCGCCCTGAACGCACAGGTGGATCAGTGGCTGGCTCCACACCAACTGGAGATTGGCAAGGTTGTTTCTGACAATGGAAGTAATTTGGTGGCGGCATTGAAATTGGGCAAGTTGACACATGTGCCGTGCATGGCACATGTGTGTAATCTGATTGTACAACGATTTGTCCATAAGTACCCAGGCTTACAGGACGTCCTGAAGCAGGCCAGGAAGGTGTGTGGCCATTTCCGGCGTTCCTACATGGCCATGGCGCACTTGTCTGATATCCAGCGTCGAAACAACCTGCCAGTGAGGCGCTTGATTTGCGACAGCCCAACACGGTGGAATTCAACACTCCTAATGTTTGACCGCCTGCTCCAACAAGAAAAAGCTGTTAATGAGTATTTGTATGACCGGGGTGCTAAGCCAGCCTCTGGGGAGCTGGGGATATTTTTGCCAAATTACTGGACGCTCATGCGCAATGCCTGTAGGCTCATGCGTCCTTTTGAGGAGGTGACAAACCTTGTCAGTCGCACCGAAGGCACCATCAGCGACATCATACCATTTGTTTTCTTCCTGGAGCGTGCCCTGCGAAGAGTGCTGTATCAGGCAGTAGATGAGCGTGAAGAGGAAGCGGGAGAGTTGTGGTGTCCATCATCCCCGCAAATAGCCGAATCAGCATTGCTTGCTGGACCTGCGGCAACGCAGGAAGAGGATTGTGAGGAAGAGGAGTCAGAGGAGGAATGTGGCTTTGGGGAGGATGAGGAGGAGGAAGACCGAGCACAACAGTCATCCCAGGGTGCTCGTTGTTGTCACCTCTCTGGTACCCGTGGTGTTGTACGTGGCTGGGGGGAAGAAGATACCATCAGTGAGATCAGTGAGGAGGAGGAACGCGACATGATTAGCTCAGCATCCAACCTTGTTCAAATGGGTTCTTTCATGCTGTCGTGCCTGTTGAGGGACCCTCGTATAAAAAAGCTGAAGGAGAACGACCTGTACTGGGTGTCCATGCTCCTCGACCCCCGGTATAAGCATAAAGTGCCTGAAATGTTACCAAATTCCCGCAAGTCGGAAAGGATGGAGCATTTTCATAATAAATTAAAAACTATGCTTTACACAGCGTATAAGGGTGATGTCACAGCACCAGGGGAATGTAACAGGGGAAGAGATAAAATTAATCCTTCTCCTCCCACGACCACGGCGGCAAGGACCGGGCGCTTTCCTGACGTCTTGTTGATGGAGGACATGCGTACCTTTTTAACTCCCATGCACCATCAGAGCCTTTCGGGATCCAGCCTTGGAGAAAGACTCAACCGACAGGTAGCAGACTACCTAGCTTTAACTGTGGATCTCAACACTCTCAGGAGTGATGGACCCCTTGACTACTGGGTGTGCAGGCTGGACTTGTGGCCTGAGCTATCCCAATTTGCAATGGAACTTCTGGCCTGCCCCGCTTCAAGTGTCCTGTCCGAAAGGACTTTTAGTGCAGCAGGAGGTTTTGTCACTGAGAAGAGAAGTCGCCTAGGTCAAAAAAGCCTTGACTATCTCACTTTTATAAAAATGAATGAGGGCTGGATCCCGAAGGGACTGACATTGGGCGATACATTTGAATAAAAAACTACTGATGATGATATGAGCTGCCTTGGGCTACAACTGGTACACAGGCTGGCCTTTTTTTTTGGTTATAAAGATGGAGGACTTGCTTGACTTATCCGCCAACAACTAGTGTTCAAGCCACAAGCTTTTAGGGCACTTTATAAATGTTTTACAAACATCGATTTTTCTGGCCGCTGCTTCAGCAGTTGCTCCAACAATACCCCAATTTTTCAGTCATTTGTACATTCCTAATTTTTCTGGCCTCTGCTGCATCTCTGTGAGTACAAAACTCAAATAAAAAAAATAATGCACATAACACTAGTGATTAAACTGTTATGAATTGTACAACTTTACACACCACTCATATCCGGTATACCATTCAATTGAACGCAAAATGCAAAAAATTTGAAAGAGTAGGACCGACCAAGCATCTTTATCCGTCTCTTGGTTGCTCTAAATTATCTCCGTGTTCCATCTATGACATACCTGTACTCTATTGTGCAAAAAGGTGGCATATGTTGTGTTTCATGCTGTTGTGCCTGTTGCGGGTCGTGGCCCATGATATAAAAAGGCTGAAGGAGAACGACCTGTAGTAATGGGTGCCCCATCCAGTTTTTAGAAAAATGTTCCTGGTTCCTCTCAATTATCTTTGGGTTTCTAAAATGGATCCCATACCTGTACTCGCTTGTGCAAAAAGATGGCATATGTGGTGGTGTTTCCTGCAGTTGTTTCTGTTGAGGGTGCTGGACCCTCTTATAAAAAAGCTGAAGGAGAACGACCTGGAGTGGGAGTCCAAGCATGGTTTTTGGTGCTATTTCACTTTTATAAACAATTATCTGTGGGTTTCACAAATCAATGCCGTACCAGTACTCTATTGTTCCAAAGTATGCCATATGTTCTCTTTCCTGCTGGTATTTTGTTTGAGGGTCCTGGACACTCTTATAAAAAGGCCTAAGGTGAAAGAGGTGTACTGGGTGTCCACTCATTTTTATTTTCTATTTCTCATTTGACCAAAATTATCTCTGGTTTTGTAAAATCAATGCCGTACCTGTACTCTATTGTTCAAAAGGATGCCATACGTCCTCTTTCCTGCTGGTGTTTTTTTTGAGTGTCCAGGACCCTCTTATAAAAAGGCCTAAGGAGAAAGAGGTGTACTGGTTGGCCACTCATTTTTATTTTTCTATTTAACAATTGAACAAAATGATCTCTGGGTTTGTAAAATCAATGCTGTACCTGTACTCTATTGTTCAAAAGGATGCCATACGTCCTCTTTCCTGCTGGTGTTTTTTTTGAGGGTCCAGGACCCTCTTATAAAAAGGCCTAAGGAGAAAGAGGTGTACTGGCTGTCCATCGAATCATTTTTTTTATTCAAATTTACATTTTAAAAAAAATTTCTATGGGTTTCTAAAATCTATGCCTTTCCTGTACTCTATTGTTCAAAAGTATGCCATATGTCCTCTTTCCTGCTGGTTTTTTGTTTGAGGGTCCTGGACCCTCTTATAAAAAGGCCTTATGGATAAAGAATTGTACTGGGTGTCCATCCAATCATTTTTTTTTAATTAAAATTCACGGTTGCAACAAATTATCCCCGGGTTTCTAAAACCAATGCCTTTCCTATAATCTTTTTTTTCACAAAGGATGCCATATGTCCTCTTTCCTACTGCTGGTTTTGTTGAGTGTCCTGGAGCCTCTGCTAAAAAGGCCGAAGGATAAAGAAGTGTACTGGGTGTCTATTCAATGTTTTTTTAGATTTCCCGTTTGTAACAAATTTTTTCTGTCTTTCTAAAATCAATGCCTTTCCTGTAATCTATTTTTCAAAAGGATGCCATATGTCCTCTTTCCTGCTGCTGGTTTTGTCGAGGGTCCTGGAGCCTCTGCTGAGCATAAAAAAAAAAAATCTATTTAACTTGACTTAATAACTGAAGCATGACTTCAGGAGTCAGGTGTGGTCGTAGGTAGTGGTTGTTGTTAGCAGATTATTTTTATTGCAAATTGCAATTGCCACAGTGTGCATAAAATGTGCGTCACTAGTTCAAATTTTAATTTTTTTTTTCATTCAGGATTAGTTTGGGGTACGGCGCAATATTGGAAAGGCAAAAAACAGGTCTCGGTACCCGTTGATATAAGGGGTGACTACTACTGCTTTTACCAGGCTCCTCTTGGATAGCCCCAGAAAGTGTGACTATGAATCCCAAAAAGAAAATTAAATTAAGGTTGAAAACTAACTCCAAAGTAACTTGTAAGACCTGGAGCTCCTCAAACACACGTCCTACCTTAACAGCTATAGGCTCCCCAACCCACAAATCTTAACTTTTTCATGCCAATTGATATTGCCACAGCTGGAACAACAGTAAATAACATGTGCGTCACCACAGTCTCTGAAGCTGTTGTCGGATGTATACAAAAACACTGATAAAGTATTCCTTTAGGAGCGCAAAGAGATGGCTACCGGAACACTCCAGGAACTTCACAAGAGTGGCTGTATTGTGTTTCTGGTGATGTTTGAGACATCTGGGTAGTGTACAGGGAGGGCAAAAATCGTCTCCATCTCTGTGCACCAAAGGACATGACGTCCTTGTCATCCATAAGCACATGAAATTGCTGGCATTTTTGTTGCTTCAAGAAGTTCATTTTTTGTGGTGATAGATAGTACAGAATTAAATAAACTTTGGTTTCCTACCATACTCAAGACAATCTTGTATTTCAAAATTCGTACTTGCTGTGGGAAACAGTGGCCTGTCCATACCAGGAAGATGATTTAGACAGAAGTAACGAGCTCTGCTTGCAGGTGACACATGTTTATCGTCAATCATCAAAGGGGTTGCGTGCAGAATATGGCTGATTGCCCCTTATTCACATGTTTGTCCAGAGCCACAACATTTGCAAACTGCCAGAAGAAAGGTCGTTTCTCACCAGCCTTAAGTTGAGCTTCATTTACCAAATGCTGATATTGAAAAAAATAGAAAAACAGTGCCTTAAATAACACATTTGCGATACGGATTCACCAGAGCAAGGTCATTGCAAGTACTAAGTTCCCATGATAACAAAATTAAAATGCCACAACTATGCAATCTTCACCTTCAGATTATTATTGTCACACTCCATTGTACTCCTATGCCCAGCTCCCTGCTCTTGTTTTTGTTGAGGGTCCTGGAGCCTCTGCTGAAAAGGCCTATGGATAATAAAGTGTACTGGGTGTTCAATGTTTTTTTTTATTTCCCGGTTGCAAGTAATTATCTCAGTGTTTCTAAAATCAATGCCTTTCCTGTAATCTATAATTCAAAAAGATTGACATATGTCCTCTTTCATGCTGTTGTTTCAGTTGCGGCTCCGGGACCCTCGTATTAACAAGGCCTGAGGATAAATAAGTGTCACGGGTGTGTAATCAATTTTTTTTTCTAAATTCACGGTTGCAAATAATGATCTGTGGGTTTCTAAAATCAATGCCTTTCCTGTAATCTTTTATTCAAAAGGATGACATATCTCCTCTTTCATGCTGTTGTTTCGGTTGAGGCTCCGGGACCCTCATATTAAAAAGGCCTGAGCATAAATAAGTGTCACAGTTGTGTAATCAATGTTTTTTTCTAATTTCACGGTTGCAAATAATGATCTGTGGGTTTCTAAAATCAATGCCTTTCCTGTAATCTTTTATTCAAAAGGATGACATATCTCCTCTTTCATGCTGTTGTTTCGGTTGAGGCTCCGGGACCCTCGTATTAAAAAGGCCTGAGCATAAATAAGTGTCACGGCTGTCTAATCAATGTTTTTTACTAATTTCACGGTTGCAAATAATGATCTGTGGGTTTCTAAAATCAATGCCTTTCCTGTAATCTTTTATTCAAAAGGATGACATATCTCCTCTTTCATGCTGTTGTTTCGGTTGAGGCTCCGGGACCCTCGTATTAAAAAGGCCTGAGCATAAATAAGTGTCACGGCTGTCTAATCAATGTTTTTTTCTAATTTCACGGTTGCAAATAATGATCTGTGGGTTTCTAAAATCAATGCCTTTCCTGTAATCTTTTATTCAAAAGGATGACATATCTCCTCTTTCATGCTGTTGTTTCGGTTGAGGCTCCGGGACCCTCGTATTAAAAAGGCCTGAGCATAAATAAGTGTCACAGCTGTGTAATCAATGTTTTTTTCTAATTTCACGGTTGCAAATAATGATCTGTGGGTTTCTAAAATCAATGCCTTTACTGTAATCTTTTATTCAAAAGGATGACATATCCCCTCTTTCATGCTGTTGTTTCGGTTGAGGCTCCGGGACCCTCGTATTAAAAAGGCCTGAGCATAAATAAGTGTGATGGGTGTGTAACCAATTTTTTTTTTCTAAATTCACGATTGCAAATAATGATCTGTGGGTTTCTAAAATCAATGCCTTTACTGTAATCTTTTATTCAAAAGGATGACAGTACTACCAAAATACAGCCAATGAAAGGCCTTAGGAAGACTGAGCCAAGGTTGGATTGTAGTATTTGGTTAGGCTAATCATGATGGCCATGTAGACCACCACCACCGAAAGTCCTGGAAGTAACAGGGATGATGAGATGAAAGAGCTAAGAATAGTAGAACTTGAAACAACAGAGTTAGCCATGGGTTTTAGTGCAAAACCGCTTGGCTTTTTTTTGGCTTTGGGTGCGGCTATTCATGCAGGCCATATAGAGCTGAAAACATTCAGTGTCGTATCAGCTATTAAACTAATAAGAACAGTACTACCAAAATACAGCCAATGAAGGGCCTTAGGAAGACTGGGCCAAGGTTGGATTGTAGTATTTGGTTAGGCTAATCCTGATGGCCATGTAGACCACCACCACCGAGAGTCCTGGAAGTAACAGGGATGATGAGATGAAAGAGCTAAGAATAGTAGAACTTGAAACAACAGAGTTAGCCATGGGTGTTAGTGCAAAACCGCTTGGCTTTTTTTTGGCTTTGGGTGCGGCTATTCATGCAGGCCATATAGAGCTGAAAACATTCAGTGTCGTATCAGCTATTAAACTAATAAGAACAGTACTACCAAAATACAGCCAATGAAGGGCCTTAGGAAGTCTGGGCCAAGGTTGGATTGTAGTATTTGGTTAGGCTAATCCTGATGGCCATGTAGACCACCACTACCGAGAGTCCTGGAAGTAACAGGGATGATGAGATGAAAGAGCTAAGAATAGTAGAACTTGAAACAACAGAGTTAGCCATGAGTGTTAGTGCAAAACCGCTTGGCTTTTTTTTGGCTTTGGGTGTGGCTATTCATGCAGGCCATATAGAGCTGAAAACATTCGGTGTCGTATCAGCTATTAACCTAATAAGAACAGTACTACCAAAATACAGCCAATGAAGGGCCTTAGGAAGACTGGGCCAAGGTTGGATTGTAGTATTTGGTTAGGCTAATCATGATGGCCATGTAGACCACCACCACCGAGAGTCATGGAAGTAACAGGGATGATGAGATGAAAGAGTTAAGAATAGTAGAACTTGAAACAACAGAGTTAGCCATGGGTGTTAGTGCAAAACCGCTTGGGTTTTTTTTGGCTTTTGGTGCGGCTATTCATGCAGGCCATATAGAGCTGACAACATTCGGTGTCGTATCAGCTATTAAACTAATAAGAACAGTACTACCAAAATACAGCCAATGAAGGGCCTTAGGAAGACTGGGCCAAGGTTGGATTGTAGTATTTGGTTAGGCTAATCATGATGGCCATGTAGACCACCACCACCGAGAGTCCTGGAAGTAACAGGGATGATGAGATGAAAGAGCTAAGAATAGTAGAACTTGAAACAACAGAGTTAGCCATGGGTGTTAGTGCAAAACCGCTTGGCTTTTTTTTGGCTTTGGGTGCGGCTATTCATGCAGGCCATATAGAGCTGACAACATTCGGTGTCGTATCAGCTATTAAACTAATAAGAACAGTACTACCAAAATACAGCCAATGAAGGGCCTTATGAAGACTGGGCCAAGGTTGGATTGTAGTATTTGGTTAGGCTAATCATGATGGCCATGTAGACCACCACCATCGAGAGTCCTGGAAGTAACAGGGATGATGAGATGAAAGAGCTAAGAATAGTAGAACTTGAAACAACAGAGTTAGCCATGGGTGTTAGTGCAAAACCGCTTGGCTTTTTTTTGGCTTTGGGTGCGGCTATTCATGCAGGCCATATAGAGCTGACAACATTCGGTGTCGTATCAGCTATTAAACTAATAAGAACAGTACTACCAAAATACAGCCAATGAAGGGCCTTATGAAGACTGAGCCAAGGTTTGATTGTAGTATTTGGTTAGGGCTAATCATGATGGCCATGTAGACCACCATGTAGTAATAAGAACAGTACTACCAAAATACAGCCAATGAAGGGCCTTAGGAAGACTGAGCCAAGGTTGGATTGTAGTATTTGGTTAGGCTAATCATGATGGCCATGTAGACCACCACCACCGAGAGTCCTGGAAGTAACAGGGATGATGAGATGAAAGTGCTAAGAATAGTACTACTTGAAACAACAGAGTTAGCCATGGGTGTTAATCCAAGACCGCTTGGATTTATTTTTGTATTGGGTGCAGCTAATCATGCAGGCCATATAGAGCTGACAACATTCGGTGTTGTATCAGCTATAAAAATAATAAGAACTGTACTATCAAAATACAGACAATGAAGGGCCTATGAAGACTGAGCAAAGGTTGGATTGTAGTATTTTGTTCGGCTAATCATGATGGCCATGTAGACCGCCCGTAACAGGGATGAAAGTGCTAAGAATAGTATTAATTGAAACAACAGAGTTAGACATGGGTGTTAGTCTAAGACCACTCAGCTTTTTTTTGGGTTTGGGTGCAGCTAATCATGAAGGACAGATAGAACTGCCACCATTTGGTGTTGTAACAGGTATGAAAATGCAAAGAACAGTACTACTTAACACAACCTACTTACCATGGGTCCCAGAGCATATGTTTGGTTGTTATATTTTGTAAGGGTAATCATGCAGGCCATATAGACCTCCACCGATAGGGTGAGTATGAGTAACAGCTATTAAAATGCGAAGGACATTACTAATTAACACAACATAGTTACCATGGGTCGCAGACCAAGAGCAGATGTCTTATTATTATATTTTGTATGGGTAATCATCCAGGCCGTATAGACCTCACCAAATAGGGGGAGTTACAGAGATTAAAGTGCTAAGAATGGTAGTACTTAAAACACAACCTCGTTAAAATAGGTAGCAGACCACATGTCTTATTATTATAATTTTTCAGGGTAATCTGGCAGGCCATATAGAACTCCTCCGATAGGGGGGGAGAACAGGGATTAAAGTGCTAAGAAAAGTACTAATTGACACAAGCTTGACACAAGCTAGTTGGGTCCAAGAACGCATGTTTGATTATTAGAATTTATTAGGGTAATTATATATCTAACAAATCTATCTATTTCTCTTCTATCGATTCTATCTAACTATCATTCTATGTATATCTATCCTATCTATCACTTTCAATCTATCTTCTGTCCGGGATATTTTGAGACAGCCACTTTGGGAATGTTAGTTGATTTAGACCCATTATGGCTTAAAAGCAGACTCTGCATCAACTATGTAATTTTCCATGGGAGTTTTGCCAGGGATCCCCCTCCAGCATGCAACAGTCCAGGTGTTAGTACCCTTGAAACAACTTTTCCATCACTATTGTGGCCAGAAAGAGTCCTTGTAGGTTTTAAAGTTAGCCTGCCTATTGAATTCAATGGCGGTTTGCGCGGTTCGCGCGTTCGCAAACAATACCAGAAGTTCGAGTCCGCGGTTCGCGAACCGAAAATTTTAGGTTCGCGACATCACTAGTGACACTGTGCCCTGGCAGGCCCTGAAACGCACACGTGTGAAGGAAACTGACTGCTATTATTTCACAGTCAAAAAAGTGTTGTTTTTTTTAAATGTACACACTTGTTACACCAGATATTAGCTGCACTGGTGTGACACTGTGCCCTGGCAGGCCCTGAGACACATACGTGTGAAGTAAATTGACTGCTATTATCTCACAGTCAAATTTCTTTTTTTTTTTTTTAATGTACACTACTGTTACACCAGATATGAGTTGCACTGGTGTGACACTGTGCCCTGGCAGGCCCTGAAACGCACACGTGTGAAGGAAACTGACTGCTATTATTACACAGTCAAATTTCTAGTTTTTTTTTTATGTACACTGCTGTTCCACCAGATATTAGTTGCACTGGTGTGACACTGTGCCCTGGCAGGCCCTGAAACGCACACGTGTGAAGGAAACTGACTGCTATTATTTCACAGTCAAAAAGTGTTGTTTTTTTTAAATGTACACTACTGTTACACCAGATATGAGTTGCACTGGTGTGACACTGTGCCCTGGCAGGCCCTGAAACGCACACGTGTGAAGGAAACTGACTGCTATTATTTCACAGTCAAATTTCTAGTTTTTTTTTTAATGTACACGACTGTTACACCAGATATGAGTTGCACTGGTGTGACACTGTGCCCTGGCAGGCCCTGAAACGCACACGTGTGAAGGAAACTGACTGCTATTATTTCACAGTCAAAAAAGTGTTGTTTTTTTAAATGTACACTACTGTTACACCAGATATGAGTGGGGGCACTGGGCAAGTGGGCACAGTATACGCTGTGAGCCTGAAACATATGCTGGCAGGCAAATGCAATTAGATTACACAGGGAAAAAAAAAAGCAGACTGATGTTATAGCCCTAAAAATGGCTTTTTGGGGTGCTGTCCTTACAGCAGAGATCAGATGAGTCCTTCAGGACTGTAGTGGACACTGAATACACTAGCCTAGCTATCAATTTCCCTATTAAATCAGCAGCAGCTACACTGTCCCTCCTCTCACTAAGAATGCAGCTTTTGAATGAATCTAAAATGGATGCTGTCCAGGAGGTGGGAGGGTCTGGGAGGGAGGGTCTGCTGCTGATTGGCTGGAATGTGTCTTCTGACTGTGAGGTACAGGGTCAAAGTTTACTCAATGCTGACGAATAGGGGGCGGACCAAACATCACATAAGTTCGCCCGCTGCGGCAAGAACGAACAAGCTATGTTCGCCGGGAACTATTCGCCGGCGAACTATTCGGGACATCTCTAATGAATAATATTCTTTACTTTATACTTTCACAAAATAGAAACAAACCTAACCTAAATTAATAGACATAATACTTAAGAATCAATATCTGAGAAAATCTAAAAATCTTTTGTACATAGATAATGTTATATCTCAGCAGCATTTTAAAAGTGTAAATTACTTTAGCATAGTATCTATATAGTTATATTGACATTGACCCTTGTTGATTCTCCTGATAATGATAGTTCTTACATTTGTTATTAAAGATCTAACTTAATCTCCATTGTATTTTTCTGTGGAAAATGCTGCCAAGAAAACAAAATCTAATAACAAAGATGGTATTTTCACCAATTAAACTATAATATGTGTAGTATATATTTTTAGGTATTAAGAATATTCCTTATAGTCTTATAGTACACGTTTCTAAGGTATTTGTTTGTCTAGTGATATCTGTTGTTCATGAACAGAAATTTTATGAGATAGAATGGCCAATATCCTCTGTTAAACCAATGAGTTTGGTGCTTCCTTTGAAAGTTTTTGTCTTAACAAGCATTTTTTAGAGTTTTGCTTAGTGCTTGGGTGAAACATTAACTATTGGGTTGCTCAGCTGCTTCCCATGGGAAAAGTTAAGAGAGATACCACTGAGTTTTGACATCATTAAGAAGAGAATTGTGTTGATGTCAATTAGTGGAGACAGCTAAAGAGTAATGTCATAAAATCTGTGAAGTGTAACATAGTGAGGAGAAGCTGAATGGAAGAAGGAAATAGTTTTAAAGAAGCAAGTTAGAAGACTTTATTATTTTAATAAAATGTAAAAATTTCCACACACAAAAACTGTATGGAACATGAAAAATGGATGAGTGGAAAGGATTTAAAAGATAGCAGCACATAGATGTGATATTTGGTATTTATTTTTAAAAAACAAACACATTTATATTTATATTTATATTTGAAACAGATTTCTGAGATGGACACACAAAAGATTATTTTGGGTCCTACAAATTGTAAGGATTGGTCAGTGAAAACCTTAACCTTGTGGAGACCTTTAAACTCTTTCCTGAAATCTGGTCACATTTGATAACTGTGACTCAAATTGTAATAGATCAATTAAATAGTATGTTTATTGAGAAAAACTTGCTGTATGTGAGACACCTGAGAAGAAAGCAAAAGTACCAATGAGAATAATGGAATATAAAAATTGTCTACATTGATTCTTCTTCTTCTTCTTCTTCTTCTTCTTCTTCTTCTTCCATGTGGTTAACAATAATATCTTAGTTTTTTGGCTTTTTATCAATGGTGGAAAAAAATAAAATAAAAAAAAATATATATATATATTCATTTAAGTCAAAAATATTTCAGTTTTTGTTTGGTTAAAATAGGGTTGCTTTCCTGACTAAAAAATGTGTTTCATGCTGGTGGAGGTGTGTAAAAAAAGAAAAACTTTTGGTATTATCCTGATTCGCTAGTGAGTAAACTGGTCCTAAAGATGAGTTGTACAAAAAAAGATGATTTCCTGTTAATTTTTAAGATCTATCAATGTTATTTTTAAATTTTAGGATAATTACTGCCTTACAAAGGGAGGTATTTTTTCAAGAATTATTCTCTCTTGGAAAATGACATTTTATAGTTTTACAGTCTTTCCTTCATTTAAAAAAAGGATTTGCAGATTCTATAGCAAACCTGTAAAGCAGTGAAGCATTATGTACAAGTCTGTTTTAGGAAAAGATCTCAAAACTGCAATAGGATTGCAAAGAATCCTGGTAAAAAAATAAATAAATAACACAATGTTGTGCTTTCTTTTACTCTCATTTGGAAACCTAAGATACATTTTACAAAGACATTACAATTCTATCTTTTTCTATTTTACTTGCAACCTACAGCTAAGCCCCACAATATTTCAGACATTAAAACGACTGAATAACTGTCCCCCATGTCACTCATTCTTCTGTTGGAATATTTCCATATTGTTAACATTCAAACATTGAATACAACAATTGAATATTGATCCTTATACACTGATAATGAAGTCTATAAGAATCATCGTTTGAGGGTTGACATTTTGAATATACTGGCCCATTTGACATACAGTAAAATAGATTTTCCTTTGCAAAAATTAATGTTGAATGTTCTGTCCAGAAAACAGTATTCAATTGTGGTTAAAATATGTTGGCTTAAATCAGTTGAATGGCATAATTATAGTAACACATATGATATTTTAGATTATGAGTTTCCAAAGACACAGGCCTAGATTTAGAGTTGGGCGGTAGCCGTCAAAACCAGCGTTAGAGGCTCCTAACGCTGGTTTTGGGCTACCGCCGGTATTTGGAGTCAGTCAGGAAAGGGTCTAATGCTCACTTTCCAGCCGCAACTTTTACATACCGCAGATCCCCTTACGTCAATTGCGTATCCTATCTTTTCAATGGGATCTTTCTAACTCTGGTATTTAGAGTCGTGGCTGAAGTGAGCGTTAGAAATCTAACGACAAAACTCCAGCCGCAGAAAAAAGTCAGTAGTTAAGAGCTTTCTGGGCTAACGCCGGTTTATAAAGCTCTTAACTACTGTGCTCTAAAGTACACTAACACCCATAAACTACCTATGTACCCCTAAACCGAGGTCCCCCCACATCGCCGCCACTCAATTACATTTTTTTAACCCCGTTATACTTATGTACCCCTAATCTGCTGCCCCTAACACTGTCGACCCCTATATTATATTTATTAACCTGCCCCCCACAACGTCGCCGCCAGCTACCTACAATAATTAACCCCTAATCTGCTGACCGCCACCTACGTTATCCTTATGTACCCCTAATCTGCTGCCCCTAACATCGCCGACCCCTATATTATATTTATTAGCCCCTAATCTGCCCCCCTCAACGTCGCCTCCACCTGCCTACACTTATTAACCCCTAATCTGCCGAGCGGATCTCACCGCTACTATAATAAAGTTATTAACCCCTAATCCGCCAAATTGTAATTTAGAATAGGGTAGGGCATTTTTTTATTTGGGGGGGTCTTTGTTATTTTATTAGGGGGCTTAGAGTAGGTGTAACTAGTTCAAAATTGTTATAATATTTTTCTAATGTTTGTAAATATTTTTTTAATTTTTGTAACTTAGTTCTTTTTTATTTTTTGTACTTTAGTTAGTTTATTTAATTGTAGTTATTTGTAGGTATTGTATTTAATTTATTTAATGATAGTGTAGTGTTAGGTTTAATTGTAGGTAATTGTAGGTATTTTATTTAATTAATTTATTGATAGTGTAGTGTTTAATTGTAACTTAGGTTAGGATTTATTTTACAGGCAATTTTGTAATTATTTTAACTATTTTAGCTATTAAATAGTTCTTAACTATTTAATAGCTATTGTACCTGGTTAAAATAAATACAAAGTTACCTGTAAAATAAATATAAATCCTAAAATAGATACAATATAATTATAATTTATATTGTAGCTATATTAGGATTTATTTTACAGGTAAGTATTTAGCTTTAAATAGGAATAATTTATTTAATAAGAGTTAATTTATTTCGTTAGATTTAAATTATATTTAATTTAGGGGGGTGTTAGTGTTAGGGTTAGACTTAGCTTTAGGGGTTAATACATTTATTAGAATAGTGGTGAGCTCCAGTCGGCAGATTAGGGGTTAATAATTGAAGTTAGGTGTCGGCGATGTTAGGGAGGGCATATTAGGGGTTAATACTATTTATTATAGGGTTATTGAGGCGGGAGTGAGGCGGATTAGGGGTTAATAACTTTATTATAATAGCGATGCGGTCCGCTCGGCAGATTAGGGGTTAATAAGTGTAGGCAGGTGGAGGCAACATTGTGGGGGGCAGATTAGGGGTTAATAAATATAATATAGGGGTCGGCGGTGTTAGGGGCAGCAGATTAGGGGTACATAGGGATAATGTAAGTAGCGGCGGTTTACGGAGCGGCAGATTAGGGGTTAACAAATATGCAGGGGTCAGCGATAGCGGGGGTGGCAGATTAGGGGTTAATAAGTGTAAGATTAGGGGTGTTTAGACTCGGGGTACATGTTAGGGTGTTAGGTGCAGACATAGGAAGTGTTTCCCCATAGGAAACAATGGGGCTGCGTTAGGAGCTGAACGCGGCTTTTTTGCAGGTGTTAGGTTTTTTTTCAGCTCAAACAGCCCCATTGTTTTCTATGGGGGAATCGTGCACAAGCACGTTTTTGAAGCTGGCCGCTTCCGTAAGCACCGCTGGTATCGAGAGTTGAAGTTGCGGTAAATATGCTCTACGCTCCTTTTTTGGAGCCTAACGCAGCCATTCTGTGAACTCTAAATACCAGCGGTATTTAAAAGGTGCAGCCAGAAAAAAGCCAGCATAGCTAACGCACCCCTTAGGCCGCAGAACTCTAAATCTAGGCTACAGTTTTGTGTCCCTTTAACTGTAATCTCTACCAACCTTTCATACAGAAGACTTTTTCAGAAACAAAATTGATTAATAAAGAACAGAAACACATTATGTTATGTTTTGTTGATTGGGATTTATTTGTACATGATTTTACAATACCATCTGTCAGTAGTCTTTAAACTACATCCCTATGGTTATATCCAAAGCCTTTTTTTTAAATCTAATTTTCAAATAGATTTTATATTTTTTATAGACCCCTATTCTGTTCCAAAACTGTGCCATAAATCCTATAAAGTAAATAAAATAATAATTGTGTTAAATTATTGAACTGATAAACTATCATTCTAATTGCATACAGCAGGATGATAATTCTATGAAACATGTCTGTGCTTGTCTTTGCTAGGCATACCGTTTTAAAAGAAAAACCACACCATGGTAATCTCGTCTAATGCTGGCTCCATTACCAGAAATGTTATTTTTCCATCTGTCAGTTATTGATGCTACTCTAAGAAGAAGACATCCTGCACAGAGGCAATTTTGTCTATTGTAGAACACATACCAGATAAGCCTTTCACTTGCAAATGTAAGGTTAAAAGGCTTCTGCTTTATTTTCTCTGAGTCTCTATAAAATCTACTTATTCATGCATCTATACCTGTGATTGGTATACTAAATCAGTGTGCATGAACTCAAATGCACCAAATATAGGTTCTCCAGTATGTTCATCTTCCAATTATTTTTTTAAAACTTCAGCATGAGGATTCACAAGAATCAGAATTTTTACTAGTTACTATCTTTCAGTCAGACATATATATATATATATATATATATATATATATATATATATATATATATATATATATATATATTTATTTATTTATTTATTTATTTATTTATATAATATGGTAAGTATACATTTTAAACCTCAAGATAAGAAAAAGAGCTCAGCAGGGAAATATTTTTCCAAAGGTCTAATTTGGAAACCTTACACTGCTTTTTTCCATTGGGAGTAAACACTACAGTTATATTTTGAGTATTTGAAAACCGTTCACACAGCGTATTAGCACTATATGCTTTAATTTCAGAACAGGAAAGCTTAATCAATCATTGAACTGTTATATGTCAGTTGTGAACTATTGAGGAATTTGATGCTAAGGATACAAATAGTAACTAAGCAAGATAAAGGGAAAAAAAACATGCTTACAGTTTTTTTTTATTCTTTTAAAAGCACCATTAATGTTTTAATAATAAATTAAAACAGCATATAGGATTTTTTTTAAGTCTAAAAATATTATATGGATAAGAGGATAAAAAAGAAATGTAAAACTTTGTGCATCACTGAACAAAAGCAAAACCCAATGCTTTCAGAATGAAAATGCAGGTGTAATACATATTAACATTTTCAATGTACGCATCATGATTGGATAAATCCTTTGTGTGTATTGCAGACAAATTGATAAAGCAAAGACTTTAAACGTTAGCCCAAAAAGGTTAAACACTATAGCTATTTAACTTTACATTTTATTTATATCAGTTCAATTAGAACCAGCTTAGTTCTAATTGAGAAATTTAGAATGAACATCTATTGATACTTTGACATTTTAAGAATGTTAAAAGACCCAAAGTAAAGATAAAGAGCTCCATGTACTAAGGAACAAATTTGGCTTTGGACTCCTTGCAGGCAAGTCTACCCATGGGAGCCTACTTAGCGCAATGTAAGAAGCAGTGATTGACTGGACAAGCAACATCAGCAAATACTTGTCAAATAGCACATATGGACAGCGCACATATAGTGTCATCTGCCCACTCACAATGAAGACAGGTTCCCATTTTGACCACCCACAGATTAGTACACGGGGCACAAAATATAGCACACATATTCTCTTTTAAGTTATACATTTTCTGGAGCTGCGCTAGAAGTATATTTGTAAAGCTTAACTGCAACCCAGACTTGTTCTTCCAGGATTACTTACAAGCCCTAGCCTCATTCAATTGGTTGCCTATGAGAGGGACAGGGTTACACACATGATAGCAGTCTTAAATTTCGGCAGCCTATGTTACTCCAGATAATGCGTGCAGACAGTTTCTCTCTATGAGAACCTTCTTCACACGTATATGTATATTTATTATATATTTGTTATATATTTTTTCTGCTTTGCTGTAAAATTTTCCTGAATTATCCTGGCATGCCCCAGTTACACATTAGTCCATAACCGGCAGCAGAAAGGGTGACCAGAAGCATGATTCCAATCAGACTTTTCAATGGGAGTATTCATGAATTACATTTGACTTCCCAAACATTATTCTGATGTGGAACTACACAAATGTAAAGTAGCAAAAGGTGGCAATGTAAAAAAAATTCTGAAAGGACAAAATGATGTGCACATACATAAGTGATAACTAATATTGAGAGACAGATGATTATGGCATAAATTATATAGCTCAGGTATTCCTTACTATGTTGTTACTATTGGAAATCATTGCGTTCATTTTTATTTTTTTACATTTATCGTAAAAACATAATCAGATGTTTGAGTCAGGACAAACTCTCTGCCCTCTCATCACTGGTTGTTACTTTTTCTGAATACAGCTCATCACATAGTTTAACAAAATGCCTACAGTATATTATTAATGAATTGCAAATAGTCTACATCAAAGTCATCAAAGTTTCTAGATTTCCTGACGTTTTAGGATATAATTTGGAAAATATATTACAGTTCACACCAAATTTCTACATCTCTGCTATAGATCCACTTTCACCCACCAACACAAATATAAAAGGTAAAGATGATGGCTGATTATCCTTAAGTCAACATTTTCCTGAAACTTCTATAATTCGCCTACCCCCCTCTAAGCCCGCCCTTTTCCTTTTCAAATTCTCTTTCAACAATACTTTTGAATAATCCATTCACCATACTGCTCCACATTTCAAAATATCTAAACACACACACACACACACAACAAAATTCAAATGTTTCCTCTAGAACCCCCCACACCTTCATCACACCATTCCCCTATGCTTATATTGCTTTTATAGACATGTACACAACAATTGAAGTAACTGTTAAAAAAATATCATTTATGCTTACCAGATGAATTCCTTTCCTTCCGGATAGGGAGAGTCCACGGCTTCATTTATTACTGTTGGGAAATACAACACCTGGCCACAAGGAGGAGGCAAAGATACCCCAGCCAAAGGCTTAAATATCCCACCTAGTTCCTCATTACCCCAGTCATTCTGCTGAGGGAACAATGAAAAGTAGGAGAAATATCAGGGTATAAATGGTGCCAGAAGAATAAGATAAATAATAGGGGGCCACCCTTAGACAAGGAGAAATGAGTGGGGGCCATGGACTCTCCCTATCCAGAAGGAAAGGAATTTATCTGCTAAGCATTAAATTATGTTTTCCTTCCTAAGATAGGGAGAGTCCACGGCTTAATTACTTACTGTTGGGAAAACTACAGGGAGTGCAGAATTATTAGGCAAATTAGTATTTTGACCACATCATCCTCTTTATGCATGTTGTCTTACTCCAAGCTGTATAGGCTTGAAAGCCTACTACCAATTAAGCATATTAGGTGATGTGCATCTCTGTAATGAGAAGGGGTGTGGTCTAATGACATCAACACCCTATATCAGGGTGCATAATTATTAGGCAACTTCCTTTCCTTTGGTAAAATGGGTCAAAAGAAGGAATTGACATGCTCAGAAAAGTCAAAAATAGTGAGATATCTTGCAGAGGGATGCAGCACTCTTAAAATTGCAAAGCTTCTGAAGCGTGATCATCGAACAATCAAGCATTTCATTCAAAATAGTCAACAGGGTCGCAAGAAGCGTGTGGAAAAACCAAGGCGCAAAATAACTGCCCATGAACTGAGAAAAGTCTAGCGTGCAGCTGCCAAGATGCCACTTGCCACCAGTTTGGCCATATTTCAGAGCTGTAACATCACTGGAGTGCCCAAAAGCACAAGGTGTGCAATACTCAGAGACATGGCCAAGGTAAGAAAGGCTGAAAGACGACCACCACTGAACAAGACACACAAGCTGAAATGTCAAGACTGGGCCAAGAAATATCTCAAGACTGATTTTTCTAAGGTTTTATGGACTGATGAAATGAGAGTGAGTCTTGATGGGCCAGATGGATGGGCCCGTGGCTGGATTGGTAAAGGGCAAAGAGCTCCAGTCTGACTCAGATGCCAGCAAGGTGGAGGTGGAGTACTGGTTTGGGCTGGTATCATCAAAGATGAGCTTGTGGGGCCTTTTCGGGTTGAGGATGGAGTCAAGCTCAACTCCCAGTCCTACTGCCAGTTTCTGGAAGAAACCTTCTTCAAGCAGTGGTACAGGAAGAAGTCTGCATCCTTCAAGAAAAACATGATTTTCATGCAGGACAATGCTCCATCACACGCGTCCAAGTACTCCACAGCGTGGCTGGCAAGAAAGGGTATAAAAGAAGAAAATCTAATGACATGGCCTCCTTGTTCACCTGATCTGAACCCCATTGAGAACCTGTGGTCCATCATCAAATGTGAGATTTACAAGGAGGGAAAACAGTACACCTCTCTGAACAGTGTCTGGGAGGCTGTGGTTGCTGCTGCACGCAATGTTGATGGTGAACAGATCAAAACACTGACAGAATCCATGGATGGCAGGCTTTTGAGTGTCCTTGCAAAGAAAGGTGGCTATATTGGTCACTGATTTGTTTTTGTTTTGTTTTTGAATGTCAGAAATGTATATTTGTGAATGTTGAGATGTTATATTGGTTTCACTGGTAAAAATAAATAATTGAAATGGGTATATATTTGTTTTTTGTTAAGTTGCCTAATAATTATGCACAGTAATAGTCACCTGCACACACAGATATCCCCCTAAAATAGCTATAACTAAAAACAAACTAAAAACTACTTCCAAAACTATTCAGCTTTGATATTAATGAGTTTTTTGGGTTCATTGAGAACATGGTTGTTGTTCAATAATAAAATTAATCCTCAAAAATACAACTTGCCTAATAATTCTGCACTCCCTGTATACCCAAGCTCCAGAGGACACGGAATTAATAATGGGAGGGAACAAAAAGGAAGAGGCTGACCCTATTCTGAGGGCACCACAGCCTGCAAAACTTTTCTCCTGAAAGCTGCTTCAGCCAAAGCAAAAACCCGTTGTTGTAGATACCACTAGTAACTGGTTTACAAGCATGAATAAAAGTATCAATGACACTCTCAGTTAAACCTCTCTTTGCTAAGACCAAGTGTTCAATCTCCACATAGTCAGCCTCAGAGAATCTAGATTTTGATGAACAAATGGACCTTGTAACAGCAGGTCTCTGCGACAAGGTAATTTCAACAGAGGAAATGAGGACATCCCCACTAGATCCACCAACCACGTCCTTCATGTCCACGATGGAGCAATCAGGATTACTGATACTCACTCCTAGTTGATGCGGGCCACCACTCGAGAAAGAAGCGGTAATGGAGGAAAAAGATATATGAGATTGAACCTCCAGGGCACTGCTAGTGCATCTATTAGATCCGCATGGGGATCCTTTGACCTCGACCCGTACCAGGGTAGCTGAGTATTGAGATGGGACGTCATGAGATCTATCTCCGGCATCCCCCACTTCTGCATAGCTATGCAAACACCTTGGGATAGAGAAACCATTCCTGTGGGTAGAAGGATTTCCTGCTGAGAAAATCTGCCTCCCAGTTGTCAACACCGGGAATGTGGATCACTGACAACGAATAGCTGTGGGCCTCCACCCACTCCAGAATCTGAGATACTTCCTTCATTGCCAAAGAACTTCTCGTTCCCCCTGATGGTTGATGTTAGCCACCAAGGATATATTGTCTGATTGAAATCTGATAAACTGGGACAAACCCAAATGTGGTCAAGCCTTCAGGGCATTGAAGATTGCCCTTAGTTCCAAAATTGACTGGGAGGGAGGACTCCTCCTGAGTCCACAACCCATGGACCTTACTGGCACCCCAAACAGCTCCCCATCTGGAAAGGCTTGTGTCCATAGTCCCCTGAGTTCTGGCAATGGCTAGAAGAGACCTCAGTACCTTCGTAAGGATTCTTGGAGCAGTAGCTAGGCCAAACGGAAGGGCAATGAACTGGAAGTGCTGGTCCAGGAATGCAAACCTCAGGAACTGAAAGTGTTCCCTGTGGATTGGAACAAGAAGGTAAGCACCGGGGGGAACTTCTGGGCGGCGACCATGATAGGTTGTGTTGTTGTGAGCTGTTCCAGTATTCCCACAATATCTGCAAAATATCTCTAGATCCAGCTACCATCCAGACACTACCCAGCAGATATTTGTTTAAAGATAAATTCATCCCCTAAGTGATGTTTTTTTATTGGGGATTGCTGCCCGCTACAACGATCTGGAGCTAAATCTGAGGTTAAGACCTCATTCTAACCCCCCAGTGGTATATCCTTGGGATACTGCAGTCGCATAGGGCATGAGTGCTCTAATACAACCTAAGACTTAAAATACTAATTTCAAGCAACCGCATAAAGTCTGCCACAGAGATTTCAAATGGAGACTGCTGCAAGCTTCTTAATAGAACTGAGCCACTTGCTCACTGGCTATCAAGATGCATTTGAGGAAAAATTGCAAATGGCATCTAGCCCGAACCAGTGTACTCTTCAGAGGCTTCTTCAACAGCAACCTAGCTACTTGGAAGGAGAGAGTACTGAAGCTTCCTATCTTCAGAGCTCGTTACCTACTACTGACTACTCTAAAAGAGAACATGCTCTCATCAATCCAGCTACAGACCCTGAGGCCAGGGACAACAGTGCCACAAACACGGGAGAACAGCCATCAGCAAATTAGGAGCCCAACTGGTACATGGTTGGTCTGGGAAGATCTGCTCTTACAGTGAATCCAGAGGCTAAAACCCCAGCACTCTTTCAGTTTGCAACCAACGTTTCTGCTGCGCTCCAACCACTTGCTCTGCTTGGCTATGAAAGCGCTCTGACTAGGCAGGGTTTAGCCATAAATTTCTGGGCTTTCCCACAGCTGTCCTCCACCTCCATATGCACGGAGAAGCCAAATATGTGCCGGGACTTTGTCAGCTCTCAACTAGCAACTACGTGTGCCACTAACTCTCTTGTTCCTTACCTTTACAAATTAGGAAGTCACTTGGCTGGTGGGATTTATCAAGCTATCCTTGTCGCCACTGGTAAAAACATCGGCTGTGAATGGGATTGCACCTGTGCTATGAAAATTTTGTCCCACTCAGGCATAGTCTAGGGTGGAAGCCCATATCATAGCAGTATACGGCTGCTCATGCATCAGAAAAAATAAAAAATAGGGCTCTTGCCAGCAAAACTTTTTATTTTTTGTTAACCCTACATGGCAAAGATCAGGACACTTCATTTTTCTATGACTCTCAGATAAAAACAAAAAATTCCATCACTTTTGATATACTGCTCTCTGTGTGGCGAATTGCCTATGTTGCCTTAGAAAACATATTCATTTAAGGTCTCACTGAGGTCATTACACACATTTACACTGTAAGATTAAGTATGCATGCTGCCTTGCTTTTGTTTTTGTTGCTTGAGTTCACTTCATATAACTATAATTTTCCCAGTTAATAGTTCTGCATTTCTCTAGGTTGCTTAATCTGATTTTATAAGCCCACTCTCAATACTCTTCTAAAAAGGGTTACCTTCCTGTAGTATGTTGCTGTAACATAGTGTTTTATGGCTTTGACAAGAGGCACTGTAGGTGATAGACAGCATTCTACATTTAATGAAATATAGGACCTTCATATAACTTCTCACTCAGCGCTCTGCCAGTGATATAAGGCATAAACAATATTTCTGGGCACATTTTTAATTGCCCCCCCTAACATTGAAAAGTAATAGTTTTTTATATCCCTCTACTACCTTATGTATAATAGTTAAGAGGCACCATTGCAACAAGGGGGATCCATAATAATGGATGAGAGAGAACTCACCTGCTAATATCCAACACAATTTATCCCCCCTGCCTTATATATCTTAAGATCCATAGTAATACCCCTTTGTATATAATGTATGGTGCGGTAATTGGTTTATGTCCAATCATGGTAGGCTAGAGGGGTGCAGCATAAAGTCATCCTCCCATCTTTAGTACATATATACATACTCCTTACATTTACTGAGTATTTGAAGTCACACATTTATCTGTTAGGTTGCAGTTTGTTATACTACCACATCATTATTGTATCAGTTGTTTGACTATTACATGTTAACCAGAAGGTCCAAGAGTGGCCTCCAGGGTAACTGCCATTTATGTTATCACAATATGTTTCCAGGTGGTCCATGAGCGGTCAGTATAATATTTACTCAAATGCTAAATGTTCTTGTATAACACAAAAAAAGAGTTTTCTGAGATATATGTCTTAATAGCTATAATTTTATGTCTTTATTGTTCATTTGCTCTAAAACTTGTCATTATCTTTTTCATTTTTGTGACATGACACTATTTTCTTTTTGTTTGTTTTTAAAAAACCTCAATAAAATATTAAATCAAAAAATAAAAAGTAGGTAAGCGTCCTTCAGATCTAAAGAGGTCATAAACTGGCCTTCCTGAACTAAAGGAAGGATGAACCTTATCGTATCCATCTTGAAGGAAGGGACACTGAGAAATGTGTTCAAGCACTTTAGGTCCAGAATTGGGCAGAAAGTTCCCTCCTTCTTTGGGACCACGAAAAGGTTTAAATAAAACCCCAAACCTCTTTCTTCAATAGGCACCGGGACAACAACTCCTAAGGAGGTTAGGTCCTGAACACACCCTAGAAAGGCATCCCTCTTTTCTGGTCTGTAGACAGGTTGGAGAGTAGGAATCTTCCCCTGGGCAGATGAGATTCAAAACCTATCTTGTATCCCTGAGTACAGCCTCCAGGACCCACAGATCCTTTACATCCATGAACCAAGCATCTGAAAAAAGAGACAGTCTGCCACCTACATGATCCAATCCCGGATCGGGACCGACCGTTCATGCCGATTTGTTTTCGGCAGGCTTCTTATTCTGCTTGGACTTATTCCAGGACTGAGTCAGCTTCCAAGAACTCTTGGGTTGCTCGATCTTGGAGGAGGATTGTTGTCGTTGGGATTTGTCAGAACGAAAGAAACGAAAATTAGAAAATTGTCTTCCCTTAGACTTGTTCTTCTTATCTTGTGGTAGGAAGGCACCCTTGCCTCCGGTAAGTGTAGAAATAATGGAGTACAGGCCTGGACCAAATAAAATCTTTCGCTTGAAGGGAAGAGAAAGGAGTCTGGACTTAGAAGTTATATACGCAGACCAAGACTTCAACCGGAGTGCCTGGAGGGCTAGGACTGCAAAGCCAGAGGCCTTTGCATTTAGGCCAATAATTTGCATGTTAGCATCACAGATAAAAGAATTACCAATTCTCAGAGCTTTAATTCTGTCTTAAATATCCTCGAGGGGATACTCCACCTCAATGAGTTCCGACAAAGAGTCACACCAGTAGGTAAAAATCCTGTATGTTGAAACATCTTTCTCAGAAAGGTTTCCATTTTCTTATCCATCAGCTCTCTGAACGAAGAACTATCCTCAAGAGGTATAGTGGTACTTTTAGCAAGCGTAGAGATTGCACCATCCACCTTAGGAATGGAGCTCCACAAATCCAGTTAAGAGTCCGGGACCGGGACCAACTTTTTTAAAATTAGACGAGGGGGAAAAGGAATATCCAATTCTTTCCCATTCGTTGTTAAAAATGTTCGCCATTTTAACAGACACAGGAAAAGTCAAAGGAACTTTCCTGTCTTCGTAAACTCTATCTAATTAAGGTATCATAGGTCCTTCAGGCAGCGCGGCCTCTGGAACTATTAAGCCTAATTTAATAAAAAAATGCAAGTGCTCAATTTTAAATCTAAAGGACGGTTCCTCCACAACAGGAGGCTTAGACATCAAGGACTCCGACCCCAAAAGTTCACCCTCTAAAGCTACACAGGTTAACACATCATCGGATAACAGGGACATAATAGCTTAATCCGATAAATATTTAGATGACTCCGGGTTAGGAGATCTATGTTTAACTTTTCTCTTGCATTTGTTAGAGTGAGGTAATGCACTGAGGGCCGCAGACACTGACGTTTGTAACTGCACGCCAAAGTCTGCAGGAAGAAGGCCCCCTGCTGATAGAGAATTAGATTTGCTATGGGGAACTGCATGTGGAATGGATAATGTAGCAAGGGTAGGAATCTCATAAGGATGAGTCCTGAGAGGTAGACTGCTCAGAGGGACTAATAGCCTTGGCAGGCTTGTCTCCCTTCTTAGACTTTATAACGGTGTTAAGGTATGTGGAACATAATTGAGTGAGCAGGAAATCCACAGCCTCCTCACAATATAAACAGGTATGATTTAGTACAGAAGAAGTACCTTCTAACGTGTCAGAGTCCTCCATAGCTCAGGTTATACCCACAGAAGGACACAAATAAAAACTATTTTTTTTTTAAATGTGTTATTTTTTTTATATACTCCCAATGGCTGGGGCACTCACCACCTCCTAGACCCAGATAGTTAACAGAGGAAACGCTCGCTTTAGGTTGACATCTCAGCCGGAATGGAGGAAATGAACATAGACCACATGCTATGAAAAGTACAGCAAGTTAATAGGAGTTGTGCTACACTATCAAAAATGAGAGTGTAACCTGTTTGTTCCAGCCAAAAACATGCAGTCTATGAGCCCAGAAAATAAAATCACACAAAGCAGCATGTAAATAATTAATACACTTATTAATTAACTGTTTAATAAACCCTCCTCAGAGGATATTAACTCTGGATCCTATCAAGGTATAAAGGAGCCACACTGTGACCCTGTTATAGCATTTCATGTGTAAAAAATGTAAACAATCTTACCTCCAGGAGCCATGCTGTGGAACAGAACACAGCCTCTCAAGTGTGACAGTCTTGAAGCAGTGCTCCTAACATGGACTTGAAGGAGAGAAAGCAGGCAGTGAAACTCGTCAACACTGATTGCTTAGGAGCTGTTAGCAGTAGTCTGGATGGTTTTGCAGAAAAACTTTCCCTGCATCTCCAGACTCTAACTTTCATCAATACTCTCACTGAGAGGTTGACATGACTACTTAAAACTCCATTCCTATCTTGAAGGGCAGATACCCTTTTTCAGGACTCTCCAAATCTTCTGACACTTCTCTGCCACCTCCTATCGTGACCAAAGGAAAAGAATGACTGGGGTAATGAGTAATTTTTTTTTGCAAAGACTGTTTTTTACTACATAGATTTGGAGAACCAGATATAAGGTGCAATCTGCTCTTCTCAGGTGAGTGATTTTTATGAGTAAAAGATTTCAACCCAGAGTGACAGTAAATAGTGTCCCTATCAAGACATTAACCTGAGGTTGATCAGAGGTGACACTCTAAGATATCTTAAGGCATGTTCTAATCATTTTTATGTTATGACCAAATATGACAGACATGTCATGTTTGGTATCAGTATAATCCTTATGATGTCACAATGGGATTGCTTATAAGGGTAGGTGCATTATGTATACAGTACCATAATTATAAGGTATCCTATAACTTCAGGCAGGGATTGCAATGTGGGTTTATATCATGCCATAAAAAAGGAAGGCTATGTTCCTTGGCCTCTCTGGAAGGTGCCTGGTCAGAAACCTGACCTCAGGAAGCAAAATATATTTAAATATTTAATTGTGGTTTCAGCAAAATAATATTGTCATTCTACATGGGAGGCTGCATACAACAGTGTAAATGACCATGCAGACAGATATCTAAGTTAGTACAGAATTAGGTTCTGTTTTTTGTACTCCTTTTTTATTTTTCAAAAGCTGTTTTGCTTTTATGTGTATCTGGGTTTGTTTCCTTTTTATATACATGTTCTGTGATTCTTTTTTGTTCATAATAGAGGTTCCTTTATTAAGTTTTTACCTTTGTCTAATATTTGAACCACATTACTGAAGAGACTAGTAATAACAGTATTTTGTTTTTTAGATCTATTTTTTCCAAATTATATTTTGAGATTTTTAATCTGTTGGTCTGAGTTTTTCCTTAGCATTTCCCATATAATAATCTTTAGGCAGTGGCAGCAGAGATAGTTTAGTTTGGGTGGTGTTAAAGGGGAGTTTGGCCATTTTTCTGGGTCTAGTACAGACTAGAGAGTGTTTGTTAATCATTGCATCCACAAAACTAAGTTGGGGCGAATTTATCAAGGACTCCTGGAAACAGCAGTTATGAAGCAGCTGCTTCATAACTGGTCCACCCGCTCTGAGGCTGTGGACATCAATCCGTCCAATCTCATATGTTCGGGCTGATAGACACCCCCTGCTTGCGGCTTGTGCAATGATAAATGCAGACAGCGGAGCTGAGTGAATCATGTTGGACAGACAGATGATAAATCGGCCCTGTTGTCTTGCCTGCAGTGGCTAGACTGTGACAAACCCTGGCACTCTAAGCAGACTCGCTACCTGCAAAAATGCTCCTGTGCTACTGAACGTGCCTGGAGGAAATCCTGCTCTGAACCAGATTTCCTCCACTATAAGTTCATTCTTTATTCTTACTCCTATGTCCTTCACTTAGCCAAGAAAACCTACTTCTCTTCTCTTATATCTACTCACTCCTCAAACCCTAAATGTCTCTACTCCATTTTCAACTCTCTCCGCTATCCACCTGCACCACCCCCTTCATCTGCCTTTAGTGCTCAAGACATAGCAGATTACTTTTTCAACAAAACACTTACCATCCAAAGTAATATCCCAACACAAGACTGCAACCTTCCATCTCTGCCCCCGGCCACCCCCTCCACCACTTTCCGCACCTTCCCCCCAACCCCTGAGAATGAAGTGAGTTCCCTATTATCTTCTTCACACCTCACTACCTGCCCACTTGACCCTATCTCTTCACATCTAATACCTTCTCTGTCTTCTACCCTCATTCCAGCTCTTACTCACATATTCAACCTATCCTTTACTACCGGTTCATTCCTATCTTCCTTCAAGCATACAAAGGTCACCGCATCCTCAAAAAACACCTCTCCCAATTCTCTGTATCTGCTGCACCTCTCTGTGAGTCTCTTTACTGGCTTCCCATTCACAGAAGAATTAAATTCAACCCTGACCTACAAAGCCCTTACCAACGCAGCCCCCCGCACCTGTTCTCACTCATCAGCAAATATACTCGAGCCCGCCCCCTAAGATCCAATAATGACCTGTTCCTTGCATCTTCTACCATCACCTCCTCCCATGCTAGACTACAGGGCTTCTTTTGTGCAGCACCAACCATCTGGAATGCACTTTCTCAAGCTGTCAGACTTTCCCCTAACCTTTCCTCCTTTAAACGCTCCCTAAAGACCTTTTTGTTCAGGGGAGCCTATCTCCAAATCAGTAACAAATTAATTCCACTTGTCTAATAGCTGCCCTCATCTAATTGAACACTAACATCATGCTCACCTTTGCAGTCCCAACCTCCTGTTTCTCACTCTCCTACCCATCTAGATTGTAAGTTCCCACAGGAACAGGGCCCTCAATTCCCCCTGTATTTATTTGTTAAACTTTGGTGTCTTTTATATTGTATTGTACTGTACTTTTATCATTGTACCAATGGACAGTGCTGCAGAAACTCTTGGAGCTTTATAAATAAATAATAATAATAATAATAATAATAATAATAATAATAATAATAATAATAATAATATCTTATATAAGGCATATGCAACTTACCTAAGTTGCATATGTCACTTGTATAAGGCATATGAAACTTATCTATCTTGCTTTACCATTGTAGTACTGTGTTATTATTGTAAATTAATTAAAATATTAAAAAGTATAGGTCAAAAAACAAAAGCAAAACAATTTTAAGTAGTTAACAAACATTTAAAAAAAAGGTCTTTCAAGATGATTGTCTTAGTCTGACATTTCTAGGTGTTCAAAACATAGCAAAACATAATTTTACAGATTGCAAAATGTTTGTTTAAATCTTTAAAATACAATCGGCTAGATTACGAGTTGTGCGTTAGGCTGAAAAAGCAGCATTAACAGGTCCTAACGCTGCTTTTTCCCTACCACTGCTATTAAGAGTCTTGCAGGTTTAGGGTCACCGCACACTTCTTTGGCCTTACCACAAACTGACTTACGTAAGCTTCATAAAGTCTTTTTTCTATGGTACTTCCATAGCGCTGGTATTACAAGTCTGTCCTGGGAGGCCAAAAAGTGAGCGGTACACTCTCTACCTCCAAGATCCCTAACACATTCTAAAGTCAGTAGTTATGAATTTTACACTACAATGCTGTAACATAAAACTCAGAACTAAAGTGCTAAAGAGTACACTAACACCCATAAACTACCTATTAACCCCTAAACCGAGGCCCTCCCGCATTGCAAACACTAAAATGTTTGTCCCTACATTATACTTATATGTCCCTTAGATAGCCAATAGGAATTTTTCTACCTTAATTTTGATTGGCTGATAGAATTCTATCAGCCAATCAGAATCTAAGGGACACCATCTTGGATGACATAATTTAAAGGAACCTTCATTTGTCGTTAGCCGAATTCATTCAGTAAGAAGACTTCGTTTGAAAAGGATGCTCCACGTCGGATGTCTTGAAGATGGACCCGCTCCGCGTCGGATGGATGAAGATAGGAGATGCCGTCTGGGTGAAGACTTATGCCCGTCTGGAGGACCCCTTCTCCCGGCTTGGATGAAGGCTTCTCCCGGCTTCGTTGAGGACTTTGGCCCGGTTGGATGAAGACTTCTGCTGCTTTCTTGAGGATGGATGTCCGGTCTTCAGAACAGTAAGTCGATCTTCAGGGTATTAGGGTTTTTAAGGGTGTTTTGGGTGGGTTTTATTTTTTAGAATAGGGTGTGGGCCGCAAAAGAGCTAACTGCCCTTTTAAGGGCAATACCCATCCAAATGCCATTTTCAGGGCAATGGGGACCTTAGGTTTTTTTACATAGTATTTTATTTGGGGGTTGGTTGTGTGGGTGGTAGGTTTTACAGTTGGGGGGTTGTTTGTATTTTTTTTGCAGGAAAAAGAGCTGATTTCTTTGGGGCAATGCCCCACAAAAGGCCCTTTTAAGGGCTATTGATAGTTTAGTTTAGGCTAGGGTTTTTTTTATTTTGTTTTTATTTATTTTTTATTTTGGTAGCGCTATTAGATTAGGTGTAATTAGTTAAATATCTTGTAATTTTTTTATTTTCTGTAATTTAGTGGGGTTTTTTTGTACTAATGGCTAATTTAATTTAATTTATTTAATTGTTGTTAATTTAGTTAATTTATTTAATTATAGTGTAGTGTTAGGTGTTATTGTAACTTAGGTTAGGTTTTATTTTACAGGTATTTTTGTATTTATTTTAGTTTGAAATAGATTTTTATTGATAATTTTACAGTAATATATAACATATATCAGAAATCTGAAAATACGATACAGTTTAATAATGACAATGACAGCGTAAAGCTTATCTAGAAAAAGGAAAAGAAAAAGAAAGAAGAGAAAAAAAAAATTAAAAAGTTTGACCTTATTACAAATATTCATCTGTCAATACTTGCAGGATTCCGCCAATAACCTAGATGTCATTAAGAGACTAAAACAATCAAAATTAGTATTTTAGGTTACTCAGATCTCTGCCATAAAAGTTCAAATTATGGCTGCTTTTGATTGTGAATAAAGTATGAGATAGTGAAAAAGGAAGAGAGTAGTCAGAAATGAAGAGAAAGAGGATGGGAGAGGGGGGGGTAGATAAGGACTTATACGGAATCTCATCTATTACTCTGTGGAATTTGGTTTGGTTTCTGACCCATTGCACCAAGGCCTGTAATTTAAACGTGAGTGAATAAGTGGACCTATATATAAATAACCCTTCACCTGTCTTCTACTCTAGAATTAGGTGTATCATACATGATCCAGTAAAACCAGACCTTCTGGAAGGTTTCCTGTGTACCTTGTAGAGTAGCTGCCTGTGCTGACATATTGTAGTAATGTCTAATCTTAATTATAATTTCCCCCCAAGTTGGGGCGCTCACCTTCCAGCGGCGTGCTATACACACCCTAGTGGCTGTGCAGGTCATCTTAATGAACTGGTTTATGTGTTTGTTGAATTCTCTAAGTCTTGTATGTAGTAATGCTTGTTCTATTGAGAGTTTAATGGGGCTTTCCAACATAGAGCTTAGAAAACGCGATAGTTTATTCCAAATTCTGTGAGCGTGGGGGCAATCCCACCACATATGTTTGTATGATCCCACTTCTCCGCAACCTCTATAGCAGAGTCTGGATCCGTGTCTAAGAGTGTGTGAGGTTATTGTCGGAGTGAGATACCAACGAAAGTTAGTCTTAATACAGTTTTCAAGTAAATCTGCACTAAGCAACCCTCTTCCCGCATTATATAAAATGTCATCCCATGTTTGTATGTCAAATTCCTTATCTAGGTCCGCCTCCCATCTAATTTGAAGAGGGTTTTTAGTGTTCCCTGTGGCACATTGAATTGTCTGGTATAAACGTGTTATAGACTTCTTGGGTCTTAGTAGCGAGCTGCACATAATTTCTAAAGTGGTGAGAGGTTTGGTTGAGCCTACTGAAGTTATGTGTTGTATAGTAGAAGAGATTTGTAGGTATAAGAACCAGTGAAGTTTGATTGGGTGGAGTTTTTCTTGTAAGTGTGTATAGGTGATCATTTTACCCCTTTCCAACAAGTCCGCTATCCTATATAGTCCTCTGTTTTCCCACTTTTTAATGATTGAAATACGTTCCCTACTAACTATACATCTAAGTGGTGTTTTGATAGAGTTATGTGGTAGTAGCTGAAGAGTTGAGGTGAGTTTGGCCCACTGTGTAATCATGAGGTCTGAGATTGGGAAAGTAATATGATTTTTCCCAGAGCAGCGATTCGGATCCCAAAGCACTAATGTTCGTGGCTCTACTTCTGTAATGTCTGCCTCAATTTTTGTCCAGATGATATCCTCATCTAGTTCGTTGAGGAGGGCTGTTTGTGCTAGCCTAGCCGCTTGGTAATATTGATTGAAATTTGGTGCCCCGACTCCCCCCAATTTTCTATGTCTATTAAGTATATTAGATGAGATTCGGGCCTTTTTATTGCCTCTTATGAAGCTATTGGTGTGTTTTTGAAGATCTTCAAGATCCTGCTTTGGGATATTTATAGGTAGGGTGCGGAACAGATATAGCATCCGTGGGAGCACTGTCATTTTGACTGCCGATAATCTACCAAACCAAGAAAATCCTAGTTTGCTCCAGTTTCTTAGGTCTTGCTTGATAGATTTATATAGAGTGGGGAAATTAGCCCGGTATAATTCTGAAGAGCTTTTTGTTAAGTTGACCCCTAAATATCGGATGTATTGTTTGACCCATTTGAATTCAAAATTCAGTTCTATCAGCTTTTTTGTGTGGTCCGGAAGTGCTATGGGCATAGCCTCACATTTCTCTAAATTTACTTTTTAACCCGAAATTTCGGGGAATGTACCAATAGTTTTGTAGAGATTCGGCAGGGAGATCAAGGGTTTGGTCAAGGAAAGCAAGATGTCATCCGCAAATAGAGTAAGTTTGTACTCCCCCCGTTTGATAGTTATCCCTGAGATGTCTGGGGAATTTCTGATGTGTTGGGCTAGGGGTTCTATACATAGTGCAAATAACAGGGGGGACAGCGGGCACCCCTGTCGGGTACCATTAAGGATAGCAAACTTGTCAGATTGGTGGCCCATAGCTCTGACTCTTGCTGTCGGGGAGGAGTAAATATTTTTGATTGCTTTTAAAAATGGGCCTCCAATACCGACTCCCTCCAAAACTGCCTGCATGAAATCCCAATCAACTCTATCAAACGCCTTCTCTGCGTCCAAAGAGAGCAACAGAGAAGGCGTTTTTGTGTCTTGAGCGTAATCGATTAGGGCAATCATTCTCCTGATATTGTCTGGGGCTTCTCTATTTTTAATAAAACCTACCTGGTCGGGGTGGATTAATTTGGGAAGAATATGTTTTAGGCGGTTAGCTAAGATTTTTGTAAAAATTTTTAAATCCTGGTTTATCAGGGAGATTGGTCTATAGTTGTGACATGACAATTTATCTTTGCCTGGCTTGGGAATTACTATGATCTTGGCATCTAGAAGTTCTGGAGGGATGGTATGGCCTTGCAAGATATGATTACAAAATTTGACTAAATGGGGCGTGAGGGATGCTGTAAATAATTTATAATAGTCACCTGGAAAGCCATCCGGGCCCGCCGCCTTCCCTGGTTTTAGTTCCTGTAAGACTGTTAACACCTCCTGATTTGTGATATCCGCATTTAGGATGTCGATATCTTGCTGGTTAACCGAGGGTAGGTGAGCATCGTCTAAGAATTTAGCGAGTAACTCTTGGGTTTGTGCTGTTTTGTTAACTTTGTGTCCGTCATATAGGGCCCCGTAATATGTGGCAAAAGTGTTGACTATATCTCCCGGATTGGAGGTCAATTCCCCTCCTGGCTTGCGAAGTGTGGGAATTGTAATATCTCTAGTCTTGTTTCTAATTTTGTTAGCTAGGAACTTATCTGGCTTATTCGCGTAGATGAAATATTTAGATTGTAGTCTTAGCCCTGTTCTAATAGATTGATCATTAAGTAATTTATCTAAGGCCTGTCTCTTGTCTTGTAGAATTTTATAGGTGTTATTGGATCCCGTCAATTTGTGTCTCCTTTCCAAAGCAGCTATTTCCGACTGATAAGTACTAACTAGTGCTTTTGCTTTGCGTTTGTGTTGTGATTTCATTTGGATTAATAATCCTCTCAAAACCGATTTATGTGCCGCCCACACCTGAACGGGGTTTTCTACAGTGTCAATGTTAAGATTCCAATATTCCATCATGTGTGCAAGTATAGCCTCTTTCTGTGTAGGGTCTTTCAGAATTGTAGGGTCATATGTCCAACTTTTTATAGAATTGGGAGGGAGAAGCCCCTCCACCTTTATTAACACCATGGCGTGGTCTGACCACACACATGGAGAAATAGAGGAGGAAATCAGATTCGTTAGTAATATTTGACTCATGAAAATGTAATCTAGCCTAAAGTATTTGTGGTGGGCCGAGGAAAAGAAAGTGTGGTCTGAAGTATCACCGTATAGGGCCTTCCAGGAATCTAATAGGTTGTGTCCCTCTAACGTTTTTAAAATTGAATTAGCCTTGCTTGCATGTCTGTTGTGTTTAGGAAGTTGCTGCGTATTTGAGTAGGAACCATGTTTGTATAGAGATACGTTAAAATCTCCTGCCAGAAATATTCTTGTTGCATTCCAGCTGGTCAGGAGGAGTGACAACCTAGTGAAAAACTGATCCTGTTGCTCATTTGGAGCATATACATTGCAGAAGACTACTTCCACCTCGTTTAATATTCCTCTTATAATTATGTATCTGCCTTCTTTATCACTGATGGTGTTAGTGAGGTGAAAGTTTAAAGAGGAGTGTAGCAAGATAGACACACCTCTTTTTTTCTTGTTGGTAGTGGAATGGAAGTGTAAGGGGAACTGTCTTTCCCAGTAATTTGGGACTTGATCGGACGTAAAATGGGTCTCTTGTAAAAATATTACATTGGCTCCCATTTGTCTATATTGGGCTAGTGCTTTTCTCCTCTTAACATCTGAATTTAGTCCTCTCACATTATGAGAGACTAGGGTTATATTAGATGAGGCCATATGCATGTTTGATGTTCCTAGTGCGTTTCCCTATGATCTGTGAAACTATAAGTCCTAGGTGTGGGAGAGAGATCTTACCCCGCTCTTTGGTTCTATGGATTCTAGGAGTGATTTTTGACCTTCGCCAGTGTGGTGATGGGTTCCGTGGTCCTTGCAGGGGAGGGAGGGATGAGAGAGAAAAAGAGGAGAGAAAAGAAAAAGTCTGAAAAAGAGAAAAAGAAAAAAACAGGTTTATTATAATGAAAACAGTATGAATGATCCATCTAGATAAACCTGATACAAAAAACAATTCTGTACAATTAACTTCTTGGTATAACATATTAAGTTAAGTTTCGGGGAAAATCAAGAACTAGGGTAGGGCCAACTATCCCCCTTTGTAACATAATTTGGGGGGCATTATATAAAGTTGTATACCTTTAGTGCTTTTAGAGTATATAATTAACTATAATTAACATCTTTAACATCTATATAGTTACGCTCAGAATTATCTTGCTATGCATGAACAAACTAACATCTGCAGGAAACTTAAAACTAATCTCTCAATCGCCTAATATTGAGAATATTTAACATTTAAAGACACGGCATTCATATTCATAACTCTATATTGTGGACCCATAGTTTCCCACAGAAAGGGTCACTAACCTAATGTTTAGTGAAAATATTAAAGTTAACATCTTGTGGAAACACATTACCAACTGTGTGATGACTCAGATCATAAATCCATAGGCAGGAATCACTAGTCATCGTGATCCACTGGCTATGACAACCTATAGGGGAGAAAGAAAGAAAATAACCTAGACACTTTGGACTAAGTCTCTCATTTATTCTTTGTTCTCTTCTTAGGGATCCTTGTCCATTGTGACCTCTGTGACTTCAGGGGCACACGTTGTGACATTGCTGCCTCTGTTGGTAACAAGGGATCTGGTAGTGCTGGAGTTTCTAGATCTAGGGCTGCACAGACATCTGGAATCCCTACTGGATCTCTGATTGTGAGAATTTTATTGTCTTTGGTTATATGTAGGGCAAATGGATAGCCCCACCTGTATTGGATCTGGTGTTTCCTTAGGAGGGTAGTTAGGGGCCTCAGGGAACCTCTTCTTTGTAACGTTCTGGTGCTAAGGTCTTGAAAAAAATGGACCACGTTTCCGCGGAACTGAAAGGTCGGATGTTTAGCTGCCTCTCTAAGAATCTTCTCCTTTTCAGGAAATCTCAGAAATGCAACAATAACGTCTCTTGGTGGAAGGTCCGCTTTAGGTCTGGGTTTTAGAGCCCTATGGGCCCTTTCAATTTCAATCTCCGTAGAAGGGTCCACTCCTGTAATTGCACAGAATAACTGGTGGAGATAGGATGGGAGCTCCTCGGGCTTGACTGATTCTGGAATACCTTTGAGACGAATGTTACTTCTCCTATTTCTGTTTTCCATGTCCTCAATTTTATCTAATAGCTCGTTAACCACTTGTTGTTGTTGTGAGACTTGTTGCACCGTCATCTCTACATCTTCTACTAAGTTGTCACAGTTGTCTTCCAAAGTTTCTACTCTTGTGCCCAAGTCAGATATTTCTTTTTTAATGTCGCTTAGGCTCGCGTTCATGGATGTATGCATAGTGTCTATCTTAGCCCATAGTTTATCAAAACTGTTGGTGATGTCTTGTTTGGAGACAAGCAAATGTAAGTCGGCTCTTGTTAGGGGGGTGTTATCTTCCAGTGTGTCAGATACTGTTGGTGGGGCTTCAATGGTATCCTCAGTTTCTTTAATCTGATCCCTGGGGTTTTCTCCTTGAGAAGGCTTGAAAAAGGAAGTAACAGGGGTTGTTTTACCTGGCTTCTCTAGTTTATTTAATCTCTTTGAGGTCATTTTATTATTCTTGGATTTATAAAAAAGTATATGGTGTTGCTCCTGGGAAGAATTTGGGGTCAATTGGCCTGTGGTTTCAATCTCCTTCTAAGTTAATGGTTGAGAGAATGTTGGTTTCACCTGGCTGCACTGTCCCTGTTGGCCACTCGGTGGCAGTCTTGTATAGAAAAAGAAGGCAATGTTTAGTAGATGTGAAAGCACTAGACAGGAAGGCAAAGTGTAGGCCCACACTCTCAGCAAAATGTGCTCACACTGATCAGTCTCTTAGGGGACTACCAAAATTAAGGACACAGACCCTAGAGTCGAAAACAAACCGTTTTTACACTGCTATAGTGAAGAATTTCTAGTCCCAGAGGCCTTTTCAGCACTAACCTATAGTCCATGGGTGTTAGGGATGATATTCCGTGTTATAAGTGCCACGTGGGAAGCCCCAAGTTGTGTGATCTCAGCTCTACAATATCTCTTCTCTTCTCTAATTAGGTATTTAATTATTCAGTTCCAATCTAAACCTTCTAGCATGGGACCGTCTCAAAGTCACACTCGCTGCTATCCCTATTGTGTGAATTTTGGTGTTGCAGGGCTCTCCGGTCGAGTTGTCACTGCTGTGGGTCTTGTATAGTGTCAGACCGACCTCCACCTGCTGTGGCCCAGTGCATTACTTTGCCGGGTCTCTACGGTAAATAGTGCAGCAAGATGGCGATATGCCGTTTTTCCAAGCTGTCTAATTTTTATCTTCAGTATTTGTTCTGGCCTTAGGGAAAGCGCCCTCCTCATTCCCTGTTATTTCATCATACTTATGAGCACTAATATGTCCCTCTAGACGCAGGTTTGAAGGGGTGAAGTCCCTTTTCCCTATCTTGATACACGGAGCTTTAGGAGAAAGTCTCCATCTTGGTTCATAGGCAAGCTCCGCCCCCTTGTATTTATTTTAGGTAGGTAGTTAATAACTATTTAGTAACTATTCTACCTAGTTAAAATAAATACAAACTTATCTGTAAAATAAAAATAAACCCTAAGTTAGCTACAATATAACTATTAGTTATATTGTATATTGCTTAAGGTTTATTTTACAGGTAAGTATTTAGTTTTAAATAGGAGTAATGTAGTTAATGATAGGAATTTGATTTAGATTTATTGTAATTATATTTAAGTTAGGGGGTGTTAGGGTTAGACTTAGGTTTAGGGGTTAATACATTTAGTATAGTGGCAGCGACGTTGGGGGCGGCAGATTAAGGGTTAATAAGTGTAGGTAGGTTGCAGCGACATTGGGAGCAGCAAATTAGGGGTTAATAAGTATAATGTAGGTGTCAGTGATGTTGGGGGCAGCAGATTAGGGGTTAATAAATATAATGTAGGTGGTGGCGATGTCCGACGGCGATGTCCGGAGTGGCAGATTAGAGGTTAATAAGTATAATGCAGGTGTCGGCGATGTCGGGGGCAGCAGATTAGGGGTTAATTAGTGTAAGATTAGGGGTGTTTAGACTCGGGTTCATGTTAGGGTGTTAGGTGTAGACATACATTTTATTTCCCCATAGGAATCAATGTGACTGCATTACTGAGTTTTACGCTGCTTTTTAGCAGGTGTTAGACTTTTTCTCAGCCGTCTCTCCCCATTGATTACTATGGGGAAATCGTGCACAAGCACGTACGACCAACTCACCGCTGACTTAAGCAGCGCTAGTATTGGAGTGCGGAAAGGAGCACAATTTTGCTCAACGCTCACTTCTTGCCTTTTAACGCCGGGTTTATAAAAACCCGTAATACCAGCACTGCAGGTAAGTGAGCGATGAGACAAAACTGCTCTTAAGCACCGCATAGCCTCTAACGCAAAACTCATAATCTAGCCGATTGTTTTTATTGACTGCTGTCACTATAAATATTGATATATTATTAGTGCAATGTTTACCCTGCTGTTCCACCTAGGTACTGTGTGAAAAAGCAAATGTAAATAACAGATTGAGCAGTCACTTCTCGGTTAAGGAGAACATTGGGTCTAGCTGGGATGTTTCCAAATGAAGCAATATGTGTGTTTATTTATTTATTTTTAAATGAAAAAGCTGTGAAATTTAAAAATGCAATCTGAAGATTAGTAAGCTAATTCAAATGAAGTAATGTAACAAATCATATTAAGGTAGTTTTATAAAAAGGGAAGGTAAACTCTGAGTTTGAATGGCAAAAACTTTATTAACATCTTGCACTGTATTCCTTGATAAAGCTTAAAGGGACATGACACCCAAAATGGTTCTTTCATGATTCAGATAGAAAATACAATTTTATACAACATTACAGTTTACTTATATTATTTAATTAGCTTCATTCTTCAGATATCCTTTGTTGCAGAAATAGCAATGCACATGGGTGAGCCAATAACACAAGACATCTATGTCCAGCCACTAATCAACAGTCCCTGAGCATACTTAAAGATACTTTTCAACAAATATATCAAGAGAATTAAGCAAATAAGATAATAGAAGTAAATTGAAAAGTTGTTTAAAATTGCATGTTCTTTCTAAATCATGAATGAAAAAAAATTGGGTTTCAAGTCCCTTTAACCTTGTTGAGTATTTGGTAGCATTGGAAATGTTACCAGTAACTAGTCATTAATATTTAGAAATATGTATACAGGGAGTGCAGAATTATTAGGCAAATGAGTATTTTGACCACATCATCCTCTTTATGCATGTTGTCTTACTCCAAGCTGTATAGGCTCGAAAGCCTACTACCAATTAAGCATATTAGGTGATGTGCATCTCTGTAATGAGAAGGGGTGTGGTCTAATGACATCAACACCCTATATCAGGTGTGCATAATTATTAGGCAACTTCCTTTCCTTTGGCAAAATGGGTCAAAAGAAGGACTTGACAGGCTCAGAAAAGTCAAAAATAGTGAGATATCTTGCAGAGGGATGCAGCACTCTTAAAATTGCAAAGCTTCTGAAGCGTGATCATCGAACAATCAAGCGTTTCATTAAAAATAGTCAACAGGGTCGCAAGAAGCGTGTGGAAAAACCAAGGCGCAAAATAACTGCACATGAACTGAGAAAAGTCAAGCGTGCAGCTGCCAAGATGCCACTTGCCACCAGTTTGGCCATATTTCAGAGCTGCAACATCACTGGAGTGCCCAAAAGCACAAGGTGTGCAATACTCAGAGACATGGCCAAGGTAAGAAAGGCTGAAAGACGACCACCACTGAACAAGACACACAAGCTGAAACGTCAAGACTGGGCCAAGAAATATCTCAAGACTGATTTTTCTAAGGTTTTATGGACTGATGAAATGAGAGTGAGTCTTGATGGGCCATATGGATGGGCCCGTGGCTGGATTGGTAAAGGGCAGAGAGCTCCAGTCCGACTCAGACGCCAGCAAGGTGGAGGTGGAGTACTGGTTTGGGCTGGTATCATCAAAGATGAGCTTGTGGGGCCTTTTCGGGTTGAGGATGGAGTCAAGCTCAACTCCCAGTCCTACTGCCAGTTTCTGGAAGACACCTTCTTCAAGCAGTGGTACAGGAAGAAGTCTGCATCCTTCAAGAAAAACATGATTTTCATGCAGGACAATGCTCCATCACACGCGTCCAAGTACTCCACAGCGTGGCTGGCAAGAAAGGGTATAAAAGAAGAAAATCTAATGACATGGCCTCCTTGTTCACCTGATCTGAACCCCATTGAGAACCTGTGGTCCATCATCAAATGTGAGATTTACAAGGAGGGAAAACAGTACACCTCTCTGAACAGTGTCTGGGAGGCTGTGGTTGCTGCTGCACGCAATGTTGATGGTGAACAGATCAAAACACTGACAGAATCCATGGATGGCAGGCTTTTGAGTGTCCTTGCAAAGAAAGGTGGCTATATTGGTCACTGATTTGTTTTTGTTTTGTTTTTGAATGTCAGAAATGTATATTTGTGAATGTTAAGATGTTATATTGGTTTCACTGGTAAAAATAAATAATTGAAATGGGTATATATTTGTTTTTTGTTAAGTTGCCTAATAATTATGCACAGTAATAGTCACCTGCACACACAGATATCCCCCTAAAATAGCTATAACTAAAAACAAACTAAAAACTACTTCCAAAACTATTCAGCTTTGATATTAATGAGTTTTTTGGGTTCATTGAGAACATGGTTGTTGTTCAATAATAAAATTAATCCTCAAAAATACAACTTGCCTAATAATTCTGCACTCCCTGTAGTGTTATAATGCATAATAATTATAGTATCAATACCTCAATAGACAATATCTTTTTTTTTCATTGAGGTAATCTTTAGTGGAATCTCCTTGGAATTTGAAAGCAACCTAGGTTGATTATGTTACCTGTCAGTTGCACGGCTTGGATAGAGATCTTTTAAAAAACTTTTCAATTTACATCTATTATCAAATGTATTTCCTTCTCTTGGTATTCTTTGTTGAAAATCAGTTGAGTGTTAACAAAATCATATTATTAAACACATACAGGTAGATTACGTTGTGCGTTCGTGTTTTAACGCTGAAAAAATTGTAATTTCAGAGTTAAAACAGCACTGCAGCCATTACGAGTCTTGTATGTATAGCTGTACCACAAGCCTTTTAGCCTGTAACGCAACGTCAGTACTGCACTCGTAAAAAATACGTTTTTTCATGGGATTCCCATAGCGCTACCATTACGAGTTTTGCTGTGAGGCTAAAAAAACTGCGTTACACCCTAAAATGACAAGATCAGTACAGCGATCTAAAAGCAGTAGTTATGAGTTTTACGCTACAAATCTGTAACATAAAACTCATAACTAAACTGCTGCAACGTGCACTAAACACCCATAAACTACCTATTAACCCCTAAACCGAGGCTCTCCCACATCAGAAATACTATATTAAAGTTATTAACCCCTAATCTGCCGCTCCCGACATCTTCGCCGCTAAAAATAATTATTAACCCCTATTCCGCCGATCCGCAACATTGTCACATCTATCATAACGTTATTAACCCCTAAACCGCCGCCCTCCCGCATCGCAAACACTATTTAAATATTATTAACCCCTAATCTGCCGTCCGCCCCCACTATACTTAAATTATTAAGCCCTACACCGCCGCCACTATAATAAACCTATTAACCCCTAATCCGCAAGCCCCTACAACAAAATATATTAAACTAAATTAAACTAGTAACCCCTAAACCTAATGCTCCCCTAACTTTAGATTGAAATTTCAATTTCCCTATCTTAAATTAACTTAAAACTTACCTGTCAAATTAAAAAAATGAGTTTAAACTAATATAATTATTAAAGTAAAATTGAACTAACTACCAATTAATTTAAACTAAACTACGCATTAAAAAAATCCTAACACTACTCTAACAATTACAAAGTATCTAATTACAAAAAATAAAAAAGACTAAATTATAAAAAATAACAAACACTAAATTACGAAAAATAACAAACAAAATTATCCAAAATAAAAAAGAATTACACCTAATCTAATAACCCTATCAAAATAAAAAAGCACACCCAAAATAAAAAAAATCCTAGCCTAAAATAAACTACCAATAGCCCTTAAAAGGGCCTTTTGTAGGGCATTGCCCTAAGTTAAACAGCTCTTTTACCTGTAAAAAAAAAACCAAAGACCCCCAACAGTAATACCCACCACCCAACCAGCCCCCCAAATCTAAAAAAAAGCTAAGCTACCTATTGCCCTGAAAAGGGCATTTTGATGGGTATTGCCCTTTAAAGGGCATTTAGCTCTTTTGCTGCCCAAACCCTAAACTAAAAAAAACACCCATAAAACCTTAATAAAAACCTATCCCCTAACCCCCGAAGATCCACTTACAGCTTTTGAAGTCCTGCTTGAGCGATCTTCATCCAGACGGCCTCTTCAATCTTCATGCCGGCGGCAAAGTCCTCAACCAAGCGGCGAGAAGTCTTCATCAAGGTGGCCTTTTCAATTTTCATGCAGGCGGCATCTTCTATCTTAATCCCGGCAGCACGGCGCAGAGCGGGATTTAGGCAGCGCTCATTCTATTGGCAGATTCGAATCAGCCAATAGAATTAGAGCTGCTTAAATCCTATTGGCTGATTTGAACAGCCAATAGGATTTTAGCAGCTCTAATTCCTAATTCCTATTGGCTGATTCAAATTTTTCAGCTATTAGGAATGCAAGGGATGCCATCTTGAAATGGCTCCCTTGCATTAGAGATTCAGTGTACAGTGGCGACCGTATGAAGAGGGTACTCTGCGCCGGATTTCTTCAGGATGGACCCGCTCCGCGCCACCAGGATCAAGATAGAAGATGCCGCCTGGATGAAGATTGAAGAGGTTGCCTGAATGAAGACTTCTCGCTGCTTGGATGAGGACTTCGCTGCCGGGATGAAGATTGAAGAGGCCATCTGGATGAAGACTTCTCGCTGCCTGGATGAAGATCGTTCAAGCGGGACTTCAAAAACTATAAGTGGATCTTCGGGGGTTAGTGTTAGGCTTTTTTTAGTTTTTTTTGGTTTGGGCAGCAAAAGAGCTAAATGCCCTTTTAAGGGCAATGCCCATACAAATGCCCTTTTCAGGGCAATGGGTAGCTTAAGTTTTTTAGATTATTTTTTTTTTTATTTTGTGGGTTTGGGGGGGTGGGAGTTTGTAATGTTAGTGGGGGTTTGTATTTTTTTACAGGTAAAAGAGCTGTTTAACTTAGGGCAATGCCCTACAAAAGGCACTTTTAAGGGCCATTGGTAGTTTATTCTAGATTAGGTTTTTTATTTGGGGGGTATTTTTTAAATGGGTATTAGAATAGGAATAATTTGCTTGTTATTTTGAGTAATGTATTTTTTTTTTCATTTTGGGGTGGGTTTTTATTTTTAGATTTAGGGCTTGGGCAGCAAAAGAGCTAAATGCCCATACAAATACCCTTTTCAGGACAATGGGTAGATTAGGTTTTACTTTATTTTTATTTTGTGGGTGGGGGGTGGGGGTTTGTATACTGTTAGGGGGTGTTTGTTTGTTTTTGTAGCAAAAGAGATGTTAACTTTAGGGCAATGCCCTACAAAAGGCCCTTTAAAGGGCCCTTGGTAGTTTTTTTCTAGATTAGGCTTTTTTATTATGGGGTGGGTTTTTATTTTTTTTTAAATGGTATTTTGTAATGGTAGTATTTTTAAATTTTTTGTCATTTTAGGTTTTAGTGTAAGGCAGCTTAGGTTTTATTTCACAGGTAATTATGTATTTATTTTAACTAGGTAGTTATTGAATAGTTAATAACTATTTATTAACTAATCTACCTAGTTAAAATAAATACAAACATTCCTGTGAAATTGGTTTTATTTCACAGGTATGTATGTATTTAGCTTTAAATAGGTATTATTTAGTCAATAATTGTAAGTCTAATTTAGCTCTTTTGTAATTATGTTAAAGTTAGGGGGTGTTAGGGTTAAGGTTACTTTACGTTTTGGGTTAGGTTTAGGGGTTAATAGTTTAATTTAGATTTTTGCGATGTGGGGGGCTGGAGGTTTAGGGGTTAATAGATTTATTTAGTTGTAGTGATGTGGGAGGCCCAAGGTTTAGGGTTAATAACTTAATTTAGTTGCGGCGATGTAGGGGAGTGGCAGAATAGGGATTAATAGATTTATTATAGTATATTTATTATATTTATTATATATAGTGTGGGCGATGTTGGGGTGCAGGGGAAAAGGGGTTAATAACTTTAGTATAGTGGCTGCAATATCGGAAGGGGCAGATTAGGGGTTAATATTTTTTTTAGGTGGCAGCGATATCGGGGGTGGCAGATTTGGGGTTAATGGCATTATGTAGGTACCGGCGATGTTGGGAGCAGCAGATTAGGGGTTAATAACTGTAGGTAAGTGCCAGCAATGTCAGTGGGGCTCAGATTAGGGGTGCTTAGACGTGGGGCTTATGTTAGGGTGTTAGATTTAAACGTTAGTTTTTTTCCCCATAGACATTAATGGGGCTGCATTACAGAGCTTTTCTTTCTGCGATCGCAGGTGTTAGACTTTTTTCTGACCCGCTCTCCCAATTTATGTCTGTGGGGAAAGCATGCACGAGCATATCAAAACAGCGCTTGTTTTCTTGTGCCGTATGGAGCTTGAAAGCACCATATCGAAAAACACAAGACGGGTTTTTCAAACTTGTAATGGTAGCGCTATGGAGAGTGAAGTAACGCAACTTTTGTGGCATTCGTTTTGCACTCTCTATAGCGCGAAACTTGTAATCTAGGTGATATATAAATCCTCCTATTGCCAAATATAGGTAACTAGTCCTAAAGCCCATTCACACGGGCCATTTTTTGAAGTACAGCGGTCCCACCCCTTGCTCTCTCTCTCCCCCTCTCTTTTGTGCTCTCTCTCGCTCCACTTCTCTTTTGCTCTCTCTCTCCCCCTCTCTTTTGCTCTCTCCCCCTCTCTTTTGTGCTCTCTCCCCCTCTCTTTGCACTCTCTCCCCCTCTCTTTTGTGCTCTCTCTCGCTCCACCTCTATTTTGCTCTCTCTCCCCCTCTCTTTTGCTTTCTCTCTCCCCCTTTCTTTTGCTCTCTCCCCCTCTCTTTTGCTCTCTCTCCCCCTCTCTTTTGCGCTCTCTCTCCCCCTCTCTTTTACATTCTCTCTCTCCCCCCTCTCTTTTGCATTCTCTCTTTTGTGCTCTCTGTCTCCCCCCTCTTTTGCGTGCTCTCTCTCCCCCTCTCTATTGCTCTCTCTCTCTCCCTCTCTATTGCTCTCTCTACCCCCTCTCTTTTTCTCTCTCTCCCCCCTCTTTTTCTCTCTCTTCCCCCGACCATGCCCACGTTCCCGCCTGGCCACGCCCACTTTCCTAACAACAGCATGTCAGGTAAGGCCAGGTGTGTTTGTCCTCATGCTGTCTCTACTGTGCATGGCAGCTTCGGGCCAACACACTTAGATTTAGAGTTTTGTCGGTAAAGACCCGTGTAGCTAACGCTGCTTTTTTTTCCAACGCACCCTTCCAACAACGCTGGTATTTAGAGTTGTCTGAGGGGCTGCGTTAGGCTCAAAAAAGGGTGCATTGAGCCTAATGTAGCTCTACTTCAATCCTCAATACCAGCGTTGCCTACGGTAGCGGTAAGCTGGGAAAATGTGCTCATGCATGATATCCCCATAGGAAACAATGGGGCAGTTTGGGCTGAAAAAAAACCTAACACCTGCAAAAAAGCAGCGTTCAGCTCCTAACTCAGCCCCATTGTTTCCTAAGGGGAAACACTCTCTAAATCTGCACCTAACACCCTAACATGAACTCTGAGTCTAAAAATCCCTAACCTTACAAATATTAACCCCTAATCTGCCGCCCCCCCTATCGCTGACACCTGCAATTTATTATTAACCCCTAATCTGCTGCTCCGTACACCGCCTCAACCTACATTATCCCTATGTACCCCTAATCTGCTGCCCCTAACACCGCCAACCCCTATATTATAGTTATTAACCCCTAATCTGCCCCGCCAACGTCGCCGCTACCTTACCTACACTTATTAACCCCTAATCTGCCGACCGGACCTCGCCACCACTATAATAAATGTATTAACCCCTAAACCGCCGCACTCCCGGCTCACAAACACTATAATAAATAGGATTAACACCTAATCTGCCCTCCCTAACATCGCCGCCACCTACCTACAATTATTAACCCCTAATCTCCCGCCTGCACCGTCGCCACTACTATAATAAAGTAATTAACCCCTAAACCTAACTCTAACCCTAACCCTAACACCCCCTAACATAAATATAATTTAAATGAAACAAAATAATATTCCTAAAATTAAATAAATTAATCCTATTTAAAACTAAATACTTACCTATAAAATAAACCCTAATATAGCTACAATATAAATAATAATTACATTGTAGCTATTTTAGGATTTATATTTATTTTACAGGCAACTTTGTATTTATTTTAACAAGGCACAATAGCTATTAAATAGTTAATAACTATTTAATAGCAACCTATTTAAAATAAATACAAAATTACCTGTAAAATAAATCCTAACCTAAGTTACAAATACACCTAACATTACAATATCATTAAATTAATTAAATAAATTAACTACAATTACCTAAAATAAAATACATAAAAATAAACTATTCTATAATACAAAAAAAAACCTAAATTACGAAAAATAAAAAAGAATTACAAGCAGTTTAAACTAATTACACCTAATCTAAGTCCCCTAATAAAATAAAAAAGCCCCCCAAAATAAAAAATTCCCTAACCTATTCTAAAATACAAAAGTAATCAACTCTTTTACCAGCCCTTAAAAGGGCTTTTTGAATTGAAGGGACACCATCTTGGATGATGTACCTTAAAGGAACCTTCATTCGTCGTTAGTCCTTCGGTAGAAGAGGATGGCTCCACGTTGGCTCCTTTGAAGATGGCTCCGCTCCGGGTGGATGAAGATTGAAGACGCCGCCTGGATGAACACTTCTATTGGATGGAGGATCTCTTCTTGCCCCGCTTGGATGAAGACTTCTACCGGATCAAGGACCTCCTCTGCACACCTTGGATGAAGAATTCTGCTCGGCTGAGTGAAGACGACTCAAGGTAGGGAGATCTTCAGGGGGTTAATTTAGTGGGGTTTTTTGTATTATAGAATAGTTTATTTTATTTTAGGTAATTGTAGGTAATTTATTTAATTCATTTAATGATAGTGTAGTGTTAGGTTTAATTGTAACTTAGGTTAGGATTTATTTTACAGGTAATTTTGTACTTATTTTAACTATGCAGCTATTAAATAGTTATTAACTATTTAATAGCTAATGTACCTAGTTAAAATAAATACAAAGTTGCCTGTAAAATAAATATAAATCCTAAAATAGCTACAATGTAACTATAAGTTATATTGTAGCTATATTAGTTTTTATTTTATAGGTAAGTATTTAGTTTTAAATAGGAATAATTTCTTTAATTATAGGAATATTATTTCATTTAATTTAAATTAAATTTATGTTAGGGAGGTGTTAGGGCTAGGGTTAGATTTAGGTTTAGGGGTTAATAAGTTTTATATAGTAGCGGCGACGGTGCGGGCGGGAGATTAGTGGTTAATAATTGTAGGTAGGTGGTGACGATGTTAGGGAGGGCAGATTAGGGGTTAAAAAATGTATTATAGTGTTTTCGATGCGGGAGTGCGGCGGTTTAGGGGTTAATACATTTATTATAGTGGCGGCGAGGTCCGGTCGGCAGATTAGGGGTTAATAAGTGTAGTTAGGTAGCGGCGATGTTGGGGGGGCAGATTAGGGGTTAATAAATATAATATAGGGGTCGGCGATGTTAGGGGCAGCAGATTAGGGGTTCATAGGTATAATGTAGGTGGCGGCGGTGTCCGGTCGGCAGATTAGGGGTTAAAAAAATTTATTAGAGTGGCGGCGATGTGGGGGGGGGGGGCTCGGTTTATGGGTACATAGGTAGTTTATGGGTGTTAGTGTACTTTAGAGTACAGTAGTTAAGAGCTTTATATTCCGGCGTTAGCCCATAAAGCTCTTAACTACTGACTTTTTTTGGCGGTAGGAGTCTTGTCAGTAGAGGGTCTACCGCTCACTTCTCCCAAGACTCCAAATACAAGTGTTAGGCAGATCCCATTGAAAAGATAGGATACGCAATTAGCGTAATGAGATCTGCGGTAGCCTGGAATCGCGGTAGGGAAGTGAGCGTTAGACCCTTTCCTGCCTGACTCTAAATACCAGCGGGCGGCAAAAAGCAGCATTAGGACCCCTTAACGCTGCTTTTGACGGCTAACGCAGAACTCTAAATCTAGGTGTTGGCCTTTTATATAATAGGATTTTTTATTATTGTTTTTTTCTTTAAATACAGGCAAAAAAGCATACAATATTTAAAGTGACATAAAAGTCAAACTTACATTTCAATTATTTAGATAAGGCATATAATTTTAATATATATATATATATCAAACAGCTCGATTTCTCGCCATTTTACACTGGGAACTGATCTAACCTTTCTCCATTGATTACAACTGTTCATTCCTTCTCAAATAACATCCACAATCACTGACTTTCAAATATGACTTTTATTATTATTTTTAGTTTATAAGTCCTCAGGTATTTTTTGCCATACTCCAGGAGATATCAAGAATACATCAATTAATTGGTTGTATATATATATATATATATATATATATATATATATATATATATATATATATATATATATATATATATATATATATATATATATATATATATATATATATATATATATATATATATCTATATCTATATATATATATATATATATATATATATATATATTATTTAAGATTTGGGCTGTTTGATAATGGTGTTCTTTCACATCTCCCATATAATTGATTATTGTTAATATTATAATGTAATATATATATACCAATATATAAACAAGCTCTCTGTGAAGAATCAAAAAGAATTTATATATCCACCATATTCATGTTTTTAAATTGCAATTGATCATCCATGATCGATTGCCTCTATTGTTTTTAGTTCACTGGTGCTCTGATTTATGGCTGACTGCAGTACTCTATAATATGGACAAGAGGATCTTTTTTTACACTAAATATGAATTATAAATGATTTAGGTATCTATGTTCCATTGGATTGGTACTTCCTCATTGTCTATGTTACCGTAAGACAACAAACAGTCGTCACTATGGTAACCGGCGTCACCACGTGGTTCACGTAGATGACGCAACTTCCGGTCACATGACTTCCGGATCTGCATCATGCGGGCCGCGGTTGCGGCTCGGCGCCATCAGAAGCCACTGAGTTATTTAAGGTGGAGGGGTATTGTATATGTTATACTGCTTTTTGTATTTCCAAAATGTCTGTATCATGCATTTGAAAAAGGATGTGGAATGCCTCCGAAACATCATGCATTTTTAACTTAATTTATTAAATGTTAAGTTTTATTTTGAACCAGTGAGTGCCTTTTTTCTACGTATATATTTGATGATTTTCTGAAGTGCACCCTGGAAGTTGCTATACCTGTATATGGAGTGCCTTTCCCATTGACTCTAATTTATATTTATATATATATATATATATATATGTATATATATATATATATATATATATATATATATATATATATATATATTTTATTTATTTTTTTCAAATACTTTTTATTAAGAATCTCAATGGTACATAAAACAATTTTATAACATTGCATGTTGGAAGCTACAAAGATTATACATTTCCTGTATACATTTTAGAGCATATATAGTCACGTGAGTTTACAGATAATATTTCCATTGCATATTAGCTCATACCATGAATTCTAATTTTTAACTTAACTTAATAGTTGACTTAAATCAAACCATAAACAGAGTCTCATTGTTCAATTAAATAAAAATGAAAATAATGTTACCAAAAGGTCAGATTATAGCAAAAACAGTTATTGAACTGTACGCTGGGCCAAGGCCTAATTTCCCAAGCTTTTAAGGTATTGTTCCCATGTGATCTGTAATTCAATGAAATTGTCTCTATTGTTTGAGGTGTAAGAGCCCTACTCCTCTAACTCAATTAATTCCGTAATTTTATTTTGCCACATTTTGAGAGAAGGAACTTCTGGGGATTTCCAATTCTGTGCTACCAGGACTTTAACACTATTTATCATGATTTTCAAAAGGGGTCTAAAATGTGATTGGGGAAGTTTGGTGAATTTATTCAGCAGCCACACCAGAGGATCTAGAGGGAGGGATATGCAAAAAATACCTTCTATATCTACTATTACATTCCTCCAGAAGGTGTTTAGTTGGGAGCACCACCACCACATGTGGCCCATTTCACTCCCCACATGACCACATCTCCAGCATGCATTACTAGTTTTAGGGAACAGTTTGTGTAGTCTCTTGGGTGTTAAGTACCAGGAATGTAACATTTTAAGGTTTACTTCTTTAATTCTGGATGATGAGGAACTGGCTTTTCTGTGCTTGAAGATATTGTTAGCAATAGCAGGCGTAATTTTCAGCCCTAGTTCCACCTCCCACGTCCCTATCTAGCGTATTAGGTCACCTGGTGGAGGCTGTGTAAGAATTCTGTATATGCAAGAGAGGCCATGTCTGAGTGGGGGGGGGGGGGTGAGGAGAGTACTTTCTCAAGGGATGTCAATGGTCTAGTCATGTTTAGGTAGTGCTTGTGAGTTGTCACGTAGTGGTGAACCCTCCTATAGGAAAACCAGTTGGCAGCCCAAGAGTGACCTCTCTTTACCAACTGGTCTTGATTGCAGAACTGAGGTGAGTTGAGTCATTAAAGTCTCTTCCACCACTTCCCCCTCCACCCATCCTCTGGCAAGTGACAACAGAGAAAATTAATTGTTGTGGACAAGGGACGTCAGTGAGCCAGGACAGGAAGACAAGCAGGGATTCACTCTATTAGCCTGTTGCCATATTTTAAGGGTTTCCTGTGTGAAGGGGTTGGTAACCTGATAGTGGGCCATGCGGGGGCTATACTGCCAGCAGACAGAAGGAAGGTGGATCTCACGGCTGAGACTCTCCTCCAGTGGTATCCATCTTTTATATGTTCTATGTATTCTCCAGTCTAATATTCTCTGTAGAAATATAGATCTACGATAACTTTCAATATCTGGTACTCCTAGACCACCTTGAGTTATAGGGCGGGACATTATCTGCTTACTAATCCTAGGGGGTTGCCTGTTCCATATCAACAACCCAAATAGTCGTTGCATCTGAAGAGTGAAATTATTAGGTATAGGGATGGGTAACGTGTACATACATTTTAACTGTATGAATTCTACCAAGCCAAGAGAGGTTCTTTCTTGTCCATGAGGAGAGATCCCTCCTCAGGGCTGTTTTAATTGTAATATAATTTGCATTAAAGAGTGTATTTATATTATCAGCAAGATACACTCCCAGGTATTTCAATGGGCCCTTGCACCATTTAAATGCACAACCGTCTGCTATCAGTGATTCTGTCTGTCAGTCAAGGGCAACACCTAGCATTTCCGATTTATTCTCATTTATTTTGAAATTTGTTAATGCGGGGAACAATTCCAATTCACTTAATAATGGTGGTATAGAGTTAATGGGGTCAGTTAGCGACAAAAGGATGTTATCTGCAAATAATGACAGCTTGTATGTCTCCCCCTCTATGTAAAAACCCTATATGTGTCTGATTTTAGCTGCTAAGGCCTCAATCAAACAGGTAAACAGTAAGGGGGACAGCGGGCAACCCTGTCTTGTTATGTTTGATATTTGTAAGGGTTTAGATATAATACCATTAAGGGCAATGTAGGTGCTTGGTTTGTTGTATAGGGCGAAAATTTTATGTATGGTCTTTACTCCGAACCCAAACAAGCAAAAAGCGGCTTTCAGAAAAGGCCATCCCACTTGGTCGAAGGCTTTTTCCACATCTGTGGACAGCCAGACCGAGGGGATGTTTAGTGATCGTGCGTGCCACATCAGGTGTAGGTTGCGTTCCGTGTTGTCTTTGGCTTCCCGAAAGGGGATGAATCCCACCTGATCTGGGTGTATAATTAGGGGTAATATTTTGTTTAAATGATTCGCCAGAATTTTTGCATAGATTTTAATGTCCACGTTTAATAACGAAATTGGTCTATAATTTGGGATGTGTAAGGGAGATTTATTTAGTTTTGGGATTAGGGTAATTCTTGCTCTCAGGGCCACTGGCGGAAATGAACAGTTCTCATCAATAGTATGAAAGTAGCGTAAGAGATATGGAGTTAGAATGTCACGAAACGTGACATAGTATTCGCTACCATATCCATCAGGGCCAGGTGCTTTCCCTCCTTTTAAGGACTTAATTAACCAGTATTTCTGACATTGTAAATGTGGCGTCCATTTCGTCCCCCTGCTCAGGAGTGATTCTAGGAAGACCTAGCTGTGACAAATAGGAATGTATGGCACCCTCTGTCGGTGTTGTAGTATGTTGATTGCATAGTGATTCGTAATACTGTCTATGTCGGTTGAGGAGTACCAGTCTTTGCCTTTGTCGTCTTTAATGTGGGATATATATCTGTTAAGGGTCTTTTTCCTAAGCTGTCTAGCTAGCATCCTTCCCTGTTTGTTTGCACCCTCATAGAACTTTCTCCTGAGGAACAGGGCATTTCTTTTAGCATCAGTCCCCAAATAATAATTCAGATGTTGTCTTTTGTGTTCAATACTATCTAGTAGAGAGCGGTCTTTGGGGTAGGCCTTATGTAAGTCCTGTAATTTGTTTAAGTCAGACAGAAGTGACGACAGATATATGTTGTTTTGCTTGATTTTGGCGGCTTTCAAAGCTATTATCTCACCTCTCATATAGCATTTGTGGGCATTCCATAGGTGTTGGGGGTTAATGTCAGAGGTGTCATTCAGTTTAAAATATTCCTTCAGTAGGGTCTTGTCTAGTCTCCAGATGAGCTGCCAGTGAGTGTGTGATGGGTAGTTTAACGTGCAACTAATCATAGCGTGGTCTGATCATGTGATGGGATATATTTTTGTGTCAGAGACTTGGGCAAGGGTTGTAACATCTACCATAAGATAGTCAATCCTAGAGTAGTGTCGGTGTGGGTATGAGTAGAAAGTGTAATCCTTATCATTCGGATGACTTAAACGCCAAGCGTCATGGACTGCTAGTGAAGTGAGGTGTGTTTTCACGTGATGAAGAACTTTGGTGGGGTTTGATGAAGTACCAGTGGAACAGTCCAGGTAGGGATCTAAGGCTATATTAAAATCACCCCCGATTATCAAACTGCCTCTAGCTGCCTCTAAAATTCTTTTACTGATATGTTGGAAGAATCGGGGGGAGTCAACGCTAGGGGCATATACGTTTACAAGGGTAATACGTCTGTGGTGGAGAGACCCAGAAAGAATCAGGTATCTTCCCTCCCTGTCTCTGATGACTGAGTCGACTTGAAGAGGGACATTTTTATTAATCAGAGTACATACACCATTATGTTTAGTATTTTTTGAAGCAAAATATGCGTGGCCAAATTTCAAGAAGGAGGATTTGGGTTCATGACCCTTTCTGAAGTGAGTCTCTTGGAGCATTACAACGTCACTTCATAATCTCTTATAATCTCTGATAGCTATAGACCTCTTCTGTCGGAATATTAAGACCCTTAACATTATGTGACACAATTTTAAGAGTAGACTTATCCTGCGCCATCTTGGGGAGTGGGTACATAACTCTCGTTCCGGAATACGGTATAATAGTAAACAAAACTATAGGCCTTTAGTACAGCTTCACATTTGAACATATGAGACATTAGGAACACATGAAAAAGAACAATAATATAAAAAAAAATGTAACAAACTTTTTTTTAAACTTAGTGTATCTCTAAAACTATACACCGTCATTGGGGGGAAGTGGGGCCGTATTTACGCTCTAGTTAACAAGATTTATACTGTAATGTAGAACAGTGGAGAGGCCACTCGTAATAAGATCTAACCAAGGCTTTAAAACTATAATAACTTAACTCCATAGCCAGTGAGCCCCATGTGAACTAATCAGACAAAGAAAGATATTGGGGTCCAACCTGAAGGGTATGACCTGTATATGCATGTAATTGTGAGATAAACACCAATAGGGTGACAAAGTCTTACGGTGGCTCAAATACAACGGTACCCCATGTTAGTCTTTAAGGCAGTAAGTGTGTTAATCTAAACCTTAGTTTACATATTGGTGAGTACGACAGTCTCACCCAACCTTCATGTCCATTTGTCCCCTCGAGGGGGCCCTTAGCAGATCAATAATATCAGCAAGAAAATAACCCATACCTGCAGAGTTGACAATTAGATCATAGACACTTATAGTGAAGACAGTTAGCTAGGTTAGTGTGCAGCATTAAATACAGCGGTATCACATAATAATCTTTAAGGCAGTAAGGGCATTGATCTAAACCTTCATGGACACTTATAGTGAAGACAGTTAGCTAGGTTAGTGTGTAGCATCAAATACAATGGTATCACATATTAGTCTTTAAGGCAGTAAGTGTGTTGATCTAAACCTTAGATTACATATTGGTGAGTTCAACAGTCTTACCCAACCTTCATGTCCATTTGTCCCCTCGAGAAGGCCCGCAGCAGATCAGTACTATAAGCAAGAAAATAAATCATATTTGCAGAATTGACAATTAGATCATGGACACTCATAGTGAAGACAGTTAGCTAGGTTGGTGTGCAGCCTCTGGAGGATGAGGGTCCGTCTTTCTTTTATTATGTTGTGACCTGGTCCATTGAGAACGCTGCTCTTTGGGGTTATCCAAATTAGTGACCCTTGGGCGGGAGGGTGCATCAAGCACGTTGTCTTCTGGAGGAACAACCTTGATGTTTAGTGTCTTGGAAAAACTATCCAGGTCCTGGAAACTCTTGTATATGACTTGGGCTCCATTATGGGTAGCTATTAAGCTAAAGGGAAAACCCCATAGGTAGCGGATGTTGTGTTCTTGTAGGGCTTTAGTAAGAAATCTTACCTCCCTTCTTCTCTGGATTGTTTGCGGACATAAATGCTGGAAATTTTGTAAGGAGTGACCTCTGAATGAAAGTTCCCTTGTCTTTCTTGCAGCATGCCATAATTATTCTTTAGTGGTGTAGCGGAGGAACTTCAAAATCACATCTCTGGGAGGTGTGGGTGGTTTAGTAGGGGGCCTATGAGCCTTTGTATTCTTTCTATGTCTTCGGTTTGGAGACTGGGAGATCTTGGCAGTAAAAAGGCATATAGGTCTTTTAGATAAGATTAATTGATCCTGTTGGATCTCTTCCGGTATACCTCGAATCCTGAGGTTATTACGTCTTACACAATTAGCCGCAGTTGTTTTATTTGATTTATCCATTGTCAACCCCTTCCTTTGTGACATGTCAAAGGGTAGCTAAGCTCACTAAAATAACTTATGGCCTCTTCAGAACCCTGCACAACCAGATTCCAAATCTCTCACAGACAGCAATATCTCAATAATAAATACCATGCAGCTTAGCAACCGGGGTTCAGGGACAAGTAGATCACTGCAGAGTTTAAATATTTCAAATATGCCTGAGCGTGTGGCGTAGCAAGGCCTGACAATTTAAGTTCTATGGTGAGATGTGCCCAATGCTCTCCAAGTCAGTCTCAAATAGGGCTCCGGTTTATCCTGAAAAGTTAAACCTATATGATATATTATTTTCCTTGGCCAGGGTACAATCACAGGCGTGTATAAAGAAAAAATCACAGCTCCCACCCGGTATGCACCTCTCTTACATGCGGTCATGTATGCATGGTCTGTGAATGGGATAAAGTTATGTCTCACCCAGAGGATTCAAATCCCGCCTGCATGTATACATAAGTGGCTTGCTGGTGCATCTAGCAATATCAGGCTACGGGTATATGTGTAGACCGGGTAGTCACTTAGAGTGTGAATGTTACCCGTGCCTGCATGATCACCTCTCCCTCGTGGGAACCAAGATGGCTGCTGCTGCTGCTATTGCAGGTCTGAGAAGGCTGTGAGGAGCTGATGTTAGAGTCTCTCCGAAGCTCAGCTACGGTCCGTTCCGGGACTGGTTAGAATCATCAGTGTGAGCAACTATTTTTCATCAGGATCGGCATCTCCAACTGCTCTATTTATTTCTATTGAGCTACGGCCGCTATGGAGCTCTGCTAGAACGCGGCCATGTCCCAGCACCATATGTATATATATTTTTATTCACTTCTACTACCAAATTTACTCTTTTCTCTTAGTATTAAGGGTCAAGTCCAATGGGAAAGCATGGGAACAGAGTTCCTGCACTAAACAGTAACTCTTCAATAAACACTGCTGCTGCTGGTGGGATAAGGTGGAGTACAGTCTGATTAGAAGGATAATGAGATCCTCTAGTAATGGGCAGTAACACTTCCTACAATACATTAAATGCACGCCTGTTAGCAGTTCTGCTTTGTGATCACCACTCAGTGTGTGGAACACCTGGTGCTTACATCTCTCTGTGGCTTGCTCTGGGGTTGTTTAGCCCACAGGACTATTGCACCTTAAGTGGATGAGACTCTGTGACAGGGGAGGAGTCTGGAGTTGCTTTCAGACAGGGAGGTCTCAGCCCTCACTGTAAAGGAAGGAAGGGGGAGGTAGGAGGGTGTGAGGAACTGACGGTAAGCTGGGTATGCACCATGTGAGTTAAAAAAGTATGGACACACTGGATCTTGACATTAAACAACAGGTGTTTATGTGTTTCTATTTTAGTTATTATTAAAGTTGTTTTTCACCAAAGAATAAATGTGCTCACCAAGCAGGGAAGAGTCATGTCCTTCCACTTTCCTGCTTTCTCTCTGATTGGAATTCCTTTTAGTTCTTCCAGAGTAAGCTGGGATGAGGTTTGCAAGGGAAATACATGTGTACACACAAAGGAAAATAGCCCCTGCAATTATAGGTGTTTGTGAAAAATCTTGCAGTAGTAGTACTCAATTACTTTATTTATACACCAATAGTATGTGCAGTCTGTTTATCTATGTTGGTGTCTGTATATCTATCAACTTATGGTCAGCAGGCCAAATTCTCTTGCAGAATACTAGACTGTGCAAGATAATGCATTTGCTGTAGATTCAACCTTAGCAGTTTCATCCAAAAGTGAAAAGTGACTGTTTTGCTTTTAACGTTACTGTGCCCTCATGCCTCCTGCTTCCTCTACCAGCGTTACTTGATTCACATTTACTTGGTATACATGTTAATGGTAAACAAATTGACTGTCAGATGCCTTGTGACCATAATTTTACTTTAAATCACATTATTATTGTGTCTTACTACAGAGTGAGTGCACACACAAACCTTATTAAGATCATGACATCAGATGTTTACATTACAGAGCCTTACACATCCTGAGAGCCAGGGATTAACATCTTTTAAAATTTTACTAAGGCTCTTAGCTTTTTGGATTATTTAATATCATCTATATGTAAATGCCCCTTTATGTGTTCTAAAAAGTGTGTATCTGACTTCACAGTATTCAGAATAAGTTGAATCATAATTTACAAATTAAAAATTCACCCCTGCCATGTAAAAATGTAACCATGAGTGTCCATCCTCAGGCCTAAAGGCAACCATTAGCCCTTTATTGGTTTTTATTTGCTTTAATTAATCAGAGTGCATAGGTAATTTACATATAAATACAGTGTGTGTGTGTATAAAACAATATTAATTTTGAGAGTGGTGCAAGACTTGGTCAGTTCCCACACTTTTTTTTAAGACTTGACCCCTGCTTGGTATAATTTGTGGAAAATCATTTGCGCATATCTAAGCAGCAGAAATTGGTAATTGGTTCCTACACACATTTGTCTATTGTCAGCTAGCTCTCATTTAGCTATGTATTTAATCCCTTTTCAATATTTTAAAACAAAGATATATGCAAGAAACAGTGCAATAATACAATTATCTAACACAATAGGGCAGTTTCTTTTTCAATTGTATGTCCCTTTAAGATAAAAAATTAACCCATATGTCTGTAAAATTATGAAGGACTTATACAAATTGCCTAAAATTTTTCATAAGGACAGGAAAAAATAGTAACACATTTCATATTTTTGTTTTTGCTGAGAGAATTTATTGCTGTAAAAGCAGTTATAACATTAACATTAAGCACAAAAAAGTAGAAATGTTCCACGTAAGAGGATGACTGTTTACAACATCACAAAGCAAACTGCAAAATCAATGATAGTCACTCTGCCTTACACATTTTACAATGTGCCAAAGTTATATTCTATATCAGGGAGAATATATTTATAGTGTTCAGATTGTGTGAAGTGTAGGATGAGTGATCAAAGAAAACAAACACATAATAAACCAATACTAAAAGTTTATTCAGATTTAAATAATTTAGAAAAATGTACAATAATCAATACTTAAAGGGATCTGAAAGCTCAGACCAATTTTAAGAGACATCAATTTAATTAAATGATAACTTTAATTTCATTCTCTTCCTATCATTGTTGTCATTAGTAAAAAAAATATGTGTTCAGCTAGGTCCCAGTAATACATTTGTGATCTGGTGCTGAGATTAACTGTGTATTTAGACAATTCCTAAGCATTGCTATTTTATGATGAGTTTAATCCATACAGTTTACATACTTGGCAACACATACAGTGAAAATTCTATGGTGTTTGAATAGCTATTCTTCTATGGCCTATCAATAATGATGGTAGGGTTCTATCAGTGTATTGTCATTTTTTGCATATCTTATATGGTTGGTCCTATCAATAATGATGGTAGGGTTCTATCAGTGTATTGTAATTGTTTAAATATCTTATAGGGTTGGTCCTATCAATAATGATGGTAAAATTCCATCAGTGTATTGTAATTTGTTGGCAGATCTTATAGGGTTATTCTAGTTTTACTATAAGATATAATCAAAGCCAAATTTTTTTTTTAATTTTTTTTTATTGAGGTGCTTAAGTTAGGCATACAAACAGTATAAACACAAACGGCTAGATTTAGAGTTCTGCGGCCAAAGGGGTGCGTTAGCTACGCATACTTTTTTTCCCTGCACCTTTTAAATACCGCTGGTATTTAGAGTTAACAGAAGGGCTGCGTTAGGCTCCAAAAATGGAGCGTAGAACATAATTTACCGCCACTGCAACTCTCAATACCAGCGGTGCTTACGGACGCGGCCAGCTTAAAAAACGTGCTCATGCACGATTCCCCCATAGGAAACAATGGGGCCATTTGAGCTGAAAAAAAACCTAACACCTACAAAAAAGCAGCGTTCAGCACCTAACGCAGCCCCATTGTTTCCTATGGGGAAACACTTCCTATGTCTGCACCTAACACCCTAACATGTACCCCGAGTCTAAACACCCTTAACCTTACACTTATTAACCCCTAATCTGCCGCCCCCGCTATCGCTGACCCTTGCATATTATTACTAACCCCTATTCTGCCGCTTCGTACACCGCCGCAACCTATGTTATCCCTATGAACCCCTAATCTGCTGCCCCTAACCCCCGCCGACACCTATATTATATTTATTACCCCCTAATCTGCCCCCCCAGAACATCGCCGCTACCTACCTACAATTATTAACCCCTAATCTGCCGACCGGACCTCACCGCTACTCTAATAAATGTATTAACCCCTAAAGCTTAGTCTAACCCTAACCTCTAACAAAATAAAATAAATCTTATTAAATAAATTATTCCTATTTAAAGCTAAATACTTACCTGTAAAATAAACCCTAATATAGCTACAATATAAATAATAATTATATTGTAGCTATTTTAGGCTTTATATTTATTTTACAGGCAACTTTGTATTTATTTTAACCATGTACAATAGCTATTAAATAGTTAATAACTATTTAATAGCTACCTAGTTAAAATAATTACAAAATTACCTGTAAAATAAATCCTAACCTAAGTTACAATTAAACCTAACACTACACTATCAATAAATAAATTAAATACAAATACCTACAAATAAATACACTAACTAAAGTACAAAAAATAAAAAAAGAACGAAGTTACAAAAAATAAAAAAATAATTTACAAACATTATAAAAATATTACAACAATTTTAAGCTAATTACACCTAATAAAATAACAAAGCCCCCCAAAATAAAAAAAATGCCCTACCCTATTCTAAAATAAAAATGGAAAAGCTCTTTTACCTTACCAGCCCTTAAAAGAGCCTTTTGCGGGTCATGCCCCAAATAATTCTGCTCTTTTGCCTGTAAAAAAAAACATACAATACCCCCCCAACATTACAACCCACCACCCACATACCCCTAATCTAACCCAAACTCCCCTTAAATAAACCTAACACTAAGCCCCTGAAGATCTTCCTACCTTATCTTCACCACGCCGGGTATCACTGATCCATCCAGAAGAGGGTCCGAAGTCTTCCTCCTATCCGGGCGGGGGCTGAAGAGGTCCATCATCCAGCTGAAGTCTTCATCCAAGCGGGGGCTGAAGAGGTCCATCATCCGGCTGAAGTCTTCTATCAAGCCGCATCTTCAATCTTCTTTCTTCCGGCTCCATCTTCATCCCGCCGGCGCGGAACATCCTTCCTCCACGATGAACTCCCGATGAATAAAGGATCCTTTAAGGGACGTCATCCAAGGATTCTATCAGCCAATCGGAATTAAGGTAGGAAAATTCTGATTGGCTGATTGAATCAGCCAATCAGATTCAAGTTCAATCCGATTGGCTGATTGGATCAGCCAATCAGATTGAGCTTGCATTCTATTGGCTGATCGGAACAGCCAATAGAATGCAAGCTCAATCTGATTGGATGATTGGATCAGCCAATTGGATTGAACTTGAATCTGATTGGCTGATTCCATCAGCCAATCAGAATTTTCCTACCTTAATTCCGATTGGCTGATAGAATCCTATCAGCCAATCGGAATTCGAGGGACGCCATCTTGGATGACGTCCCTTAAAGGAACCTTCATTCATCGGGAGTTCGTCGTGGAGGAAGGATGTTCCATGTCGGCGGGATGAAGATGGAGCCGGAAGAAAGAAGATTGAAGATGCCGCTTGATAGAAGACTTCAACCGGATGATGGACCTCTTCAGCCCCTGCTTGGATGAAGACTTCAACCGGATGATGGACCTCTTCAGCACCCGCTTGGATGAAGACTTCAGCTGGATGATGGACCTCTTCATCCCCAGCTTGGATGAAGACATTGCCCGGATAGGAGGAAGACTTCGGACCCTCTTCTGGACGGATCGGTGATACCCGGCGTGGTGAAGATAAGGTAGGAAGATCTTCAGGGGCTTAGTGTTATGTTTATTTAAGGGGGGTTTGGGTTAGATTAGGGGTATGTGGGTGGTGGGTTGTAATATTGGGGGGGGATTGTATGTTTTTTTTTACGGGCAAAATAGCAGAATTCTTTGGGGCATGCCCCGCAAAAGGCCTTTTTAAGGGCTGGTAAGGTAAAAGAGCTTTTCCATTTTTATTTTAGAATAGGGTAGGGCATTTTTTTATTTTGGGAGGCTTTGTTATTTTATTAGGGGGCTTAGAGTAGGTGTAATTATCTTAAAATTGTTGTAATATTTTTATAATGTTTGTAAATTATTTTTTTATTTTTTGTAACTTAGTTATTTTTTTATTTTTTGTACTTTAGTTATTGTATTTATTTGTATTTATTTGTAGGTATTCGTATTTAATTTATTTATTGATAGTGTAGTGTTAGGTTTAATTGTAACTTAGGTTAGGATTTATTTTACAGGTAATTTTGTAATTATTTTAACTAGGTAGCTATTAAATAGTTATTAACTATTTAATAGCTATTGTACCTGGTTAAAATAAATACAAAGTTGCCTGTAAAATAAATATAAACCCTAAAATAGATACAATATAATTATTATTTATATTGTAGCGATATTAGGGTTTATTTTACAGGTAAGTATTTAGCTTTAAATAGGAATAATTTATTTAATAAGATTTATTTTATTTTGTTAGATAAAAATTATATTTAACTTAGGGGGGTGTTAGGGTTAGGGTTAGACTTAGCTTTAGGGGTTAATACATTTATTAGAGTAGCGGTGAGGTCCGGTCGGCAGATTAGGGGTTAATAATTGTAGGTAAGGTAGCAGCAACGTTGGGGGGGCAGATTAGGGGTTAATAAATATTATGTAGGTGTCGAAGGTGTTAGGGGCAGCAGATTAGGGGTACATAGGGATAATGTAGGTTGCGGCGGTGTGCGGTCGGCAGATTAGGGGTTAAAAAAATTTAATAGAGTGTTGGCGATGTGGGGGGCCTCAGTTTAGGGGTATATAGGTAGTTTATGGGTGTTAGTGTACTTTAGAGCACAGTAGTTAAGAGCTTTATGAACCGGTGTTAGCCCAGAAAGCTCTTAACTCCTTGCTTTTCTCTGCGGCTGGAGTCTTGTCGTTAGATTTCTAACGCTCACTTCAGCCAAGACTCTAAATACCGGCGTTAGAAAGATCCCATTGAAAAGATAGGATACGCAATTGGCGTAGGGGGATCTGCAGTATGGAAAAGTCGAGGCTGGAAAGTGAGCGTTAGACCCTTTCCTGACTGACTCTAAATACCAGCGGTGGCCAACGCCAGCGTTAGGACCCCCTACCGCTGGTTTTGACGGCTAACGCAGAACTCTAAATCTAGGCGAAAGGAAATTGTCATTCAGTACAGAAGGAAAAATTTACAGTCCAGCTTAGTTCTATAATGGTATAGTAAACATTCTGCACAGCTCACCTATGAAATAAAAAACAGTTATTGATGGCAAAATTAAATACATGGTGCCTATTCATAAGGGAACCTTCCATATCAAATCTAATAGGTCGCTCTTGGACCTTAAGTAAAGAAACATGACTTATAGTAAGGAAAGGTATAATGGAATGTAGAGACCACTCTTAGATCTCTCTATGCTAACCTCATATTTTATTTTTCTAGAAGATAACACAGGATACACCCTCATTTATACCCATCTTATTTTACAAATCTATAATCCCCAAAGAAGAAAAACAAAGGCCTCTCTTGGACCTTATCCTTTAGTATTTGATGAAAGGGGAGCTTGATAAGGGGTATAAAATAATAATGGAAGAAATTAACTATTTGAGTTACTTTTACTGTTGAGCCCGCTTTACATTTACGGCAAAAATATTATATAAGTGAAGAAAGGAAAAAAATAAATAAATATATATATATATATATACATGAAATGAGGCACATGGAAGGTTAGGATTGCCTGAGATCTGTAGGGTATAGTGAAAACATTTTATGCTGGTGAGGGAAAAATACTAATCAGTGACTTATATGGTTCAGGGTAAGTATAAACAACAAATTAATTAGGAACAAGAACAGCGCTACCCTCGAATAAATCAAGGGTCTCAACTGAGGTAAATTAGAATTAGAGTCCCCCCTCTATGCATTGAAATAAGAAAATGAAAAAGTCTGTCAATCCTTAACATAAGTACAATGTGATAAACCTGAGGTGATAAGTACCAACACAGTGCAATGACAGTTATAACAATGATAGTATGTGAAACTAAGAGGCAAGAAAACTTGGTCAAGTAGATGGCATTATTCCCCAAGGAGCTGGAATAAAAATAAACAAGGGATAGAAATAGAGGGCTCACTTCCCCAGCCGCGGAAAGCCAACCCTCTCTGTGAGGATCAAATATATGCCAAATGACACGCAGCAGGGAAATATATAATAGTGTTGCCCCAAGTGTTCTAATATCTACTAAATAAATAGTGGAGTCAGGCAGGCAGTACTCAAATATCTACATAAGGAACGTATGCGTTTGGCAACCTATGTCGCAAACATGTGAATATGCATTTGGGGGGAGAGAGGAGAACATACACAAGAAAATAAACCAGTATGTACATAGGTTGAAACATGAACATTTATAGTGTCCTCGTTCAGGCAATACAACTGATCAATGGCTAGTCCGGGAGCAAATTTCAGTGACGTGAGGTGAAATACTCCGTTACCCAACTCCAGTTTTAGACGGAGTGTAAAAAGTCCCAATTGATGCAAGTTGGTCACCAGGTTTCCCTGAAAACAGAAGTAGGTCATAGTGATTGATCCCTGGGTATAACGTTGGGGATAAATGTTGAATAAGGAATCTCTTGCGCTCTTATTTCTTAGCCGCATCCGCTGTTGTGAGGCTTGAGGTTAGCGCTGCAATGCTGTATCTGTCGGCTCTCTGCAAGGTGGCAAAACCCAAAATGGCTCTCTTAAGCTTTAAGTCCTCGACTGGCCTATCGCTCCCTACTGGAATCAAGGCATCGGATGCCCGGTCTTTTAGATCTACATCCAGAGTAGGAGTTAAGTGCTGGGGCCCCAAAGCTCTACCACATTCATCTGTTGTAGGATCGTGTTCCAGCCGAGGTACCAGGCAGGATCCGTAGATGATTCCAGGGTTGGATGCCATGTGCAGTGACTTTTCAAAGTCAGAGTGGTAATCCATGAGCAAATTCCTCAGCTGCTCCAAGATTTCAATAGTACCCTTCATATCGATCCTCTCTGTGAGGTGTAAAGCGGGAATGTTAAATAAAGGTTGCACAATTTTAGCAGTGATTTGTAAGGTAACACTGCGAGTAACGACAGAGAAGGTACTCTGCCGGGGGGTCTAGTAGGAGGCCGTAACCTCTAGTGATATCTAGGAGGCTTAAACTTACTCCTATGCTGGTGTGAATGGTTTCAATCTGTAGGGTATGCTCTGCCGTAGGATAAATGTTGTAAATCTGCATTCAGGCTGCAAAATTTAGCTTTTGAGAAATTTAAGTCCAAGAGTTGGAGCAGTAAGCAAACATGCGACCTGTCATGGCCACCGCCCGGAAGTTCCCCCATCAAAGCCAAATTTTAAAGTTTGAATTCTAAAGGTAGATTTTCTTTTTGTGATTTCTAATGGACTACATACAATCCCAATGAAAAGGTTTAAAAGGTTTTTCTATAGAATACCCCAGTGGCGTCACTAGGGTTGGGGTCACCCGGTGCGATAAGTTATGGTGTCACCCCCTCCCCCCAGAAAGCAGATACACAAAAACACAGGCACACATACACTCAGACACACTTAAAAACACACTCAGATGAACACACAAACACTCGGAAACACACTCAGACACACACACAAAAACACTCAGACACAAACACACTCTGATACACACACACACAAAAACACTCAGGCACAAACACAAACACTTAGACACACACACACAAAAACACTCAGGCACACACACAGAAACACTCAGACACACACACAAAAGCACTCAGACACACACACACAAACAAAACACTCAGACACACAAAAGCACTCAGACACACACACACACAAACACTCAGACATACAAACATACAAAATACGTAAATTGCACTGCATTAATTATAAAGCTCATGCCTAGAGTGTCTCCCTGGCTCAGCAGAGCAACAAATGAAAGATAAACAGAGCACTAAAGAAAAGGCGCGCAAACTATGAAAATTCTGCTCTCTGACTCTGTTCCAAGTCTGTCAGTGCACTGCCCCGGGCCACGTGCCTACCGCTTCTTATGGCCAAGCACCTCTGCTCTCTGCCCACCCCCAGACCCCCGTCCACCCTTCCCTCCTACTTCTTCAGTGCGCACTTAGTGTACCATAACCGTACCGGTCTGGTGGGTATCATACGTGGCTCCTTCACTTTAGAGACAGTGTCAGACAGTTATGCGGTCAGGTGCAGGCATCCCCCTTATGATTTCCCAGTTCCCGTTTAGAGAGACAGCACAGCAGTGAGTGACTCCACTGCTCCACACATCACTGAGCAGTGAGCACAGATAGGCAGGCAGGTTTAGACTAGCAGCGCAACTTTGCAAGCCCCACGGCATGCCCACAACATTCATAGTGAAATTGGGCAGGGGAGGAGCAAAGTACAAACAAACAAAAGCAGAAGGAGAAACTATTTGTGGAAATTGCAGCGCTGGCTCAAGGGGCAAAAAATTAAGTGTCTACAACGTCCCCAGTCCCACTAATAGTCACAAATGCTGGCCCCTCTAATAAAAAATATATGCATCTCTACATTGTATTTCTTTGAATTTCAATAAAATTAAAAAAAAAAATTTTTTTGGTGGTATCACCCCCTGGAGGGTGTCACCCGGTGCGGCCCGCACCCCCCGCACCACCTAGTAATGCCACTGGAATAGCCTATTAAAGTGATATTTGCGTTCCACTTTGTAATACCAGTGCATGCAAATGTGTGCTGGTATTACGAGTTAGGTGCAAAGCAAACATGACCTCACGTTTACATTGCACGGAAATATTGCTCTCACAATAGGAGCCTCGTTCTGATGCCATCATACACGGCACAGAACCTAAGCGAAGCGAAGGGGGTAAATTGAACAGCGATGGGCAGCAATTTTAAATATATATGTATATCCTTACATACATATATATTTACGTGTTAATATGTGCATAAACACATATTAACACATACATATATATGTATATAAGCATATACATATATATTTACAGGGAACACACAGTTCACATAGACCACAATGTAAAGGCACCCCACACCTGCCATCTTTAGCCACTTATAACTGCCTTATGTAGTTACTTTATTTAAAAAAAATGCTAACATTTTTTTTTTATTATTTTTTTTTTTCATTTTCAAAAAACTTTATTCAAATAATATAATAACAGTACATGCTTCAAAAGACATAGTTACATCAAAAATGTTTACATTTCCCAACACTTGCTGGAGAGTCCATGGTTTCCAGGCCAAAGTTTCGTGGTTAAATAGTAAATTACGTAGTGCCTGGTGGGTTGAAGAAATTACTAGGCATAAAGTCCACAAGTGGTTAGGTAGTCCCAGAAGCATGTGAACAGGTTTGTAACAAAAAACAGGGGTATTACATTACATATATGCATATTAAAAGATAACATGGTCTCAGCGTGGTATTTTACACACAGCACCACGCCGGGAATAATCAGTTAGGAGAATTAATAAAGAAGAGAAGGAAGATAAGAGAGAAAAGGGAGAGAGGAGAAAGAGAGAGAGAGAGAAAAAAAAAAAAAAAAAGGGGGGGGGGGGTTGGGGTGAAGGGTGAAGGGAAAGAGGTGGAGAAGGGAAGGGATGAGATGAAGAGGAAGCGTATCACCAAATGATGCCCCATCAAGGAGATTCCAGAGCAATTTACCGGGTCCAGCCAGAGCTGACAAGCTCTCCTCTACTGTCTTTAGTCTATGTGCGCAGGTCAGAGACCACCAGTTTCCACATTTCCAGCATATATTCGTGTACTTCTATTTTGTCATCCCTCATATATCTGAATCTTTCTAACTGTAGAAGTCTGTCTACCTGGGATGTCCAATCTGTCACTGTTGGGATATTTGTCTGTTTCCATTTCTTGGGAATAAGGGACTTGGCACTATTGAGCATTATAAAGAAGAGCTGTTTTGAAGGTTTGTCTTTGAGTTTAGGGAGGTTATGAAACAATAGAAGGCTAGGTGCTCTAGCCAAAGTTATATTAAATGTGGTTTCCAAAATATATTGATCGCCAAAAAGGCTGGAGAATATCACAATCCCACCAGATGTGGAGAAGAGTACCTCGTTCCCCACATCCACGCCAGCACCTGCCATCAGTCAATTATATATTTTCTGGATCCTATCCGGTGTAAGATACCACCTGGATAAGAATTTGTAGTTAGCTTCTATCGTCCTCACTGAGACCGAAGCTTTCACATGAGCATTTAACATCTTATGCCAGTCTTTGTCAGTCGGAGGTGGGTTAAGTTCCCTATTCCATTGATTCACATAACCGGGAAAGGACCATCCTTTGGTGAGAGGATCAAGCGGTAGGTCATGGAAATCAGATGTTTTGGTGTGTTTGGGAGTAGGCACAGGGATTCTAAAGTAGTTAGTTGTCTAGTCACGTCTTTTGATCTTTTATAGGTTGATAGGAAATGTTGGAGTTGTGCATAATAAAACCAGGAAATGTCAAGTCCAGTACGTTCGAGGTCTGTTCTGTTCTTGATTTTTTTGTTAATTAAGAGGCGGTGGAAAGTCACCTGTCCAAGTGAGGTTTTATCTACCTGCAGTCTTTGCGTACACGTAAAAGGTATGTCTGGATTGTCAATGAATGGTATGAGTGGTGAGGGGTTGGAGGTAATATGCGGCTGCTCCACCAGAGACCTGTCCCAGCATGTAAAGAATTCTTTGATAAAGGGGTAACACTCCAGTATTTTAGGTCTCGATTTAGCAGATGTCCATCCCAGGGTCCCTAGGTTCTGTGTGCCCATAATTGACCTGCATATCTGCACCCAGGTTTTATCTTTAGAGTTATGACACCATTCAATCTGGTGTTGAAAGTTAATAGCTTTTTTGTAGTAAGATAGGTTAGGGACTCCCAGTCCTCCCCCCTCCTTCGGTAAGTAAAGGGTTTTCCTTGCAATTCGTGGTTTAACTCCTTTCCAAATAAACTCCTCTATCACTCCCTGCAATTTGTGCAAATAGTGTGTGGGTAAAGGGATCGGTAGGGTCTGGAGATAATACAAAATCCTGGGTAGGATGTTCATCTTTATAATACCGATTCTCCCCAACCAGGAGACCGGTTTGTTTCTCCAAGAAGAGAGGTCTCCTGTGATTTCTGTAAGTAGTTTTGAGTAGTTAGCTTCATATAGAGTGTCTGGGGAAGGGGTAAGGTTAATTCCTAAGTATCTGAGAGTGCGGGTTTGTATGCGTAATGGGCATAGAGAAGAAAGTTGGCAAATGTCTGCTTGAGGGAGAGTAATATTTAATATTTCCGATTTTGTTTTGTTCAAGTGGAAATTTGAGAACCTACCATATAGCTAAAATTCTTTTAGGGCCTCTGGGAGTGAAGTCAGTGGGTCTGTTAATGAAAGTAGGATGTCGTCCGCATACATTGATAACTTATGTTCCTGGTTTTTTTTTTTTTTTTTTTTTTTTTTTTTTGCTCTGCTTCTTAGCAAAGAGATCAAACTACAAAAGGATTAAATACATAAGGATATTTGAGTTATTTCAGAAAGGTATATAACATTTCTCTTTTAAATTGTTGTTACTTGAATAGTTTGTACTTTCAGATAATATATTTTGTATTTCTATTAACTTTATATTTTGTTTTTTTATAGGTGGTAGACCTGAACTGTGAATTAGTTTCACTACAGAAATTGAATAGTTAAAGGTGGTAGACCTGAACTGTGAATTAGTTTCACTACAGAAATTGAATAGTTAAAGGTTTGAGTTAATTTACATTCTTTTGTATTCTGGTTTTTAGTATTGCAATTAGATAACAATTACATTGTTTGCATAGGTGAGCAATTAGGAGGGACCCCACCCTATCTTTCTGAGGGTATTTAAAGAGATCTGTTTAGCTCTGCTAAACATTTAGCTCTGCTTCTTAGCAAAGAGATCAAACTACAAAAGGATTAAATACATAAGGATATTTGAGTTATTTCAGGAGTTATTCAGGGTTATTCAGGCTTATTCAGTAGAAAATAATACTTATATTTTTCTTATTGTTAAAGTGTTGCATAGTTTAAAATGTCTCAGATACAGTGCAATGGGTGTTTTGCACTTTTTAATCGTTCTACTTTTTGGAGATTTAGGGGCTGTCCTGTTTGTAAGCAGTTTTCCCTGTTAAGGGAGGAAATAGCTAAACTTCAAGCTAAGGTAAGTAACATACCTGTTACCTCTACAAAGCTGCCTCTGAAAGAAGCCCCTCTACCCCAGAGATCAGCAAGGAGAGGCAGATGGATCACTGTAGGCTCTGGAAGAATTAGAACAGTAGACCAGAAGCATTGCCCACAACCTCTGCCATTGCAAAACTCCTATGCTGCTCTTGCCGAATACACTTGTGATGAGGAGATTGCTGTTTCTGAGCCCTCTGAAGCTGTAACAGGTAATTTAAATCTATTGGCACCTGATTCTCCAGGTAACATAACACAGGAAAGAACTGCAGATGTGTTTTTGAGAAAAAGACTGTTAGTGGGTGACTCTATTTTGAGGAATGTGTATTTAGGTGAAAGTAAAGGAGAAACAAGGGAGGTTAGATGTCTTCCAGGAGCTACTGCTCACAGGGATAGGAATCGTATTTTGAGAATTGTTAAGGCAGCAGGAAAGGGAAGTGAGTTGGATGTGATTGTTCATTTAGGAACAAATGATCTGGCTAGTAATCATGTTGCTGCTGTTCAGAAAGAGTTTTGTGACCTAGGTAATCATTTAGAGACTGTGGCATCAACTCTATCATTTTCTGCTATTTTACCTGTGTATGACCAGGAAGCAGGAAAGATGGAGCGGATAACAACATTTAATTCTTGGTTAGATAAGTGGTGCAGGGAACGAGGATTTGGTTTTATTGGCCATTATAGCTCTGTTTGGAAAGATACTAGGTTATTTAGGAGAGATGGCTTGCATTTGGATGCTAAAGGAACAGAGTATCTGGGAGAGGAGTTCAAATACTTTATTAGAAATCATTTAAACTAATAAAGGGGGGTAGCATTAATATATCCACCTGCCCCCCACAGCATGCCAAAACTGTTAGTCCAAGTAACAATTCTAGAAATTCTAGTAGAAAAATTCTTCGTGCCATGAGCACAAATGCTCGCAGCTTAGGAAATAAATTACCTGAACTCATTTCAATAATGACTAGGGACAACTTGGATTTAGTAGCTATAACAGAAACATGGTACAATGATTTGCATGACTGGGACATAGTCATACCTGGATACAGGTTATTTAAAAAGAACAGAGTAGGAAAGAAAGGTGGAGGAGTTGCTTTGTATGTAAATGAAAATATAAAGGTTACTGAAATTGTAGGAACAAATGATGAGGTGGAAAGTATTTGGGTGACTTTGGAAATTGGAGATAAAAATGTTTTTAGAATAGGGGTTGTATATAGGCCTCCATTGCAGGATGAAAAACTGGACAATCTGTTATTAGATGAAATAACCAAAATGACCATGAAGGGTAAGGTTATAGTACTGGGGGACTTTAATTTGCCAGATATAGACTGGAAGATTCCTTCTGCTAGATCGGCTAGAAGCAGGTATATTCTTGAATCTCTGCTAGGGGAATCACTTGAACAATTAGTCAAGGAACCAACTCGTAAGGAAGCTATATTAGATCTAATACTTACAAACAGTGACACAGTTTCAGATGTGTCTGTAGGTGAGAACTTAGGATCCAGTGATCATCAATCTGTTTGGTTTAGTATTCATGTTCAGGAACTGTACACCCAGACTAAAACAAAAGTTTTAGACTTTAGGACGGCAGATTTTTCATTAATGGGAGAATACCTAAAAAACTATTTAAAGGGGAAAAATCTTATTACAGGGGTTCAAGAACAGTGGGAATTTGTGAAAGGTGCCATTTTAGATGCAACCGCACACTGTATTAGACATGTCTGTAAAAGTAAAAGAAAGCGGAAACCAATTTGGTTTTCCAAAGAAGTAGCACATGCTGTAAAGACAAAAAAGATAGCTTATAAAAATTACAGACACACACAAGCAGATGATGATATGAAAATATGGAGACTCCAACAAAAAAAGACTAAGCAGTTAATTAGGAAGGTTAAAGCTGATGCAGAAGAGAAGATAGCACAGTCAGTAAAACATGGGGACAAAACATTCTTTAGATATATCAGTGAAAGAAGAAAAAATAAGGTAGGAATAGTAAAATTGAAATCAGTTGATGGTAGAATAATAGAAGGAGATAAGCAGATTGCAGACTGTCTCAATGATTACTTCTGTTCTGTTTTCACTAAAGATTGTGAAGATACAATGTCTACATTAAGGGATGCTATGCAAAATAGAAACAAGCTTAACAGTAATCTTTTTACAGAGGATGAGGTTTTGTTAGCATTATCAAAAATAAATGTTACAAAGGCAGTGGGTCCTGATAATATTCATCCAAGGGTTTTAAAAGAACTTCGTTCAGTGCTAACTGTCCCATTAACTGATCTGTTTAATCAGTCACTATTAACAGGAGCTGTCCCAGATGATTGGAGAATAGCAAATGTAATACCTCTTCATAAAAAGGGCAGTAGAGAAGAATCTGGCAACTACAGGCCAGTTAGTTTAACTTCAGTAGTAGGGAAATTAATGGAAAGCCTCTTAAAGGAAAGAATTATGACTTACATAAAGACAAACAATTTAGAGGACCAAAATCAGCATGGTTTTACTTCAGGGAGATCATGTCAGACTAATCTAATTGACTTCTTTGATTATGTAACAAAAGTATTAGACAAGGGAGGAGCAGTTGATGTAGCATATCTAGATTTCAGCAAAGCATTTGACACCGTCCCACACAATAAACTTATTCACAAACTATATCTCCTTGGTCTAGATTCAAAAATTGTGAACTGGGTGGAATGCTGGCTTAAGGACAGAAAACAAAGTGTCTTAGTAAATGGAGTTCATTCAGCAGAGGGGGCTGTTACTAGTGGTGTTCCTCAGGGGTCAGTTCTGGGGCCTGTTTTGTTTAACATATTTATCTGCGATATCAGCAAAGGGCTACAGGGGAAAGTATGTCTCTTTGCAGATGATACAAAAATTTGCAACAGAGTGGATGTTCCAGGGGGGGTAGACAAAATGAGAAGTGATATACAACAATTGGAGGATTGGACAAACGACTGGGATCTAAAGTTTAACACAGCAAAGTGTAAAATAATGCATTTAGGGAAGAAAAATCCAAATGTTAATTACAGACTCAATGACACTTTACTGACTGTTACAGATGAGGAAGAGGACTTGGGAATTATTATTTCAGATGATTTAAAACTTAGTAAACAATGTAGTAAGGCAGCGAGTAAGGCTAGCAGAATGCTTGGATGTATTGGTAGAGGTATTTGCAGCAGAAATAGTAAGGTTCTTATGCCACTTTATAGATCACTAGTTAGGCCTCATCTTGAGTATTGTGTGCAGTTCTGGAGGCCATATCTTCAGAAGGATATTAACAAACTTGAATCTGTGCAAAGGAGGGCTACCAAAATGGTACATGGTCTAAAAAATAAAACTTACCAGGATAGGCTCAATGACCTAAATATGTATAGCTTAGAGGAGAGAAGGGAAAGAGGTGATATGATAGCAACTTTCAAGTACATTAAAGGGTTTAGTAAAACTGAGGCTGTGGGTATTTTACATAAAATGGAAAATTCAAGAACAAGGGGTCATGAGCTCAAGCTAAAGGGTAGTAGATTCAGGAGTAATTTGAGGAAGCACTTCTTTACAGAAAGAGTGATTGATTTATGGAATAAACTTCCTCAAGAGGTAGTAGCAACAAACACTGTGGGGGACTTTAAAAATGCATGGGACAAGCATAGGGCTATCCTACGAACTAGATAAGTTTATACTGTTAGGTAAGGTGGGGCAGACTTGCTGGGCCTATGGCTCTTATCTGCCGTCAATATCTATGTTTCTATGTTTCTATGGTCCCCTATCCGTAAACCCCTGATCTTCTCATTGTTTCTAATTTTCTGAGCTAAGACCTCTATGACCAAGGCAAATAACAACGGGGACAAAGGGCACCCTTGCCTGGTGCCATTTGAGATATTAAAAGGTTCAGACAATATGTTGTTTATCCTGACTTGAGCCGAGGGGGCCCCATATAGGGAAAATATCTTTTGTATAAGGATCTGTCCAAACCCCATCTTCGACAGGACTGCCTTCAAAAATTTCCAGCTAATCCTGTCGAAGGCCTTTTCGGCATCAGTAGAAACTAGAATCATAGGGATTTTGTTTATTTGCGTATAATTACTTAGTAGGGTTGCTTTTATAGTGTTGTCCCTAGCCTCACGGCCAGGCACAAATACTTGGTCTGGGGAGATCAGGTTGGGCAAAAATGTATTCAATCTGTTGGAAAGTATCTTGGCAAAGATCTTTATGTCAACATTAAGAAGTGATATTGGCCGAAAATTTTCTGGCCGGTTCGTTGGTTTGCCTGGTTTAGGGATAGTTGTGATGTGGGCTGTTAACATGGAAGGGGGGAGCCCCTGGGGAGCATCCAGAGTATTAAACAAGCGGGCCAACTGAGGGGATAGAATTTGTTTGAATAACTTATAGTATTTGGCATCCGTCGGGGCCCGGGCTTTTACCACTTGGCAAATCTTCAATAGTGCGCAATACCTCCTCTGGGGATATAGGTGCATTCAGGGTCTCTACATCTGTCTGAGAAAGGGAAGGAAGTCTAATTGAGTCCAGATAGGAGCTCAAAGTTGGTGAAGATGATCTCTCCCTACTGCCCGAAGAGGTGTGGGAAGAAGGTTGTAGATTATACAGATCATGGTAATATGCTTTTAGTGTTTCCGCGATTGCTGGGCTGTCCGCGTGAGTTAAACCATTTTTGTCTATCAATGTATGAATGTGTGTTTTTAACTGTTTTCGTTTGAGGGCCCTGGCGAGAAGTCTACCAGGTTTATCTCCAAATTCGTAGAATTTCTTTTGATTACGTAGCGCCATTTTCTGGTAGTCAAGTGTATGCATGTTCTGAATTTCTTTCCTGGCCTCATTAAGTTCAGAAAGCACCAAAGTGTCTGACGGCTGTTTTTTAAGTTTTATTTCTAAGTCGCGTATGCTGGTTAGGAGTGTAGTGAACCTCACTCTAGTCTGTTTAGCCAAAATTGCTTTCTGTTTCATAAGTTCGCCGCGAAGCACGCATTTATGTGCTTCCCAGAGTATGTGTTTAGAGGTTTTGGTCGTGTCGTTAATAGTGAAGTAGTCAAGGAGTGTGGTTTCTATTTTCCCCCTGAGTATCTGGTTATTAAGTAGGAAGTCATCAAATCGCCATATAAAAGGTAGGTCTGGCACGGTCGGCCATTTCAATTTACACAATACTGGGGCGTGATCTGACCAGGTCATTGGAAGGATTTGTATCTTTTCCACAGAAGCCAATGTGGCTTGGTCAGTGAAAATATAGTCGATTCTCGTGTAGAGGTCATGAGGGTGGGAGAAGAAGGTGTAGTCCCTTCTCGTGGGGTATTGAGTTCTCCAAATGTCGTGTATTGATAGCTCCTCTAACCTAGTATTACATTGCTTAATGATCTTATTTGGGATTGAGGCTGACCCCTTGGAGGTGTCTAGCAGTGGTTCTAGGGGTAGATTGAAGTCACCTGCAAAGAGCAAAGCTCCTTTTTGTGTTTCAAGTATTTTATTAGTGAGAACTGTCATAAATTTGTGTTGGTTTGTGTTTGGGAAGTATGCACTGATCAATGTGACAGGTCTATTATACAGGGTGCCTATTACTATCAGGTAGCGACCTTCAGGGTCTTTGACCTCTTGAATCAGGTTAAAGGGTGTTGAATGTTTCACAATGATTCCCACCCCATTTTTCTTAGAAGGGCCAGAGGCAAAAAACATAGTTGGGTATTTAGAGTTCGGCCATTTTGGTTCCCTCCCCTTTCTGAAATGAGTTTCTTGTAAAAAGGCAACG